>NC_090926.1:404674118-404977148 GCF_040938575.1 Ambystoma mexicanum | reverse complement strand
CGTAGCAGATTTTTGTATTATTCAGAGGTAGGTTTATTGTAGACCTTTGATAAAATCAAAAACACATTAGGAAGGAAACAACAGTTACTCTGCAGCTACACATGCTGCTTCAGACTTATTACCAGGAGGAGAGTTTTTACATACAGCATTTCACCTGTATGATTAAGTACTTTACTGAGTTTGGGCGGGGGTGTGGCCTGTGGTGCCTTGCCAACATCAGATAGATGCACCCAGTACCGTAATTCACGAACCATTACCGCAAGAGGAGCACCATACACAACCTGAAAGGGGCCGTTGTACCTAGGTTCACTCACCCGGCGGAAAAAGTTCTTTACAAAGACAAGATCACCAGGGAAAAGCTGGAGAGAGAAGGGGGGGGGCAGGCAGGTGGAGAATCAGGTGCATCTCTGGTCGTTTCTTCAATCCTCTGCCGTGCAAACTGTTGAGAGATACATTTTATGGCTTTCGTCAAGGCATGCAAGTAACCTCCAAATTCTTCTCCTAGAATAGACACAGTCCTGTGAGCATCAGATGCTCTCCTGATTGGAGATAGGGGTGTGTGCATGCACCGTCCCGTAGCCACCCTGAGGGGTGATAGGTGATGATCCTTACAAGGCTGCACGCGCATGCTAAACAGAGCATGGGGTAAATAGCGCACCCACTTTATCCTTAATGTGGTGCAGAGCTTAGAAAATGTGCTTTTCAAAAGGCCATTTATCATCTCCAAAACCCTGTTGGCTACGGGTGGTGAATTGTACCCATCCGATGCTTGATGCCCAATAATGCAGTGATCTATGAAGAGCTCATTGAAAAAGTGCATGCCATTGTCAAGACCTTAATACATCACACATGCCCTGTTAGGGAGAATTCTCTGTTAAGGCTAATTTCCCAAACCTAGTGAGTCCCCCAGCAGCTTTGCTGGATTTTTTGGGGTTTATTTTTTTCTCCTGCTAAGAGTGAGACTCTTTTTCTCCCACTCTTAGACATGATTTGAGATATCCTTTGACTTTGTAATGTGTTTAATGGGCTATGGGGTCTTTTACTCCATAGGGTTTCATGTATTTTTGGTAAGTGTGTTACACAGGACCCTCAGTGCAGTAACACAGGGGTGTCATAGTGACCCCCCCAAACATAGACTCCATACCCTGGGACTGACTACTGTCTCCCAGGGCATGTAAAGCCACCATTGACTTTACTAGTCTTAAATTAGGAACAGAACCAGTACAAACCATCCTATTGTGGAAGTACTGGTAGGGGTAATTAGATTGCCCCTGGGTCTGTTTTTCGAGGGGGCACTGTGCAGTCCCCCCTCGTCGAGTTTCTGGCTGGTGGCAGTGGTACCCACACGAAATATTCCACCGGAATATTTCCTATGGGATTTTCCCATTCATTTTAAACGCACCACTTTTTGGTGCAATGTTAAAGATACCGCCGGGTTATTTATTTAATATTTATTCCCCGGTTGGGTCTTTTTGCCAGGACTCGGTTTTAAAATGGTGTTTGTGTTCGCCTCTGTAACTCCAACCCAAGTCGAGCCCTTTGTTCCACTTTTTGGCAGGCTTCTCCACAGAAGCCTCCAAAAGTGGTGCCACTCTGTCTGGGTCTACAGGATGTGTGGGTGGGGGGGCTTAGGCACCCTCGACTGAGTTGCCTCGGCAACTCAAGTCGCACTCTTGTGTGATTGGCCCAGTGGTGAGCCGCCCGGCTCACCACTTAGCATGTTTGAGTAACAGCTAGGACTGATGAATGGGGGTTTTCTGCATAAAAACAGGGCTTTGGGGACTGGAACTTCAGAAGTCGCCACAGGACCAAAGAATCCGAAGAGGGAGAAGCTGAGCCGACCTGCAACGACGACACCACCGGTGGAGCCCTGCTGAATCGTCTCACCACTTCCCAACGACAGAGAAGATCTTCATCCCGGAGAGTCTTCTTCCTCTGAGATGGTGGGGATAACCAGTTCATCCTCTTTTTCGCCTTCCTGGAACGTCTCGTGGTCGAATCGCCCGTGCCAAGCACCCCGGCGGCCGGATAGCCACGCTTCGCCACTACCGCGAATAAAAGGGTAGTACCTTTTAACCGAGAAATTCTGCGGCTGGTTTCTTCCCTGGCAGTGCAACGACCTCCCGCTTTCCTCCACCTCGAGTTCTCCTCTTCCTCTGGATGAAGCACCAACTTGCACCCGCTGCCAGGAACAACTGCCCCCGCTGGAGCTTTCTCACCATTTCAGGTACTGAGTCCTGCCTGGTCTCCCTTGACTGTTCAAGGTGTCCCGTAAATTCTTGACTTTCTATCCCGGAGTGATTTAGGACTTACTAACTTTGGGACTTACTAACTAACTTTTCCTGATTTAAGCCAACCTTTTTTGAACTCTTTGCAATGACTCTTTGAAAGAACTAATCAAAATCAACTGCGTGATCTTTTACACATTCCGCCTTGCTCTCTTCAAGAGTGGGCTTGGCCTATGACTTTCTTGCTCCTCAGTAGATTCTGCCTTTTCTGTCTTGCTCTGGTTCTCCTAAAGTGTTGGTGTTGTATGTGTTCTTAATTCTGCCTCTTTCCCTCCCTTTTTAATTAACTTATTGGAGTGCCATCTTGAGTTAAGCGCTCACCTCTGTCTGAAAATAAGTGGTGTTTTAACTAAGACTTGTTTAATAAGTAATCAGGGATGTATATGTATTAATAGTGACTGTGTTTGAACTTGCTTGCCATTTTAGTGTTAGTGTATTTTACAAAGTGTGTTTTTAAATAAATAATTATATACTTTTATACCCAACCTCTGGTCAGTGCTAGCTTGTGCTACTGTATTTTGGTACCTATCCTGTATACTCTATATACTGTCTAACTCTTCTTGAGAGAAGTCT
Organism: Ambystoma mexicanum; assembly: GCF_040938575.1. Lineage (NCBI taxonomy): Eukaryota > Metazoa > Chordata > Amphibia > Caudata > Ambystomatidae > Ambystoma > Ambystoma mexicanum. The sequence goes on along the minus strand of NC_090926.1, from coordinate 404,974,287 downwards.
GGTTGTTCAGCCACAGCTACCAGGTAAATCTGGGTGGTACAGACTGCTACCAATTGGGTTTACTGCCAACACCTGTAGTCTTAAGCCTTTTGCAGTGGTCCCTAAGGGAACTGCACAGGTTTCTGCCTAACACTGGTGTACAGCGGTGGGATTTGTATTGAGTATACATTTTAGTATGCTTATAGATACCTTAGTGCAACTAACCACAAAGCTTAGCACTAAAAAGTTTATTTTCTAACCTGTCAACTATGGAAAGTTATAGTCAAGAGTCCCTTGCTACAAAAGCTGCTGATTGTTTAAGAGTTCTCTGTAAGCATAAGAATTTCCTGACTAAAGGCAAGAAAATTGAGCTAATAGAAAGGTTGTTAGCAAACCAAAGTCTGGATGGTGGTTCAGAGGAACCTACCACTCCAGCAAATGTAGATAACAGTAATGATATTGATCCTAGTATTGATAATCTTGAGGCAGAAGAGGAGGATGAAGATGATGTAGTTGTCCCCCCTAGGCCTCTCCCTGCTCTGCCAGCTGTACCTACTGGACCTTTGCCAGGTCCCACACTTAGTCCTCAATATCTGGAACTAGAGAAAATGAAACTTGAATTGGAGTTTTTTTTTTTACCAACTTTATTTTCAATCATTTTAGCATGTAGGACAACAGTTAGCTTTCGATTACATCAGGAATACAACCATTATTGACTGTGTAAACATATTATTTTGGCCTACCCGAACTTTGGCCTTGAAACTATTATTGTCTTCCAACTTTCCCTCCCGAGAACCCCCCACCCTCACCCGCCCTATCCCACCCTCTAGTCCTTAGAGAAAATCAGAACCAAACTGTATCAAGGTGATAACCAAAGAAAAAAGTTTCTTGAGCTTCTCCCTCCACAATGTCTTCTGCTGTCATTATCTTATGTGAATGTTTCTTAAAATCCTGGGTTTAAAGAATTGGACCTCCCTTTCCCCCACGTAGTCCTGAAGTGGATCCCATATGGCTAGGAATTTCAGGTATGTCCCTGACTTTGTGGCGCAAATGTTCTCCATCGCCATAACTCCCCACACTTTCATCCACCACCAAGGGGCTGTAGGGCCTTCCACTGTTTTCCATCGTTGGGCGACTGTCATCCTTGCAGCAGCTAGTAGATGGGTGATGAGGGCTGCTCTATTCCCTGAAGCTGCGTAAGTCCCTTCTGCCACTGCCCCCAACAGAATGACCTTGGGGGATTGTGGTAGGTCTGTACCTATTATGTCTTTGATTAAACTCAGAATTTCTTTCCAATACACCTTTATCTTTGGGCACGACCACCACATATGGAAAAGGTCACCTCTTTCATCACACTGTCGCCAACAGTCTGAGGGGTAAGTGGGATTCATTTTATGTATTCTGTTTGGGGGCAGATACCATTGGTAGCATAACTTATATGCTGATTCTTTGATTGCAGTGGATTTGGATAATTTGTGAGCCCTCCTCCAGATTTGACTCCATTCTTCCTGAGTAATCTCCTCCCCCATGTCCCGCTCCCAATCCTTCATGTATTGGAGGGAATCGTCTGCTTGCGATTTGTCTAGTAACTTGTACAGTCTGGTAATCCCTTTTCCTTGTGCCCCCTGCCATATCGCGAGTTCTAAGCCTACTGGGGGGCGTAGGCCAGCCCTTTTTACTGCAGGGTGCGAGATCCAGTGACGCACTTGTGTATATTTAAATCTATGCTGTTCAGTGATGCCAAATCTTTGCATAAATCAAAGGATAGTGGGGCATCGTCTTGGTACAAGTCTCGTAGGGACATTGCGTCTGCTCCCTGCCAGCCATCCCAGAATCTCAGTTGGAGCCCAGGTGAGAAATCCGGATAATGTGAAATAGGGGACATAGGACCCAGACCTAGTTTGATCCCCCTACCATGGATCGCCGTGTCCCAGGTGTGAAGTGTCGTTTTTGTCGCTTCCAGTAGGATACCACTCCTCTCTCTTGCTTTTGGTCTAAGGAATGGAAGCACACGTAGTGGGGTGTCGGTAGCGAACTGTTCTATTTCCCCCCCCACCCTGGGAGGGAGTCACTTTCAGTACTGGCGCCAATTGGGCAGCTAAGACATAGCTCTTTATGTCCGGCACTCCTAGCCCCCCCAGAAGGGTTGGGCGCATCATAATCTTTTTTTGGATTCTAGGCTTCTTATTCCCCCAGATAAATTTGAGCACGGCTTTTTGGAGTTGCTGAATCTGTTTCGGGGGGGATCACCACCAGGGTGGAGCTGACCACGTACAGCAATCTGGGTAGCAGGGTCATTTTTATCGCCGCTATCCTAGCAAACCAAGCTAATTCCTGGAGGTCCCATCTCTGTAAGTCTTCTTGCAGGCGCTTCCAAAGGGGAGTGATATTCGCTTTAAGCAGGTTTTTTGTGGATCTAGTGATGCGGATTCCTAGGTATTCCAGGGACTCTTTTCCCCACTGTAAGGGGTAGGGGGTAGCGTTCCTCTAGGTATTTTATGTTTCCTCTACCCTCAGTTATATTCAGTGCTTTGGATTTAGCGTAATTTATTGTGAACCCTGATGTTTTTTCGAATCTCTGCAGTTCTATAATTATATTGGGTAACATGTGCATTGGGTCTGCCATGTAAAGCATAATATCGTCTGCGTATAGGGCTATCTTGTGTTGGGTCTCTCCTGTTCACACTCCACTAATATCCGGGTTCTCCCTAATCCTGTGGGCAAATGGCTCCATTGCCATGGCAAATATAAGGGGGGAGAGGGGGCACCCCTGTCGAGTACCTCTCTGGATATTGAGTCTTTCTGATGTATAGCCGTTTACTATTAGGTGTGTGGATGGAAACTGGTAATTAGCCAGCACCAACTTGGTGAATGTTGACCCACAGCCGAAACCTTCTAGCACCTGCCTAATGTATTCCCAGTCTATGCTATCGAATGCCCGTGTGGCATTAAGTGCAGCGATAGCGAATTTCTGGGCGCTTCTGGTGCCCCAGTCTATGATATCTATTACCCGCCTGACATTATCCCGAGTGTGTCTTCCCCGTACGAAACCCGCCTGGTCTGCATGAATTATCTCAGGCAATACTGTCGCCAACCGATTTGCGAGTATTTTTGCATACAGTTTCGCGTCAGTATTGAGGAGGGCAATGGGGCGGTAGCTGGAGCATTCCACCGGGTCTTTCCCCGGCTTTAGGGGAAGAATTGTGACCGAGTGTCCCATGTCTTTTGAGACAGCTCCCTTATCCCTAATTAGGTTGAAGAGATGTGTGAGGGGAGTTGTCAGCTGGGTGAGGAAAACTTTGTAGAACCCGTTCCCCAAGCCATCTGGGCCGGGTGCCTTTCCCCTGGACAGTGCTGCTATCGCGTCACCCACTTCTTGTGTTGTGAAAGTGGCTCCTAATTGTACTTTCTGCTGTTCGGAGTTCTGTGGTAATTGTACGGCCGACAAATAGGACACTTGATCCGCTGCGTTTAGGTTCCCACTAGACATCAGGTTTTTGTGGAATTGGACCATTGTTTCTAATTTCTCATTATCTCCCGTTTGTAATACTCCCCTACTGTTTCTTAACCGGGTAATGTGGTTGCGCGCTTTCTGTTTGCGTAATTTGGCTGCCAAGAATTTGCTCGCTTTCCCCCCCCGTGTATGTAGTATGACTGCTTAGTATTTAAAAGCAATTGCGCTGTTCTGTCTGCCATGTGGTTTTCCAGTTTGGATCTAGCTTTTTTGAGGTCTCGCCAGGCTCTGGGCGTCTGGCAGGTCTTATGGAGCTTTTCAGCATTTCTAACCTCCTCTTCTAATTTCTGCGTTATAAGGGCTTTCTCCCTGTAGTATTGCGTTGCTTGAGCTATGAATTCATCTCTAACAACTGCTTTCCCCGCGTCCCATACACCTCTCCATTGTCATTTTCCAGGAAGTAATTACTTACGACTTCCTCCATATGTGCCCTAAGCGCTACGTCTCGCAGGATTGTTTCATTCAGCCTCCATTGTGGGCGGGTCCTGTACGATGTTTTCTGCAGTTCTATGCGGGCTACCACTGGGGCGTGCTCTGAGAGGTATTGGACCCCAATTTCTATATCCTTGACATGGGGGATCAGGGTGGAAGACACCAGGATCATGTCAATTCTAGAATATCCTCTGTGTGCTGCCGAGTAATGTGTATATTCCCTGTTTTCTGGGTGGAAGAACCGCCACGTCTCTATCAACTTCAAGTCCCTGAAGAGTTTTCCCAGGGCCTGCCTATTTCGCTGGTCTGCGGCTGTCGGGGGGAGTGTTTTATCCATTTTTGGGTCCATAACGCAGTTAAAGTCTCCTCCTATTAACACTCTGCCCTCGCACCAGCTCCCTATCTTCTGGAGCAATTTGGGGATATACTGGTCCTGTTTTTCATTGGGGACATATACTGCTATAATTGTGTACATTTGGTCATAGATAGTACCCTTCACCCCCAAGTATCTGCCCTCCCGGTCCCCCATGACCTGTTGTTTGTGGAAGTCTAGGTCACTGCTACAAAGGATCGCCACCCCTTGCGTTTTAGACTGGCTTGAGGCAAACAATTGGAGAGGGAATGATATACTACGCATCCTTCTTTCATCTTGCTGGAGCAGGTGTGTCTCCTGCAGGAGCGCTATTTTCGTTTGCATGGTTTCCAGCCTACTCAGAATCGATCGTCTTTTAGCAGGGGAATTCAGACCATGGACGTTAAGCGAGATTATGTTCACTTCTGTCATTGCACTCTAGGAGATGAGGTTCGGCTTATTGGATCTTGTGTCTTGCTACAGAATTTACTCTCTATCTGAAGTCTTTCTGTTAAACCCAGTTGTGGAGGTGGCTTATCTTTGCTCCTTGTTTTTGGTTCCTTGCATTCCCAACTTTGAACACCCCCCCCACCCCTTTGCTCCCCCCCATCCTGGGGGGGAATATGAGGCCTGGGCCCTTCATGGGGTCCTCCGCTGAACCAACGGATGTAAGGCCTCTAGGGTCCCCCCAGTTTACAATGGTCAGAAGTAGATCTACTCTGACTCGGTTCCAAGATGATTGACCTCCTACCTCCGTGAAGGTGCTTCAGAGACAGTTTGCGGTCTTCTCACTTGTAGGTGGGGCTTCACTCATTGTCTGTGTGTCTGGCTGCCTTCGGATCTGGTGGGCTTTTGGGTTTACAAACCTGAACCGGTTGGGTGTTAGCAATTCTACCCATTCTTCCTCGTCTTTGTCTTCTCCCCGTTGACCATTCCCATGGTTTGCTAGACTGGCCAGATGCGTTTGACCGAGGGTGCTCGGGTGCCTCCTGCTGATCGTCCTCCAAGTGTAGGAGGGCTAAACCCTCTGCACAGTTTCCAATGTTCCTCTGTTTGCCTTCCCATGTAAATGAAAGGCTGAATGGGTGCAACCATGTATATCTGATTTGGTGTGTCCGAAGGGCTTTCGTGACTGGTTGCATTAGCCGCCTTTTATGAAGGGTGATTCGGGCGAGGTCTTGGTATAGCTGTATGCGGGACCCGTTCATCGTGAGATCCCCGTTCATCCTTGCCGCGTGTAGCACCTCTTCCTTCAAACCATACGTCAGTGCTATTAAGACATCTCTGACATCTCTGGGTTGTGACCCCGGTTCGTTGCGTATCGGGCCTACTCGATGAATCCTGTCGAAGCCTATCGTTTCAGGTTGGACATCGGTTAGTAGGCTACTAAAGCAAAGTTGCATAGTGTCTCTTAGGTTCTTGTCCAATACTGATTCCGCCAGGCCCTTAATCCTGATATTGGATCTTCTTGAGCGGTTTTCTAGATCCTCCGCCTGGAGTTCCAAATTGTTCGTTGCGGTTGCCAACTGGTCTAGAAGCAGGCTATTTTGATTAGTCTCCTCTGTGATGTTCGAGAGACCTCTTTCCACTATGTCTACTCTTTCGCCTATCTCCGCCATTTCCTTATTAACCTCCTGGATGGACGATTTCAGGTCTTCCCTAAGTTGTTCCATTTGAGTATGGAAGGCTTTTGTCATTCTGGTCTCCATACCTTTCAAGCAATTTAACAGTTTGTCTTTGTCGGATGCCATATTACTATATTACTAGTTGGGAGGGCCAGTGCTTCAGTGAGTGGCGCTGAGGGAGGAGAGGGCGAGTCCGCTTGCGTACGGCTTCTTTGTCGCCAGCACATCTCAAGCTGTCCCTCCTGGGGCCTGGCCGGGGTCCGAGCTCTTGATGGGCCCGTTCTGGATTTGGTACCTGGCATCTGAGGCGGGCAGCTGTTGTCGACGGTTTGTTTGTCTGAGGAAGAGTAAGTTTCGGTGTTGCAGTTGTTGCTTTCCCCTGTTTAAGGTGTCCCTTGCGGGGTTGTGGGTCATGGGCAAGTCCAGCCCAGCGTGGTGTTTTCAAAGCAGGGCCCTTCCTTGGCTTCTGTGTTTTAGCCCTGTATCAGTCCATGAGCTTCCACCAACACGAAGCGTTATGTGCAGCCGGCCTCCCGCCGGCCCTCAAGGCAGCCCCCTCAGAGAACGTTGCGGGCTGCAGGGGCCAGGCGGTCGAGCCCCTCGCTCAATTCGGGCCTTCTTTCCTGCTTCAATGCCCTTCTGAGCGTTTGGGAGGCTCTTCTGTTTTCCAGTATCCCCCTTCGGTGCGGACTGTCGTTCACAGCTGTCTGCCGGTGCAGCGTTGAGCCGGGCTCCACTCTCGTCCCGAGCCAGTCATCGATCAGCTCCCGGCCGCGGCTCCCGTTCAGCCCCTCGCCGCGTGCACGCCGGGGGCTGCGTTTACGGGCAGCCCGGTGCCCAGCAGGCACAGCTGGTGTTCCGGAGCGCCTCTTCTTTTGTCGGCCGCTCCCGGTCAATTTGTGGGCTTCCCCCGTTGTAGGCTTGTGTTGTCAGGGGCACCTCGAGTGCAGCACTGTGGCCTCCATTCCCAGTTGTGCCCCTCCTCCTGCGCTCCTTGGACGTCTTTCAGGCCGCAATCTTGCGTGCGCGGGGGGCCAACTTCTGCGACTCCGTTGTGGTTGAGAACCGCTCCGGTTTTCTCCACCTCTCGGAGCAAGGCTGCAGATCCGCTCCTGCTAACTTGCGGTTACGTAAACAGGGCTGTAAGTTGCTTAAATTAGCAAGTGTAGAAGGATCTTGACAGGATCAGGACGGAGTTCTGTGGAGACTCGCCTTCACTCAATGAGTCTCAGCCCGGATCCAGGCCCTCTGGTCCGGTCCGCTTTCCCCCCCAACTGTCTGGGTGACTGTATAGACTGCTGGGCCAGCCAAGCACTTGCGCCCTGGTTATTAGCAGGGGGGGGGATCCGACGCTCGTCCTTTCTTACTCACTGTTTTCCAGAGCCAGGTCTTGGGCCTCTACCCGCTTCCCTGGATCGGGGCAGCGCTCTACTGCCTCACGCCGACCCAGGCCCCGCCGTGTGATCAGCACTCTCTCGCTGGGTTCTGGGTCCACGGTAGGTGGCCGTAGCCGGTGCCTCTTCTTACCGCTACCTTCCGATGCGGTGCCGGGCCCCCTTCGCCAACTTGAATTGGAGTTTAAGAAACTTAATACTCAAGCAGAACAAAGACACCAAGAACTGAATCAAGAACTAAGGCTCAGGGAAATGGAGCTCAAGCATGAGTTAGAGATGAAGAAATTGTCTGTTGAAAATGCTTCTCTCTCTCCGGATCCTCTAGGAGTTCCAGTCCCAAAAGACCCCGGATGCCTAAAGAGCTTGTGGGTATGTATGAGCCTAAGTTAGATGTGTTGGATTGGTTGAGTTTGTTTGAGTATAATCATGGGCTCCAGAATATTACAGGAAACGAGTTACTTCGCTGGTTGTTCTCTAGACTCCCCCCTGCTGCAACTGATGTGGTAATGGAGTTTGGGGAGGAGGATAAGAAGGATTATGAATGTGTGAAGCTAGCTTTGATCGCTAGATTTGGGAAGACCCCTTCCCAGTACCTTAAGAGGTTTAGGACCCTCAAAAAGCACGATGGTACCCCTTGGGCTACCTGGGTGAGTGAAAGTTTGAAGAACTTGGAGGGATGGATTAAGGGTTACAAGGTTAACACTTATGAGGGAATGAAGAATCTTGTGATGTTGGAGTCAATTTATGATGCCTGCTCTCCTGAGCTCAGACAGCACTTGGCTGATTCAAAGGAATTAGATTCCAGAAAACTAGCTAAGGCTGCTGACTTGTGAGTAGCCCTGTTGGCAACCCACAAGGGCTCTGGGGTAACTCAGAAAAAGGATGAGGGGAAACAGCCTAAAAAGGACTCCAAAGAGAATTCTAATAATTCCAATCCCAAAGAGGGCCCCAAACAAAATAATAAGGGTAAGCCACAAGGGAAACCGAATCATGCTAGTGTACCTTCTGGTGCCAAACCAGAAGGAGGTCAGAGCAAGCCACCATTCCAGAAAGCATTTGGTAAATGCTATGTTTGTGGCTCGCCTGACCATGTGAAAGGGGATCCCAGATGCAAGGGTAAACCTTCAGGGATCCACACTGTCTCCTTAGCCTTCGCTCCAGAGGAGGAAGTACAGATGGCCAGTGGAAACTTTCTGTTACTAGCTGATGAACCCATTGGAGTCTCAGCTAGTGTTTCTTTAGTGTCTCTGGGGTTGTGGGAACAACAGAATTTAGATGTATATAATTCTATCCCAGATAATACTAAGAGTATTATAAGGACAGTGTACAGGTGAATGGTCAGGAGACTCCTGCCATTAGGGACACTGGGGCCACCATAACTGTGATGGGTAAATCATTTTTTCAGGCAGAGGATGTTGCTAAGGCACCCAAACACCTCACCAAGTTAGCTGGAGGGCCTGTGCAGATGCTTCCCCAGTTACCAGTTCTCAGCCAGTGTAATGACATGACTGTGAAGATACCCGTTAGCATACAAAGTGAGGTGCCAGGAAGGGTTCTGTTGGGTAATGACCTGAAGACTCTTAGAGTAGTGTCACATACCCCCAGACCTCCTAGTAAAAGGTTACAGGAGCTCACCAGACCTGCAAGGGAGAGAACCATGAGAGGTACTCCCAAGGAGATGATGAAGAAAGATATCGCTCCTACTCCACTGGAGTTACAACTTGCTATCTCGGAACAACAAGAAGCAAAGGGGAAACCCAAGACTTCTAGGAAACAGCCAGCAGCAAACACACCAGTGGTTCCAACAAGGACTTCCCCTAGGTTGGCCAAAGTTACACCTGTAACTCCACCTCCAGCTGAGGCTGAGAGGGAGGTACAACCCTGTGTGGTTGAACTAGACTCTGAAGAGGAGCTAGTGGAAGGCCAAGAACTCATTGGAGATCTGGATCCTGTTGACCATCCTGAGCTGCAGTCTTTACTGGCAGAAGGTGGACCCAACAGGGCAGACTTCAGTAAAGAACAGAGAGAATGTCCAACTCTGGAAGGTCTTCGCCAACAGGCAGCTTCTCAGGCTGATGGGAAAGAGCCTGGGAAGTATAGGTTGCACTGGGAAGATGGCCTCTTCTACAGTGAACCAACGGAGTCTGCACCTGGAGACTACAAGCGGCTTGTAGTACCTCAAGAAAACAGACAACAGTTCCTGCAACTGGCCCATGAGTTTCCTTTGGCTGGTCACTTGAGTTTCAAGAAGACCAAGGAAAGGCTCTCACTCTACTTTTATTGGCCAAAAATGGGGGCTGAGGTAGATAAGTTTTGCAAGAGCTGCCACACCTGCCAAACTTCTGGTAAGGTTGGTTCCAAGAATGTGGCACCTTTAGTGCCTCTCCCAGTTGTGGGAGTCCCATTTGAGAGGGTAGGTATTGACATTGTTGGTCTCCTTGATCCCCCAACCTCCTCAGCCAACAGGTTTATCCTTGTTGTAGTAGACCATGCTACTAGATACCCTGAGGCAATTCCTATGAGGACTGTTACAGCTCAGGCTAAGGCCCTCCTTGGTATTTTTACCAGGGTTGGGTTTCCTAAGGAAGTAATCTCTGACAGGGGGTCAAATGTTATGTCCCACTACATGAAAGCCATGTGGAAAACCTGTGGAGTTACTTACAAGTTCTCTACCGCCTACCACCCTCAGACAAACAGGTTGGTAGAAAGGTTCAACAGAACCATGAAGAGCATGATAGGTGCTTTAGAAGATCCCCTTAAAAGAAAGTGGGACCTTCTATTGCCATGCCTTCTCTTTGCTTATAGAGAAGTCCCTCCGGAGGGAGTAGGTTATTCTCCCTTTGAACTTCTTTATGGCCATCCAGTCAGAGGTCCATTGGCCCTGATTAAGGAGGGGTTGGAGAGTGCTCCTTCCCTCAAGCCAGTCAGAGTGACTATGTGATAGGTCTCCGGAGGAGAATGTCACACATGATGGCAGAAGCTAGTGATAACCTGAAAGCTGGGCAAGCTTTGGTCAAGCATTGGCATGATCAAAAGGCTAACATGGTTGAGTTCACTCAAGACCAGCTAGTTCTAGTTATGATCCCCACAAGGCAGAGGGCCTTGCAAGTTAAATGGATGGGACCCTTTAAGGTTGTGGGTAAACTTGGAGAGGTGAACTATCTGGTGGACTTGGGCAATCCCAAGGAGGCTCCCAGATAGTCCACACCAACCGACTAAAGGCGTATGTCTCCAGGCCTGAAGTAAGAGCCTTGGTTCTAGCTTCAACAGAAGAGGAAGAAGAGTGTGAAGCTCTCCCTGATCTCCTCAGAGGCTTACCCTTGGATGAAAAGATTGAAGGAGTAAATCTCTCTTCAAATCTGACACCTGAGCAACAAGAAAAGTGCAAATCTATGTTAAATCAGTTTGCCTCCTTGTTCTCACTTTCACCCGGCTTAACCCTTTGGGGCCAGTATGATATACTCACTGGTGACTGTCTGCCAGTCAAAAGCAGAGGATATAGAATGTCAGAAAATGTAAGGACCCACATCAAAGGGGAGGTCAAGAAGATGCTTGATCTCGGGGTAATAGAGCCCTCTACTAGTCCATGGTCTAGCCCAGTTGCGTTAGTACCAAAGGCAGGATCCAAAGAAGAATTGAGATTCTGTGGATTATAGAGCTCTTAATGCAGTCACCAAGACTGACGCCCACCCTTTGCCAAGGACAGATGAGTTGGTGGATAGACTTGGTTCAGCAAATTCCTCAGCACATTTGACCTTACGTCAGGCTATTGGCAAATAGCCCTGACAGACCATGCCAAGGAGAAAACTGCATTTTCTACCCCAGTTGGCTTATACCAATTTAAGGTTATGCCTTTTGGACTGAAGAATGCACCTGCAACATTCCAAAGGATGGTAAATCAAGTTCTGGCTGGGATGGAGGACTTCTGCATGGCATACTTGGATGACATTGCAGTATTCAGCCAATCCTGGGAAGAGCATGTTAACCACCTAAGACATGTTTTGCAGGCTCTTGGACAGGGCAAGCTGACCATAAAGGCAAGTAAATGCCAGATTGGTCAGAGTAAGGTGGTCTACCTTGGGCATGAGGTAGGAGGTGGAGAAATAAGGCTTTTGCTCAGTAAGATTGAAGCTGTGCAAAATTGGACAACACCTACTACTCAAACCCAGGTGAGAGCCTTCCTAGACCTCACTGGGTATTACAGGAATTTCATAGGGAACTATGGGACCATAGCTTCTCCATTGAATGTCATCTCCTCTCCAAAATACCCTAAGAAGGTCAAATGGAATGAGGAGTGCAATCAGGCCTTTGAAAACCTGAAGAGAGCTCTTTGCCAAGCACCAGTATTGAGAGCTCCTGACGATCACCAAACTTTCATTGTGCAGACAGATGCTTCTAATGTAGGTATAGGTGCAGTCCTTAGCCAACTGGATGAGAAAGGTAGGGAGCACCCCATTTGCTTCATCAGCAGAAAGCTGAAGGATCCTGAGACAAGGTGGGCAACAATTGAAAGAGAATGTTTTGCTATTGTGTGGGCACTGAAGAAGTTTAGGCCATACTTGTATGGTTCTACTTTTGTCATTCAGACTGACCACCAACCCTTGAGATGGTTGATGCAAATGAAGGGGGAAAACCCAAAACTATTGAGATGGTCAATCTGCCTGCAAGGGTTTGATTTCACCATTAAGCACAGGTCAGGGTGTCACCACCAAAATGCTGATGGTCTCTCTAGGATGTACGTCATTGACTAGAGGTATGAGATTCATCCAGGAGTGGATTAAATCCTCCTGTCCCTTAGTCGGGGGGGGGGGGGTGGGCAAGTGTTAGGGAGAATTCTCTGTTAAGGCTAATTTCCCAAACCTAGTGAGTCCCCCAGCAGCTTTGCTGGATTTTTTGGGGTTTATTTCTTTCTCCTGCTAAGAGTGAGACTCTTTTTCTCCCACTCCTAGACATGATTTTAGATATCCTTTGACTTTGTAATGTGTTTAATGGGCTATGGAGTCTTTTACTCCATAGGGTTTCATGTATTGTTGGTAAGTGTGTTACACAGCACCTTCAGTGCAGTAACACAGGGGTGTCATAGTGACCCCCCAAACATAGACTCCATACCCTGGGACTGACTACTGTCTCCCAGGGCATGTAACGTCAACATTGACTTTACTAGTCTTAAATTAGGAACAGAACCAGTAAAAACCATCCTATTGTGGAAGTACTGGTAGGGGTAATTAGATTGCCCCTGGGTCTGTTTTTCGAGGCGGCACTGTGCAGTCCCCCCTCGTCGAGTTTCTGGCTGGTGGCAGTGGTTACCACGCGAAATATTCCACCGGAATATTTCCTATGGGATTTTCCCATTCATTTTAAACGCACTACTTTTTGGTGCAATGTTAAAGATACCGCCGGGTTATTTATTTAATATTTATTCCCCAGTTGTCTCTTTTTGCCAGGACTTGGTTTTAAAATGGCGTTTGTGTTCGCCGCTGTAACTCCAACCCAAGTCGAGCCCTTTTTTCCACTTTTTGGCAGGCTTCTCCACAGAAGCCTCCAAAAGTGGTGCCACTCTATTTGGGTCTACAGGATGTGTGGGAGGGGGGTTTAGGCACCCTGGACTGAGTTGCCTCGGCAACTCAAGTCGCACTCTTGTGTGATTGGCCCAGTGGTGAGCCGCCCGGCTCACCACTTAGCATGTTTGAGTGACAGCTAGGACTGATGAATGGGGGTTTTCTGCATAAAAACAGGGTTTTGGGGACTGGAACTTCAGAAGTCGCCACAGGACCAAAGAATCCAAAGATGGAGAAGCTGAGCCGACCTGTAACGACGACACCACCGGTGGAGCCCTGCTGAATTGTCTCACCACTTCCCAACGACAGAGAAGATCTTCATCCCGGAGAGTCTTCTTCCTCTGAGCTGGTGGGGATAACCAGTTCACCCTCTTTTTCGCCTTCCTGGATCGTCTCCTGGTCGAATTGCCCGTGCCAAGCACCCCGGTGCCCGGATAGTCATGCTTCGCCACTACCGCGAATAAAAGGGTAGTACCTTTTAACCGAGAAACTCTGCGGCTGGTTTCTTCCCTGGCAGTGCAATGACCTCCCGCTTTCCTCCACGTCGAGATCTCCTCTTCCCCTGGACGAAGCACCAACTTGCACCCGCTGCCAGGAACAACTTCCCCCACTGGAGCTTTCTCACCATTTCAGGTCCAGAGTCACGCCTGGTTGCCCTTGCAACAAACTGTTCAAAATGTCGCGTAAATCCTTGACTTTCTATCCTGGGGTGACTTGGGACCTACTAACTAACTTTTCCTGACTTAAGCCATCCCTTTTTGAACTCTTTGCAACAACTCTTTAAAAGAACTAATCAACTGTGTGATCTTGGACACATTCCGCCTTGCTCTCTTCAAGAGTGGGCCTGGCCTATGACTTTCTTGCTCCTCAGTAGATTCTGCCTTTTCTGACTTGCTCTGGTTCGCCTAAAGTATTGGTGTTGTATGTGTTCTTAATTCTGCCTCTTTCCCTCCCTTTTTAATTAACTTATTGGAGTGCCATCTTGAGTTAAGCGCTCACCTCTGTCTGAAAATAAGTGGTGTTTTAGCTAAGACTTCTTTAATAAGTATTCAGGGATGTATATATATAAATAGTGACTGTGTTTGAACTTGCTTGCCATATTAGTGTTAGTGTATTTTACAAAGTGTGTTTTTAAATAAATAATTATATACTTTTATACCCAAGCTCTGGTCAGTGTTTGCTTGTGCTACTGTATTTTGGTACCTATCCTGTATACTCTATATATTGTCTAACTCTTCTTGAGAGAAGTCTGGCTGCTCAGCCACAGCTATCAGGTAAATCTAGGTGGTACAGACTGCTACCAATTGGGTTTACTGCCAACACCTGTAGTCTTAAGCCTTTTGCAGTGGTCCCTAAGGGAACTGCACAGGTTTCTGCCTAACATGCCCCACCTAGGGAAAAACTCTGACCAAAAACTTGGCGGCACATTTTGCATCAGGCTGTGCACAAGGACCAGCCTCCACCCACATTGAGAAAGGACACACAGCAACTATTAGGTAGTGAGATTCGCTACACCTTTCGCTCATAATCGCTTAGTCGATATGTAACTCGTGGAGTGGCCCAGTAGGGCGGGGCAGTGTACCTCGGATTGTTCTTAAGGTAAGACCAGTGCTGTAAGTCTAACACGTAATACAGTTAACCATTTTAGTTCCTGCCTCCTGTAGATTCGGGACAAACCAGTCCTCCTATATTTCTTTGGCAATATGCTGTTTTGACACAAGGGATGGATGATGCATCTGGTCGAATGCAACCTGCAGCAACTCTTGCAGCATTAATGTTTTGACTGATGTTTCTGGTCATCACAATAATTCTGTAGGAGACGGATTGCATCCCTTTTTCAACCACAAGTTTTTCTCCTCCTGTCGGGCTCGTTCCTGCAAATCAATTAGCTGTGCAATCGGTAAGGAGTTGTAGGAGTCTGGCAGCTGTTCTTAGCTCTGCGCTACCACTGGGTTCTCAGAAACCATTGGCACTAGTAAATACACTGCTTGTTCGGCCTTCGTGTCCATGTTACAGTGTGAGACCTCATTTGTATCGTTAGTATGGGCTTTGCATTTCGCCACTGTGGTCAAGGAGGATTGGGATAGTGTTTCAATTTGTTTATCTAACAGTGGCGCATGATGTACTGGGGACCCGTGAGCCCTCCTAACTCCCCTCCTCTTTCACTGTGCTGGTCCTGCACGCACCATGGTGGTGACGTAGGCCGAATCAGAATAGATGGTGGCGCGACACCCTTTAGACGCCAAAGGCGCCTCAATGAGCGATTAAGTTCTGCTGCTTGCTAGGTATTTCGCACCAATACCTAGTAGACCCCGTCCACTAGGCGGACCACTGGCGACCCAGTAGGCTTCAAACCTGTGCCCAGGTCGATAGTTGCTGACCCGTCAATGAAGAGCACCTCTACTTGCTCGAGTGGGCTATCTCTTGTCTTTGGGATGTCATCCTCCTCCCCCTAAAATGTTACGCAATCACGTGCTGTAAGGTCTTCCTCTGTATACTGTTCTGTCAAAACGGTGGCAGGATTGTCAGTTTCACATCTCACAATATGAACATTCAGGCTGTATGGAATGATCTCATATGCTGACTCCCACTGCGTGGTGAAAGTTGATTTGGAACGCTCCAAAATGGCACACACCGCATGCAACTCAAAGTGTTACAGAGCACGCCATGACAATTGTGGAGCTTTTCTCAATCGCAAATGCAGCTATCGCTGTTCACATGGGAACATGCCCTGCATCACAGAATCTAGCAGTCTGCTGTAGTAGGTCAATGGCTTGTGGCCCATCATGCTCTTTTGTGACAGTACTGCGGTCATCAATTGTCCAATTGAATGGGAAAAGAGATTAATGTGTGTAATCAGGGGTAGCTGGCACTGGAGATAACTTCTTTGAGGGTGTTAAAGTTGGAGAGCATGTCCTCCGCCCATGGAAACTTAAAGTCATTCTTTTGAGCCTCTTTAAGGCCCTGTAACAGGGGCCTGGTGTACGCCGCATAGTCTAGAATTCAAGCCCTACAGTATTTACACAACCCTAGAAATGTCTGAATCTCTGACAGTTTTGGGGTGGGGAGTGCTGCACACTGAAGCGGCACAATCAGGTATAATTTTCTTCCAGTGAACAGAGATCAACTGCCTAAATAGAGCACTTCTTGGAGGCAATATTGCAGCTTTGCCAGTAGCTGCTGCTCACTGTCGCTACACACCAGCAAATCATCAGCATACTGAATGATGGTACTGGGCACTTGGATATTACCCAAGCCAGCATGTAGAATCCTGGTGAAGATGCCGGGGGACTCGCAGTACTCCAGAGGCAATATTGTGTGCTCAGAACGCATTGAGGTACTGCGAATCGGGGTGCAGGGGTATGGACAAGAATGCATTTTTAAGGTGCACCACAGTGAAGTGGGTCGCCTCTTTCGGGATGCTGCACAGTATCATTGCAGGGTTCAGAACTACAGGAAATTCTGCCTGGACAATATCATTTAGAGGGGGGAAAAGTCCTCATCATCCTCCAACCCTCCCCTTTTGCCTTTTTAATCGGATAGATAGCCGTGTTGCATGGGGAGGTGGATGGCACTATTATTTCCTTATTCAGAAGTGTCACAATAATGTCCCGTATGCCCTCTTCTGCCTCTTTTGACACCGGGTACTGTTTCGCTAGGGGTAACACTGCGCCTGGCTTGAGTGTTATTCGGACTGGTCCCACCCCCTGTAAGAGCCGTACATCATGAGCATTAGTTGTCCATTATCACTCTGGGACCTGCTGCAAGTCACTGTCAGTGAAGGGGGTGGGGTGACAAGGGCCATCAAGGAACATTGCACCTTTCGATATTGCACCATAATGTCACAAGGGATGCAAATTGCGAACAGAATCTCCTCATGATCAACCCGTTCTTCAAACAATTCTGCATCTGTCACTTCCTTGAGGGGCACAGTTGGATCAATGCACAATACAGTACGTCACTCGCACCCATCAGAGTCTGTGCCCACCACAACAATCCTTTTAGCCGACACAACTACACACTGTAAATCAAGGGAAAGTATAGTACCTGCCACAAGCTCTGGTGTTACCACAGGTCGGAAGATCAAATCTGATGGTACCCGCCAGCACACCA
Organism: Ambystoma mexicanum; assembly: GCF_040938575.1. Lineage (NCBI taxonomy): Eukaryota > Metazoa > Chordata > Amphibia > Caudata > Ambystomatidae > Ambystoma > Ambystoma mexicanum. The sequence goes on along the minus strand of NC_090926.1, from coordinate 404,957,320 downwards.
TTAAGGCGCACATGCCTGGGGTGGCACATCCAACCCCATGGTCCGTGAAGGAAATGATCATGTTCAGTTTGCTCAACAAATCTCATCCTTAAAAAACATATCGGGGAGGACTCGGAATACAGTAAGGGTGCATGCACCACTTTTCCTCTTATTTTGATAGCTACCTCTTCTGTGCAGGGAACCGTTGCAACAGTCCCAGGGAATCCATGTGTGTCAAGCATCTCACCTGATAATGGAAAGTCTCCCTCACAGATGCATGATTTAGTGGCACCTCAGTCGACCATAAAGATTAATTGCTTATTACCTATCTCAGCGCCCACCAAGGGTTCTTCGTCAGGGTGGGTAGTCATGGACAGGACTGGGCACGCAAGAGCTTTCTGTTGGCTGTCCTAATCAGGATACGTATTAGTACCCAGGAACGTGAAGTGGTTTCCTCCCATGCCATTGACCCCTCTGTAAGGTGCTACCGTTCCATTCGGCACTGCATTGGGTATGGGCATTTGACCTGCATCCAAGGTGTTCTGCTGGGCCGCTTGTGGTTGCACATTAGGCGGTATTTGGACCTGCATGTGTGGGAGCAAGGGGGGTTTGGTGGCAGCTGGGTGTAGGCCTGGTGTATTTCATAAGGCTGGGTGGCAGTGGTAGTGCTTGGGGCAGGTTGATTGTATGAGTTTTACCCTGCCCCCTACCTGCTTCTACACTCTTGCAAAATGTCCCCGCAGCTCCAAAACTGAGACAGTCCCATACCACCTCTGGGTGCCATGTTGCCGAACACCGACCTCAGCTCCCTCTGCTCCCTTGAAACCCTCCTCTTCCCTGCTGCTGACCTCCTTGGTGCCACTCAGGATACAGATGCAGGGGTCAGCCACCCCACTGCCCCTGTCCTCCACCTGCCCAAAACGCCATCCTTACATCTGCGCGAGCTGCAACATGCTCCACTGAATTTGTCACAATGTACGCCGTCACCACCCCTTCCACTGCTATTTTAGCTAACTTCTGCACTAGTTTCTCTTCCTCCACCTGCAACCTTTGAGCTGTTTAATTTTCCCATTCTTTAATCCTTTTGCAATGGTGTATTATTGTAGTCTGAATCTCAGCCCACCCCTTCGCCTATACGCCCATCATCTTGTCAAGCGTGTTCTGAACTTCCTTGGGCAATCCCCTCTTGACAACAATATAGAAGAGAGGAACTGATCGGTCCGACTGGTCAACAGTCTCTGCTCGCCACATCTCCTGAATTTTTGAAGTGTCCCCCATGGTGTACTTCATTATGGAGTACAAGTCCGGTGTATCAGGGTACGCCTGCCACAGTGCGCCCCACACCTGAGCTCCAATATTGTTAAATGGGGCCCCATCATGTATCTTCACTCCTGGATAACCTGCCATTATCCACACTTCCCCAGCCTGGTCCCCCACAATGGCAATAAGTAAACTCTTCATGTCTTCCTCAGTGAAAGGTATTCCTGCGGTCTGCTTCTCCAATGCATAAATCCACTTCCTAGCCCCAGCAGTAAGGGGCGAGAGGGTTTTGATCAAATTATTCTCATCCATCTTTCCCCGCGGCACATAATACGCCCTTGCAGGTCCCTTATACAATAACGGCAGTTGTGTGCCCACTCCCCACCTTGCTTTCCATCCATCACTTCACCTTTTCCTTGCTACTGCCACCCGCCCAAACCTGCTCCTCAATCGCCCGCCCAACAAGCTTTCTACCTGTCGGAGTAATTTCTGGAGCCCCTTGTGCCTCACCTTCCTTATGCTCAAATTCTTCCAGACTGTCCCATTCTCCTTCCTGCACCTCTCCATGAGCCTCACTGTCCGACCTCGCTGTCCCATAACCTGCGCTTTCCGCCCCTCAATCTCCACTACCGCACTTCTCAACATGCACATGCTTAAGCAGTGTTATCCAGTCTAAACAAAAGGTCTCCAGCCCTCCACTCATCCAACCCACACCCCAGTTTGCTCTCCCCTTCTTTTAGTGCCCTCAAACGGGCCTCCTCCGCTTGTGTCATCTCTAATGCCTCCTCTAACTCTTTCTGTGATTTGGTCTCCCGCTGTGTAATGCTGTTTGGGGCTGGTCGATATAGGGGTGGGGCAGTGGCAGGCAGGGGGACATATGTTGGATTGGTATATCCTGTGGCTGGGCTGGTGATAAATGGATAAAGCCCCTCTCTAGTAGCAGGCTGCAGCGCTTCCTCTGGCACTGCTAAGTGTAAAATATTTGAGGTGGCACAATCTTTGCATCGGGACATACATCCGGCGGTATCCGCTACAATTTTCCACAAGTCTAAAATCTCTTTTTGCTTCTGCAGTTGTTTACCTTTATACTTAGCAGTTAGGAACTTGCGCATGTGCTCTAATATCTCTGTTACTAGAACTTCTCCATCTTTTCCTTGTACAATGGCAACGCACTATACATGTTCTCCAGCTGAATCATGACCCCAATATTGACAATTATATATTCAAAAGAAGCTTCTAGTTATGCATCACACAATGTTAATATAGCCGATAGCCGTCACTACCAGTCTTCTGTCCCCACCTCCCAGTCGCCCCCTATCCACTCCCCGCCCCTCCATGCACACTTCCACTCTTCTCACTCCCACAACAGTTCCATAGGCCCTCCATCGGCTTCCACTAAATTCACAATAATAATTCAATACACTAAAACTAAAATAATAAGCTAAAACAACAACCACTACCCTGTGCCCCCCCACCCCCACCTGAAATATATTGGGCACAGGAATCCGAGTTCTCCAATTATACGTAGCTCCTACGTTTGTATCCTCCTCATCACAATAAAAAATGGCACCGCCTTCTCCCCTTACTCGGAAAGGATCTCACACTCCCGTTTTCCTCTATCATCTCAATAATAATGCAAAAACTTGCCACATGGCCTTTCACACACTCCCTCCACATACACAAACTTCACCTCCCCACTCACTCTCTCCCCCCTTGTTGCTCGCAAGAGGTGTACTTACATCTGCGCATTCACCTGAGCTCCTCCATCACAGGGTCCAAACAAGGGCCTGAACCCTCCTAGGAGCAGCACCCCACTTCAAAATCGCTGGGGGGCCTGGGACGATCGCCCCCCCCCCCTCCCAACAGGTGTGGTGCCGCAGGGCAAAGTTAGCGTGCGCGGTCACGCCTACTCTCGTGCTTACACACACTAAATTAAAATTAATGGGCAAATGCTTTTTTTGCAGTGCAAAAGGCTCCGGTCCCGTCACCAGGCGGGATTGCCCATACAATTATGGATGAAAGGGGACGGGACGTAGGAGTAGAGGGGAGCAGTGGTATGAGGAGCCAGTAGCAGTGTGGTGGAGGGAGTAAGAGCATAGCGGAGGAAAGAGGAGCATAGCGGAAGGAGGAGGAGCATAGCGGAGGATGGAGGAGCGGAGGGAGCAGGGGGGCGTAGAGAAGGGAGCAGGAGTGTAGAGGCGGGGGGCATAGAGGAGGGAGGCGGGGGGCGTAGAGGAGGGAGCAGGGGGGCATAGAGGAGGAAGCAGGGGGTGTAGAGAGCAGGGGGGCATAGAGGAGGGGGCAAGGGGCGTAGAGGAGGGAACGGGGCATAGAGGAGGGAACGGGGCATAGAGGAGGGAACAAGGGGCGTAGAGGAGGGAACAGGGGGCGTAGAGGAGGGAACAGGGGGGCATAGAGGAGGGAGCAGGGGGGCATAGAGGAGGGAGCAGGGGGGCATAGAGGAGGGATCAGGGGCGTAGAGGAGGGATCAGGGGCATAGAGGAGGGATCAGGGGCATAGAGGAGTTAGGAGTGAGTCTTAGTGCGGCAGAGAAAGTGTAAAATAGTGGAAGAATGAGTAACAAAACGGGACGGCAATCAGAGGCGTGAGATGAAAGAGGGAAGAGTGGGTGTGTTACAATAAGCCTAAATCACACAGTCTGTTAGGCACCTCTCTGCATCCCTGCAAATCACAAAAAACTGGATAGAGGAGGGAGTGTTAGGAAGTCCATGGGGAGTGTTAGACCGCTTTAAAATAATCACTTTCAGCATAAACCAGCTGTGTAGACAGTAGAGGCAACATTAAGTAGCACTCGCCTAGGGCTTAAGGATGCCTGGGCTAGAGAGGAGGTTCTTTATCGGATAAGGACGGCATTAGGGCCCATTAAAACCTCAATAAAAACCCTTGAAGCACTTCAGAGAGTTAGAGTAATTATTGTGCTGTCTGTTACACCAGTATGAAATCGAAAATGGTGGCTGACGCTTGTACAGCTTTAGGCCAGCCCATTGCCACTACCTGATCCCAATCCCATTGGCCTAGGGCAGACTAGCACAACTTATAGCACACAGGGACTTCCTTCTATCACTCTGGAGCCCACCCAAGGGGAGGAACAGTCAACAGATAAAAGGCAGCCAGCACAAGCAGCCTTGGTCAGTCCCTGGCAACATCTGGACGAAGGCAGTTCTGAGGAGACCCAAAGTCAGGGGATAGGGCAGCTGGTCAGTCCTGCAAAGAGCTTGGAGGGTGCAGATCCTGGGAGACGACCCCTAAGTCTCCTGACTTGGAAGCAAACCAGCAGAGGAGAGGTGGCCAGTGGAAAGCAGCAGAACCTAGAAAGTCTCAACCACTTAAAATTCAATGGTCAAAGTGCTGAAGGGAGGAAGCCCACATTAAAGTTAAGGTTGAAGAGGCATTGAGGAGTAGAGAAAAATTGGGTTTAGTAGAGAGATATCAGGGGAGAAGGACACCAGCTTGGTGAGGGAAACGAGGGGTACCATCTAGGAAGGAAGAGTGAATCAGGAGTATTTAAAGAGTAAAAGGATGGCACTATCGTGGCCCAAGATCATCCTCCTTGGCAGGTGTCCTCCATCTCTCTTCAACCCCCCCTCTCCTGCCACTCCTCCTTCCCCCCCGTACCCCCAATGGTGGCACCCCACCCCTGTGCCCCCCCCCTGCAAATCATTTAAAGTTGGCAACCAGCTTCACTTAGCCAATCTCAATTCTCGCTCTGCTATCAAACACTCCTCTGACATCTGTCTCCTTAAAGACCTTGACGTCCCCTGCTTCATCGAGACGTGGTTCAAGGCCAGCTCTGTCACTGCTTTTGACACTTCTCTCTGAGCACTACAAGATCCTGTCCAATCCCAGGCTTTCCCGGCATGGTGGCTGAGTGGGTTCCTGGCTCCATCATCCCCACTCACACCTGCTCATCCTTTGAAAGCCTAGCCTGCAGGCTATCTGTCTTACCCACCTTCTGTCTTACTCTCGCTACCATCTATAGGCCCCCCCCCCGGACGGACCTCCCTCTTCCTCTCAGAATGGGCAGACCACTCCTCCTCTATTCTTCCCTCCTCCCCCAAACGTATCATCCTTGGGGACTTTAACATCCATCTCGACTATCCAGATGTGGCTACTGTACTCTCTCGACCTCTGCGACTCTCTTTCCCTCACTATCCTTCCTTCTGGCCCAACCCACTCTGCCGGACAAAACCTGGATGCTCACATCTCAACAGTCATATCCCACTCTCCAACCCTCTTACTACCCCTCTCTCCTGGTCTGACCACTCTCACCTCTCTTCCCACCTTGACCTCCCCTGTTGATGCCTCTGCCCGCACTGCCAGTCTCCTTCATTGCCATTTGACTGATGAAGCATGTGTCAGACGCTGCATTTGTCTCTTCCTTCGTACCTCCGTCGCCCCTCCTTCTGACACTGTTCTAGCTAACTGCCATCTCTCCATCTCCAAAACCCTGGACATCCTTGCCCCATCACGAGGATCAGCATGAACCCTGCATCCAAATGCAACTCTTGGTCTGACTCCGATTCAGCAGCTTTGAAAGGCAAGTGCAAAGCCACAGAGCAGAAGTGCCAGGCATCTAGCGCATCTTCTGACAAACTGGCCTGCTGCCTACTCCAAAGGCATATCTTGCACTGCACTGGCTGTCCACTTCTCCTCCAAAACTCTGGACATCCTGCCCTCTCCGTCATCTGCTTCCCCATCCCCTTCTCTTGCCTCCCTTGGCCCCTCTCACTCTCCCTTACTCTCCTCCTCCTCCTCTCTCATTGCACCAGATGAGATCTCTAGAGTTTGCCCTCTACTAAAGTCTCCTCTTATCAAGTGCTCCCCTGCTCCTCCAGAACCATCAAGGACAACATCGCCTCTCTCACCCCAGTCTTGGTTAACCTCTGCAACCACTCCTTTTTCCTGCCACTGGCTCCTTCCCACAAACCTTTAAGCACTCTCTTGTGCACCCTTTCCTTAAAAACTTGTCTGCTGACCCTTCTTGCCCGACAATCACCCTAGGTCTATCACCCCTTTTTTGGGCAAACTCATGGAGAAGCTGGCCACCCTCAACTGACTCTCCACACCGAAATGGCTGGCTGCCTCCATGACCACCAGTCTAGTTTCAGGGCATCCAGAGCCACAGAACTGCTCTCCTGAACACCTGAGAAGACCTGCTCTCTAACCTGGACTCAAACGCTCCCTCTTTTCTGATCCTCCTCGATCTTTATTCTGCCTTTGACACAGTCAACCACTCCATCCTCATAAACCGTCTCCATGATACCCTAGGTATCACTGATCGGGCACTGGGTAGCTGACCACCTTCCTTTCAAACAGACTCTCCCAAGTGCAAATGGGTCCTTTTCTTTCCTCCGCCTCACTCCCTACCTGTGGCATCCCTCAGGGCTCTACCATATCGCCATGGCTCTTCAACATCTACCTGGCCCTTCTGGCCCACTTGATCTCCACCTTCTCATCCAAAGGCTGTCTGGTGACTAGGACCTCTCTACATCCAGCTTCCCCTCCCTAAATACCTCCCTGTCAGAGTCCTTCAGTCCTCTGGATCCAACTCTCTGCAGGCCAAACATTTCTCCAAGCAGAGAGTGGGAGGCAGATCCATTTCCTCGGCTGGTTCCTCCCTGTGGAACGGCCTGCCTGGCCCCCTCATACTTGAGCTGTATCTTCTTACGTTCCAGAAACTTCTCAAGACTTTCCTTTTCTCCTCCTCCTTCCATCTCCCCCATCCCATGCTAATGTTCCCTCTGCCCCAGCGGGTTCCCCCAGCATCCATTGCCAACACTTGCCCTCAGCCTCCCTTCCCAGCACTAGCCCTAACCTGGTCCACCGTCCAGCGCACTCCCTTATGCCCCTCTCTTTCCCCTGGCACTTGGCGCTTTGACCCACCTACTCTTGCCAACCCCCTTTCTTTGGGCACCCCACTCCTGCACTTTCCCCCACCCCTGCATTACCACCTTGTCTTGCACTTGCATGGTAGGATTGTCACAAGGCCAATATAACCATTTTCATTCTACTTTCTTTCCCATGTCCAACCCCCATCCCCCCGCCATACAAATGTCCAATAAATAAAATAAATAAAAGGTTTCCAGAAAAGAGCATGAGAAGTGCACCAGCTTGATGAGGGAAACAAGGTATACCATTCATGACGTAGAGAGCAACGTGAAACAATGGCACTCTTTGGAAGGACCAAAGAGATGAACAAGTTACTTTCTTACCTGGTAACGTTCTTTCGATGGGATGGTCCGACGACGTATTCCATATCTATGACATGTAATCACCACAGCTGTGCTGCTTCGGAAACTTTTTCGGCGTCTGCGTCCTGCGTCGATGAGCCGTCGTCGAGGACCTCCTCCGACGTCATCCGATGTGATAAGTAGGACGCACGACACCCGTAGCCTCAGTTGTAGTTTTTTCCCCCAGAACGTGTGACATAGGTCAACTGCCAGTCAGACACAAAGCCTTGCGGAACGTAAGCTGCAATCGCAAAAGAAATTCTGCAGCGGGGAAGGCAGGGCGGGAGCGATATGGAATACGTCGTCGGACCATCCCATTGAAAGAACGTTACCAGGTAAGAAAGTAACTTGTTCTTCGAGGGGATTGGGTCCTCCGACGTATTCCATATCTATGACAGACTCCCAAAGCAGTACCAAAAGCAAGGAGGAGGGAAAGAATTTATAATCAAAATTTAGAATAGCCAATCAAATAGCAGAGCAAAGGACCGCTTTGCCGAAGGCCAGATCCTGTGCTCGGATGGAATCGAGGGAATAGTGACGTACAAATGTATGTACTGAAGCCCAGGTGGCTGCATCACAGATGTTGCGAATAGGAACACCCCTCTGCAGGGCAGTAGACGCAGCCATACCCCTGGTAGAATGGGCCCGCAAGCCAGCCGGTGGGTCCTTACCCGCCAAGCGGTAGCACTCCGAGATGGCCAAAATAATCCAGCGAGACAAAGTCTGTTTCGTCACAGCTTGACCCAAACGCTTCCCAGCGTAACCAATAAAGAGTTGATCATCCACTCTGACCCGGGACATGCGTGAAACATAAAAGCTCAAAGCTCTCCTAGGATCAAGCCTATGGAGCCTCTCCTCTTCCTTACCAGGATGCGGAGGAGGATAGAATGCCGGAAGAACAACCTTCTGGGCCAAATAAAAATTCCGTCACTACCTTCGGAAGAAAAGAAGGACGAACTCTAAGGACAACCCTGTCCTTGTGAAATACAGTGAAGGGACGCTTAACTGAAAGTGCCTGTAACTCACTCACTCTGCGAGCGGAAGTAACCGCAACTAAAAACACAGTTTTCAGAGTTAACAGCATCAAAGGGCAAGAATGTAAAGGCTCAAACGGAGCACCCATAAGAAACTTAAGAACAAGGTTCAAATCCCAACCGGGCACCAGGAAAGGTGACGGAGGGAACACATAAGTGAGCCCTTTCAGGAACTGTGAAATCAAAGGGATTTTAAAGTAAGAACATTCTTCAGACGAGCGCTTAAAGATGGACAGCGCCGCCAGGTAACCCTTAACGGTACCCACTTGCAAGCCCCTGTGGGCCAAAGAAAGCAAAAAGGACAGAACCATGGGGATGTCACAAGCAAAAGGATCCACATTCTGAACTCTGCACCAGTCGCAGAACTTACGCCAACGGTACAGAGACTTTGTTGCTGGCCTTCGGGCCGAAAGCAACACCTCCATCACGTCCTCAGGGAGGTCCCAATCCTTATGCCTCAACCTTTCAGAAGCCAAGCGTGAAGGTTGAGGGATCTGACCTCTGGATGGAGAACCTGACCCCCCTCCCGTGAGAGCAGATCGTCTCGGTAGGGAAGACGACGTGAAGGGCAGATGGATAAGTCGAGAAGGTCCGGGTACCACGTCCTCCGAGCCCACGCCGGGGCAATGAGGATCATCCGGGAACCGAACTTCCGTAACCTCCGCAGCACTTGCGGGATGACGGGGACTGGAGGAAACGCGTACAGCAGCGGGAATGACCACTCCACCACGAACGCGTCTCCTAAGGCTCCTTTTGGTGGAAATTCCCGCGAGCAAAACCTTTCGCACTTCCGGTTGACACTGGAGGCGAAGAAATCCACTTGAGGGGTCCCCCAAAGGGCGAAGATCTCCAGGAGAATCTCCTGAGCCAACTCCCACTCGTGAGAGATCGCGCTCTGCCTGCTCAGAGCGTCCGCCGTCACGTTTTCGGCTCCGGCCAGATGAACTGCCGAGATCGAAACTTCCTGCTGGATGGCCCAGAACTCGAGCTGCATCGCCTCCCTGCACAGAGGAAGTGACCCTGCCCCCCCCCCTTTTTGTTGAGGTAGTGCATGGCCACTGTGTTGTCCGTCAGGATCAGGACATTCTTCCCTCGCACAGACGGCAGAAAAGCCTTCAGGGCTAGCCTGACGGCCCTCAGCTCCAACAGATTGATATGGAGTCTGGACTCCGACGGAGACCAACGACCGCTGACTGTCAGCCCGTTGGCATGAGCTCCCCATCCCGTGAGGGATGCATCCGTCACGATCGACACCTCCGGCCAGGGAAGCCAAAACGGAGCCCCCTTCATCAAGTTGCCTTCGACGGCCCACCACAGAAGGTCCCGGGCGACCGAGGACGGCACCTGAATCGAGTCCGACATCCTGCCGGATGACTGCGACCATTGCGTCTTGAGTGCCCACTGCAAAGATCTCATCCGGAGGCGAGCCTCTGGCACCAGAAGAATGCAGGATGCCATGAGGCCGAGCAACCTCAAGAACTCGAACGCTGGGAGCGTCTGGGCATGCTGAAACTTGTGCACCATCTGCTGAATGTGAAGAGCCCTCACCTGGGGAGGAAAACACTGCCCCAGGGAAGTGTCGAGCACTGCTCCGATGTACTGGAGCCGCTGTGTTGGCGTCAAATGGGACTTCTTTAAATTGAGGGAGAAGCCCAGCCTGTGAAGGGAGCGACAGGTGACCGATAGATGATCCAGGACTTGCTCGGGAGAGCTCCCCCTGATCAACCAATCGTCCAGGTAGGGGTAGACGTGAATCCCCCCTTGCCTGAGATGCGCTGCCACCACCACCATGAGCTTGGTGAAAACCCTCGGGGCGGAGGTCAATCCGAACGGCAGGACCCGAAACTGAAAGTGCGAGTCGCCAACCGCGAACCTCAGGTACTTCTTGTGCTTGGGATGGATCGGCACATGGAAGTAAGCATCCTTGAGGTCGAGTGACACCAACCAGTCCTGAAGCTGAAGGGCCTGGAGGACTTGAGAGAGAGTAACCATCTTGAACTTGTCCTTCCTGAGGAGTTTGTTCAAACCGCGCAAGTCCATGATGGGTCTCAATCCCCAGTCTTTCTTCGCAATCAAAAAATAAGGGGAATACCATCCCTTGTTCCTCTCTGCTACAGGCACCAGTTCTATGGCGCCTTTCTCCAGCAGGGCTTGAATTTCCTGCGCAAGGAGCGGATCCGGACTCTGCAAAGAGAGGATCCCCGGTGGATTGTCGCGAGGCCTGTGCCGAAAAGGAAGACAGTAGCCGTGGGTTATGATCTCCAGAACCCACACATCTGAAGTAATGGCTTGCCACTCTACAAGATGCTGCGCCAGCCTTCCCCCAACCGGCGAACCATGGGACATGGCCTCACGACAGAGTGGGAGTGGCTGCGGCGTTACCTGAGGGCAAAGAGGCAACTGCCCGAGCGGCCTTGGCACCACGGGTACCCTGTCGTCCACCTCTGGTACCCCATGCGTTGACCTCTTTGACTGCCAGCTCCTCTCGCTTTACTGAAGGATGAGTAATAGCGAAAGGAACCACCCCTCCACTGCTGTCCCCTAGGACGAAAAGGCGGAGGTTGGCGAACTGCAGCGCCCAACGACTTCGCTGCAGCTTTTGAGGTCTGCAACCTCTCAAGGCTCTCGTCAGCCTTGCTGCCAAAAAGGTGTTCACCGTCAAAGGGCATGTTGAGGAGCCGGGACTGCACATCAGGCGCAAACCCCGACTTCCGCAACCACGCAAACCTGCGTATCACGGTGCTCGCCGCCATGGACCTACTGACGCATTCAGCTAAGTCCAAACCCGACTGAACGGACTCACACATGGCATCCTTACCATCCTGGACCAGAGCAAGGAAACCATCCCGTTCATCCCCTTCGGGAACATGTTCAGCCGCTAACGCAACACAGTTCCACAGAGTGTGCGTGAAACGTGACAAGGCACAAATGGAGTTGGCCGCCTGAAGCGCCATACCACCAGAAGAAAACACTTTCTTCGCCCAGCCATCAAAACGTTTGTCGTCCCTATCAGGAGGGATGGTAGGGTACGACGCCTGCTTCGCCGGGGCCGTGGCCGCCTGCACCACCAAACTCTCCGGAGTGGGGTGCCTGGTCAAGTAGCAGGGGTCGCCACTGGCTGGACGGTATTTCCGCGACAAGGATCTGCCCACCGCCGGGAGACTCTCCGGAGCAGTCCAAGCCGCCGCCACCCTTCTCTGTAAAGCCATATGGAACGGCAGAACCGGGTCAGTAGGGGGACCAACATCAAGGATGTCCGTCAGATCATCCTGCACAAACTCCCCTGGGGGAGCAGACCATTCCAAGTACTCAGAAACCCTAGCCACAAGGCGCCGGTACGAGGAATCAGCATGAGAGCCAGGCTCAGGCCTACAAAACTCCACCTCCGGAGAGGTGTCCAGTCCACTGGCATCATGCAGTGACTGTCTCAACTCGTCAAACTGACTATGGCCCGAGACAATGTCATCCGGAACCTGACTAGGAACCAGGCCATCCGAATCCTCATCCGCCTCTGAAATATAGTCCAGGTGGCGAAAAGAAGGCACTCGAGAGTGCTTGCTCTTAACCAGAGCCTTCCTAGGGGGTCCACCCGTGCCCTGGGGTACCTCCGACACGAAAGGCGTCGAGCGAATCGGCGCCAGCGCCGAGAGAACCGGCATCGGCATCGAGGAAATCGGCGTCGACGTCAGATGCAGCGCCTCCAGAATCGGCGGCGTCGACACAGCCCTCGAGGCCGGAGCCCCGAGCGTGTCCCTCGACGACCTGAACGTCGACGGCATCGGCGACTTCCCTGGAGCCAGAGCCTCGAGAAAGCCTGTCGACGCCCTAGACGCCACAGAACGCGTCGAGGACCGGGACCTGGAACGGGTACGTCGAGAACGAGTCCCCTTGTCCGAACGGGACCTCTCCCGTGACTCGTGCCGACCACTCTTGCGAGCGGTGTCTCTCGACCTCACACGACCGACCCCACTCGGGGGCGCGGACGGCTGAGTACCCTGCGACTCAAGAATCGTCAACATCTTCTTCCTGAAGGAAGCCCATTCCTCCGGCGTCGCACGGCCGGAGGGGTAAGCGACGTGCCGGGCAGAGCCCTCCGAAGAGGACCTGGAAGACGACCGATGTCGGCGCTTCCGAGAATGCCTCGAAGAGGCAGAGGAGTGGCGAGACCGACTCCTAGAAGGAGACCCACGAGACTTCCGACGGTGACACAGAGAGTCACCCCTCGAATCATCCGTCGAAAGCCCCGCAGACTTCGACTTCCGGGGCTTGGACACCCGACCTACCGACAACTTCTTCTTACGTTCGCGTAAGGCTTTGGACGTGAGCGACTGGCAGTCGATACAGTCATCCGTGTCGTGGGCCTCCCCGAGGCACCAGAGGCAGGCGTCGTGCGAGTCCGTCACCGACATCTTGGACCCACACTCCCCGCACTTCTTGAAACCCGGACGCGGGGTCGAAGACGAAGTAGACATCTTCAGAAGGAATTTCACAAACGAACAGGTTCGAAGAACCAAGAAGAACAGAACTCCAAAGAGTTGAGGCGTGTAAACCGAGAAACACGAAGCAACACGTTCGCGGAAAAAACGGAACTGAGGCTACGGGCGTCGTGCGTCCTACTTATCACATCGGATGACGTCGAACGAGGTCCTCGACGACGGCACATCGACGTCATCGACGCAGGACGCAGACGCCGAAAAAGTTTCCGAAGCAGCACAGCTGTGGTGATTACATGTCATAGATATGGAATACGTCGGAGGACCCAATCCCCTCGAAGGAAAGAGACTGCCTGGGAGAAGAGTGAGAAGGATACCTACTTGGAGGGAGACATAAGGAAGACATAAGGAAGACCATCTGGAAAATAGACAATCAAGCAGAACAGAAGGGAGGTCTGAGCTTTATAGAAAGAGTGGAGGAGATTGCTTGTGGGGAGAGAAGGAAAGGAAAATCTTGTGAAGAAAGAGGGAGGACTGAATAGGGAGGAGTGACACCTTGAACAAGGAAGCAAGGGGTACCGTTGTGAAGCCGGAGGAAGAAACAGGGAATAAAGTCATGCCGAATAGAGAGCGTAGTGGAGAGAAAACAGAGGAAGACAGGAGTCGTCGAGGGAAACAAAGGAATGGAAAGAGATGCCTTGAGAAAGTCTTTTCAAAGGGAAAACTTTGGTAGAATGAGAAGATAAAGAGAGAGCCCAATGGAAAGAAAGGGAACAGAGGACCAGGGAAACTGAAACCTGTTGTTGGAAGGAAGTGGAAAGCCCCTTAAGAGGGGGTTAGCGCCATAGAAAGGACTAGAAGTGATATCAGGAAAGGGAGGTTCCCGAGGACCACATTGCTCCAGGGGAGGGTACAGAAGTGGGAGAAGCTTCTAAACTGTGACTCTGCTGGGGGACTCGAATGAGAGACTAGAAAGAGGAAAGCAAGGAAAGCCAGGTCATGGAGGCAACAGAGGAAGAAGGAGGGAATGTTGCACAGCAGGCCACCGCATATCCAGCCAGCCCCCCCTGGGTCAGCAAGAACCTCCAGTGAACAAGACCCTGGCAGTTGGCAGTTGGAGACCTAGAAGGCAAAACCCTGGCAGACCACTGAAACACCCCTCCGTCCAAGAACTGTGGAATTGTGGAAGAGGACTATTCACTGAACAAGGAGAGAGCCAACGGACCAAACACACTCTTCACAGATACGAAAGGAGAAGAGGCGTCCTCCTAGAAGATGCAAATTGATGTAAGACTCTTGTTTGGACACTGGAAGAATGGTTGTTGAACATTCAGGTTTTATGTTGCCATGGATTTTGAGACTTTTTGTTGGACTTTTGGTGCACTGGACATTGCAGTATGCAAATCTCATTGGCGTAAGAGCAGACAGCCTGACCTATATTTATTACTTGTATAATCCCATGGCAAAACCTTTGTTTTAGGAATGGACACTTTGCAAAGGTTAAACATTACTTTACGTTTGGCCAGTATCATCCCAACACGATTAGTATTTGGTTGGTTCGGTTAATAACATGACATCTCCTATTTTGTTGAGCATGATTATAAATATAAACTTTAACCTTTTGCACATCGCTATTTCGGGTAACGCAAGTGACAAGGTAGAAAGCCCACTGCCCACTTGCCACAAAGGATTCATAGGAGTCTCATTGTCAGCTGCAGAAAAGTGACATCACTGTCAGTAACCACTGGAATGTTAGGAGAAGTCTCACTAGGAGAATCTATGGGAAAGTCCACCGCGTCCTGTGACCAGACACGCCAAGGTCTTTTAGTGTCAACCTTGGCAGCAAGACTTCCAAAAAAGGCGCAGAAAGCATGGAGGGCACTACCGTTTCCTGTCTTCACCATATCAATTCAGGCATGGAATGGCCCTGAAGGAAGTAATCCTAAATTCTAGCCATTGAGGAGGTGCAATAATTTATTAGTGATAGAACCTCAGCGCTAGGCAGCATAGGTGCTGTAAAAGTGTTTCATGTGATAGACGTTTAAAAAAAACACAGATCTAGGTACCTGTACAGCAGAATGATTGGCACTGAGGGAACCTATAAAGAAAAAGAGTCTTCAGGAGAAGGTTTCAGAATAGGAGACAATCGTTCCTTCACAAGACTACGAAAATGTTTGAGATGATACTTGTCAAGCCTCACACACGCTTCATGGCAGCCCGGGCTTTACCCTATAAACACCGTAATCCAGGTGTCCCTGTGTATACTAAACAAAGAGTTCCACGTTCTCAGCCCGGCGCCTGGAAATTGGCATGGCAACGCTGGAAGCCTGTTTTCCGTCACGTGACACGTTCGACTCGAGCGTGGTTGCCGGTTCATGTGACTTAAGCACCTCCCACTGCTGTTTCGGTGCTTCTGAATTTCGTTACGAACAGTTAGCGCTATCCTTCCTTGGTCCCTTGTAAATTCCTTGCTTCTTTGTTCCCGTTCTTGCTCCTGTTCCTACCCGCCCTCCCTCCTTCCCTGCCTCTCATCCGAATTCTCCAGGAGTGTCCGTGGACACGCTTTGCCTTCTCTACTGCCTTCCTCCTGCCGACTACTCCTCAATAAGGGAACATCTGTTGAAGGCTCAGGAGCGAACCAAGGCAGGTGCCGATCGTCACCGTTTACCAGCCCCAACATACTACTCAGGCATGATGGTTTGGTTGTCCACCCACAACCTCCGATTACCGGGTCGCAAATCACTTCTTCCACGTTTTGTGGGCCCCTACAGGATCACGGAGGTCGTCAACCCCGTGGCGGTTCGTCTTGCACTTCCCTCCTCATGGAAGACCCATCCTGTATTTCATGTCTCCTTGGTTAAACCCTATAACCCTGCGACCCGATTGTTGTCGCGTCCCCCTCCTGTACTGGTGCAGGGTTCTGATGAATATGAGGTGGCTGGTATCTTGGACACTAAAGTTCGGAAGGGCAAACGTCTTTATCTCGTGGACTGGAAAGGCTACGGCCCCGAGGAGCGTACGTGGGAACCCTTTGAGCACATTCATGCCCCGGCTCTTCTATCGCAGTTTTGGTCCTCCCGGAGGAGGAAGCTACCTTTGGGGGAGGAATCTGTCAAGCCTCACACACGCTTCATGGCAGCCCGGGCTTTACCCTATAAACACCGTAATCCAGGTGTCCCTGTGTATACTAAACAAAGAGTTCCACGTTCTCAGCCCGGCGCCTGGAAATTGGCATGGCAACGCTGGAAGCCTGTTTTCCGTCACGTGACACGTTCGACTCGAGCGTGGTTGCCGGTTCATGTGACTTAAGCACCTCCCACTGCTGTTTCGGTGCTTCTGAATTTCGTTACGAACAGTTAGCGCTATCCTTCCTTGGTCCCTTGTAAATTCCTTGCTTCTTTGTTCCCGTTCTTGCTCCTGTTCCTACCCGCCCTCCCTCCTTCCCTGCCTCTCATCCGAATTCTCCAGGAGTGTCCGTGGACACGCTTTGCCTTCTCTACTGCCTTCCTCCTGCCGACTACGGAACTCCGAACGGACTGAATTTGGACACGTCTTGCTTTCTCTGCTGCCCGCCTCCTGCCGACTACGGAACTCCGAACGGACTGAATTTGGACACGTCTTTGCTTTCTCTGCTGCCCGCCTCCTGCCGACTACGGAACTCCGAACGGACTGAATTTGGACACGTCTTGCTTTCTCTGCTGCCCGCCTCCTGCCGACTACGGAACTCATACGGATTGCTTTCGAACTTTCTGTCAAGACTCACAAAACCAATCAGTGACTTTTGGATTTCGGCACACGGACTAGAGACTTCCTTTGGTGTGCCTGAAGTCTAGAGGCGTCCTCGTGCCGTCGGGAATAGCCAGTTGGGTTTTTTAGCAATTTGGAATTACTTGAACTTTCTCCCAGCACATCGTTTTTTCTACACCCCCCAGACAGGAACCATTGCACAAACATCAACCTACCTGGTTGCTTCCATATCCTGTGGTCATCAGGTCAGTGGTAACTTTAATTACTATATGGTTACGCTTGTTTTCCAATTGGTCTTGTTGTCTAGTGACGGTAACCGTTTGTTGTTAACCATTGTTTGTAACAGCGGAACCGCAGAATCCCGTGTTCCAGGCCTGCGCCTCCTGTGTCTCGTCTTGCATCCTGTCTTTCATGGAATGGATCCCTCAGCTTGTCTATTTGCTTATTCAGGTTAGAGGGGTACATTGCAGGGAAGACCTCTTCGGCTACACGACGGGGCAAGTCCCGGCCGGACATAACATATTCAGAAGCCTTCATAAACTATGGATGCAAACGAGACCTTGGCCACTATTTTGCAAATGGTGGCAGAGCTGCGTAACGATATGACTGCAGCTCATACAGCTACGCAACGGCGCATAGACGACCTGCAGGTCGGGCTCCAGGCGCCCATTGGCGTTGATGTATTACCACAGGCCATGGCTTCTGGGTCAGGGGTACAACCACCTCGACAAGACTCCGGCCCGGTGTATATGACCGCTCAGTTCCCTTTGGCACCACCAGAGAGGTTCAATGGTGACCAAAAAACGTACAGAACCTTCTTGAATCAATGTAGACTTCATTTTTTGTGTCGTCCGGTTTTGTTCCCTGACTCTACTACAAAAGCCGCTTTTCTATTGTCCCACTTGGGAGGAACTGCCGCGGCTTGGGCTAATCCACTTCTAGAAGAAGTGATTTGCGACCCGGTAATCGGAGGTTGTGGGTGGACAACCAAACCATCATGCCTGAGTAGTATGTTGGGGCTGGTAAACGGTGACGATCGGCACCTGCCTTGGTTCGCTCCTGAGCCTTCAACAGATGTTCCCTTATTGAGGAATGTACTGCATTCCAAAGAGGATGCCTTGTCTCGTATACACGGTGGCCCTGGCACAACCCACCATAAAGGGGAACTCGTGTTACCCCATCAAGTGGTTTGCGGCTGTACTCTAGGTGCGTCTCTCAGGGATCAGTTACAAGATTGGATAAAAACCGACCCTTCTGAGGTGGTTCAACATGGCCTAAAAGTGTTCCATTCACTCCCCTACAAACAGGGTAAAATATACCTACCAAATCACGACACTAGGCTTACCGCAATGAAATGGTGTCATGACTCAGCAGCAGCCGCACACCCAGGTATCAGAAAAACGATGGATCTCCTAAAACGCTGGTGCTGGTGGTCTTCAATGGAGAAGGACGTTGCCGAGTACCTTTCCACTTGTGCAGTATGCGCACAATGTAAGGCATCCCGTGGTAAACCCGTTGGATTACTGCATCCTCTGCCTGTCCCGGATCAACCTTGGACGATGATCTCTATGGATTTCGTCGTTGAATTACCTGTGGTGGACGGTTACAACACCATATGGGTTGTAATAGATTACTTTACCAAGTTGGCCTTATTCGTTCCCTGTCGGGGTATCCCTTCGGCTCCCAAATTAGCAGACCTATTCATGGGGAATGTTTTTAGGTTTTTTGGGCTGCCTTCTATCATCATTACGGATCGGGGGCCGCAGTTCACCTCACGCTTTTGGAAGGCATTGACTATTGCCTTAGGTGTCAACGCGAGGTGTTCTAGTGCTTATCACCCCCAAACTGACGGTCAGACCGAACGTCTAAATTCAACCATGGAACAATACTTACGTTGCCTCACCTTACAACTCCAGGGCACATGTGTTTCGGTGTTGGCTCTGGCAGAGTTCGCATACAACAATTCTCTGCACACCGCAACAGGGGTCTCCCCTTTTTTCGCCTTGTATGAGAGACACCCTCGTTCCTTGCCCTTGAGTCCTGAGCTTCCCCTACATGCTCCTGCCGCTCTTGCCTGCGTTAAGGATTTGTCTGCAGTACATTCCTCAATAAGGGAACATCTGTTGAAGGCTCAGGAGCGAACCAAGGCAGGTGCCGATCGTCACCGTTTACCAGCCCCAACATACTACTCAGGCATGATGGTTTGGTTGTCCACCCACAACCTCCGATTACCGGGTCGCAAATCACTTCTTCCACGTTTTGTGGGCCCCTACAGGATCACGGAGGTCGTCAACCCCGTGGCGGTTCGTCTTGCACTTCCCTCCTCATGGAAGACCCATCCTGTATTTCATGTCTCCTTGGTTAAACCCTATAACCCTGCGACCCGATTGTTGTCGCGTCCCCCTCCTGTACTGGTGCAGGGTTCTGATGAATATGAGGTGGCTGGTATCTTGGACACTAAAGTTCGGAAGGGCAAACGTCTTTATCTCGTGGACTGGAAAGGCTACGGCCCCGAGGAGCGTACGTGGGAACCCTTTGAGCACATTCATGCCCCGGCTCTTCTATCGCAGTTTTGGTCCTCCCGGAGGAGGAAGCTACCTTTGGGGGAGGAATCTGTCAAGCCTCACACACGCTTCATGGCAGCCCGGGCTTTACCCTATAAACACTGTAATCCAGGTGTCCCTGTGTATACTAAACAAAGAGTTCCACGTTCTCAGCCCGGCGCCTGGAAATTGGCATGGCAACGCTGGAAGCCTGTTTTCCGTCACGTGACACGTTCGACTCGAGCGTGGTTGCCGGTTCATGTGACTTAAGCACCTCCCACTGCTGTTTCGGTGCTTCTGAATTTCGTTACGAACAGTTAGCGCTATCCTTCCTTGGTCCCTTGTAAATTCCTTGCTTCTTTGTTCCCGTTCTTGCTCCTGTTCCTACCCGCCCTTCCTCCTTCCCTGCCTCTCATCCGAATTCTCCAGGAGTGTCCGTGGACACGCTTTGCCTTCTCTACTGCCTTCCTCCTGCCGACTACGGAACTCCGAACGGACTGAATTTGGACACGTCTTTGCTTTCTCTGCTGCCCGCCTCCTGCCGACTACGGAACTCCGAACGGACTGAATTTGGACACGTCTTGCTTTCTCTGCTGCCCGCCTCCTGCCGACTACGGAACTCATACGGATTGCTTTCGAACTTTCTGTCAAGACTCACAAAACCAATCAGTGACTTTTGGATTTCGGCACACGGACTAGAGACTTCCTTTGGTGTGCCTGAAGTCTAGAGGCGTCCTCGTGCCGTCGGGAATAGCCAGTTGGGTTTTTTAGCAATTTGGAATTACTTGAACTTTCTCCCAGCACATCGTTTTTTCTACACCCCCCAGACAGGAACCATTGCACAAACATCAACCTACCTGGTTGCTTCCATATCCTGTGGTCATCAGGTCAGTGGTAACTTTAATTACTATATGGTTACGCTTGTTTTCCAATTGGTCTTGTTGTCTAGTGACGGTAACCGTTTGTTGTTAACCATTGTTTGTAACAGCGGAACCGCAGAATCCCGTGTTCCAGGCCTGCGCCTCCTGTGTCTCGTCTTGCATCCTGTCTTTCATGGAATGGATCCCTCAGCTTGTCTATTTGCTTATTCAGGTTAGAGGGGTACATTGCAGGGAAGACCTCTTCGGCTACACGACGGGGCAAGTCCCAGCCGGACATAACATATTCAGAAGCCTTCATAAACTATGGATGCAAACGAGACCTTGGCCACTATTTTGCAAATGGTGGCAGAGCTGCGTAACGATATGACTGCAGCTCATACAGCTACGCAACGGCGCATAGACGACCTGCAGGTCGGGCTCCAGGCGCCCATTGGCGTTGATGCATTACCACAGGCCATGGCTTCTGGGTCAGGGGTACAACCACCTCGACAAGACTCCGGCCCGGTGTATATGACCGCTCAGTTCCCTTTGGCACCACCAGAGAGGTTCAATGGTGACCAAAAAACGTACAGAACCTTCTTGAATCAATGTAGACTTCATTTTTTGTGTCGTCCGGTTTCGTTCCCTGACTCTACTACAAAAGCCGCTTTTCTATTGTCCCACTTGGGAGGAACTGCCGCGGCTTGGGCTAATCCACTTCTAGAAGAAGTGATTTGCGACCCGGTAATCGGAGGTTGTGGGTGGACAACCAAACCATCATGCCTGAGTAGTATGTTGGGGCTGGTAAACGGTGACGATCGGCACCTGCCTTGGTTCGCTCCTGAGCCTTCAACAGATGTTCCCTTATTGAGGAATGTACTGCATTCCAAAGAGGATGCCTTGTCTCGTATACACGGTGGCCCTGGCACAACCCACCATAAAGGGGAACTCGTGTTACCCCATCAAGTGGTTTGCGGCTGTACTCTAGGTGCGTCTCTCAGGGATCAGTTACAAGATTGGATAAAAACCGACCCTTCTGAGGTGGTTCAACATGGCCTAAAAGTGTTCCATTCACTCCCCTACAAACAGGGTAAAATATACCTACCAAATCACGACACTAGGCTTACCGCAATGAAATGGTGTCATGACTCAGCAGCAGCCGCACACCCAGGTATCAGAAAAACGATGGATCTCCTAAAACGCTGGTGCTGGTGGTCTTCAATGGAGAAGGACGTTGCCGAGTACCTTTCCACTTGTGCAGTATGCGCACAATGTAAGGCATCCCGTGGTAAACCCGTTGGATTACTGCATCCTCTGCCTGTCCCGGATCAACCTTGGACGATGATCTCTATGGATTTCGTCGTTGAATTACCTGTGGTGGACGGTTAGAACACCATATGGGTTGTAATAGATTACTTTACCAAGTTGGCCTTATTCGTTCCCTGTCGGGGTATCCCTTCGGCTCCCAAATTAGCAGACCTATTCATGGGGAATGTTTTTAGGTTTTTTGGGCTGCCTTCTATCATCATTACGGATCGGGGGCCGCAGTTCACCTCACGCTTTTGGAAGGCATTGACTATTGCCTTAGGTGTCAACGCGAGGTGTTCTAGTGCTTATCACCCCCAAACTGACGGTCAGACCGAACGTCTAAATTCAACCATGGAACAATACTTACGTTGCCTCACCTTACAACTCCAGGGCACATGTGTTTCGGTGTTGGCTCTGGCAGAGTTCGCATACAACAATTCTCTGCACGCCGCAACAGGGGTCTCCCCTTTTTTCGCCTTGTATGAGAGACACCCTCGTTCCTTGCCCTTGAGTCCTGAGCTTCCCCTACATGCTCCTGCCGCTCTTGCCTGCGTTAAGGATTTGTCTGCAGTACATTCCTCAATAAGGGAACATCTGTTGAAGGCTCAGGAGCGAACCAAGGCAGGTGCCGATCGTCACCGTTTACCAGCCCCAACATACTACTCAGGCATGATGGTTTGGTTGTCCACCCACAACCTCCGATTACCGGGTCGCAAATCACTTCTTCCACGTTTTGTGGGCCCCTACAGGATCACGGAGGTCGTCAACCCCGTGGCGGTTCGTCTTGCACTTCCCTCCTCATGGAAGACCCATCCTGTATTTCATGTCTCCTTGGTTAAACCCTATAACCCTGCGACCCGATTGTTGTCGCGTCCCCCTCCTGTACTGGTGCAGGGTTCTGATGAATATGAGGTGGCTGGTATCTTGGACACTAAAGTTCGGAAGGGCAAACGTCTTTATCTCGTGGACTGGAAAGGCTACGGCCCCGAGGAGCGTACGTGGGAACCCTTTGAGCACATTCATGCCCCGGCTCTTCTATCGCAGTTTTGGTCCTCCCGGAGGAGGAAGCTACCTTTGGGGGAGGAATCTGTCAAGCCTCACACACGCTTCATGGCAGCCCGGGCTTTACCCTATAAACACTGTAATCCAGGTGTCCCTGTGTATACTAAACAAAGAGTTCCACGTTCTCAGCCCGGCGCCTGGAAATTGGCATGGCAACGCTGGAAGCCTGTTTTCCGTCACGTGACACGTTCGACTCGAGCGTGGTTGCCGGTTCATGTGACTTAAGCACCTCCCACTGCTGTTTCGGTGCTTCTGAATTTCGTTACGAACAGTTAGCGCTATCCTTCCTTGGTCCCTTGTAAATTCCTTGCTTCTTTGTTCCCGTTCTTGCTCCTGTTCCTACCCGCCCTTCCTCCTTCCCTGCCTCTCATCCGAATTCTCCAGGAGTGTCCGTGGACACGCTTTGCCTTCTCTACTGCCTTCCTCCTGCCGACTACGGAACTCCGAACGGACTGAATTTGGACACGTCTTTGCTTTCTCTGCTGCCCGCCTCCTGCCGACTACGGAACTCCGAACGGACTGAATTTGGACACGTCTTGCTTTCTCTGCTGCCCGCCTCCTGCCGACTACGGAACTCATACGGATTGCTTTCGAACTTTCTGTCAAGACTCACAAAACCAATCAGTGACTTTTGGATTTCGGCACACGGACTAGAGACTTCCTTTGGTGTGCCTGAAGTCTAGAGGCGTCCTCGTGCCGTCGGGAATAGCCAGTTGGGTTTTTTAGCAATTTGGAATTACTTGAACTTTCTCCCAGCACATCGTTTTTTCTACACCCCCCAGACAGGAACCATTGCACAAACATCAACCTACCTGGTTGCTTCCATATCCTGTGGTCATCAGGTCAGTGGTAACTTTAATTACTATATGGTTACGCTTGTTTTCCAATTGGTCTTGTTGTCTAGTGACGGTAACCGTTTGTTGTTAACCATTGTTTGTAACAGCGGAACCGCAGAATCCCGTGTTCCAGGCCTGCGCCTCCTGTGTCTCGTCTTGCATCCTGTCTTTCATGGAATGGATCCCTCAGCTTGTCTATTTGCTTATTCAGGTTAGAGGGGTACATTGCAGGGAAGACCTCTTCGGCTACACGACGGGGCAAGTCCCGGCCGGACATAACAATACTGTGGAAAAGTTAGAACGATTGAAACAATTCCTTTCATTATCAGAGGTGAATAGGCTGATGATAGCAGACCAGGTAGTTCGAGTGGACTACTGGAATAACTCCAGAAATCAAGATCAATCAGGGGACAGACGTGTCCAATTTAAGACAGACTAAACCAGAGAGGACAAGACTTAACAAGGAGGCCTTTTTTATACCGCAGAGGGAGAGGCGGAGGACAAGACCAATACTCTCCCTGCATCACGAGAAGCAGAGGGGGAGAGGGCTGTTCCAGGAACAGAATTATTAGTGATCAATCTATCCAGGCACTCCCTGTCCACATCCGACGTTGAGGCATTACAGAGAGGGCTTTGTTTGTCCCAACAGCCCACTATGATGCCTTCCAGACTACGATCGAGTTTTCAAAGCCAATGATGAAAATCTGACTTCGACAATTCTTTGAAGAACAAGATACTGGCCTTGGAACAGACAGACGGATACCACTGGTCTTCATCCCAAATCTACTTTCTACCCCCACAACATCTCTGCAGAGTCAATCATCTTTGAAAAAGCAATAATTAAGAAACTTGAATCAATTGAGAAGGAAGAAAATGTTTGCTTCCAGAACATTTCCAATGAAGAACACACTGCAGTACACGGTTTGAGCAACAAGAGTGATTTGACTATTTAACAAGCAGACAAAGGGGGAGCCATTGTTGTGCTGAACATTCAGGATTAAGACACAATGGTGACACCACTATTGAACAACAGAGAACACCATCAGACCCTTCTCTGTGATCCCACAGACACTCTTCAAACACTAATCACAGGGTTAGTTGAAGAAGCATTGGTTAAGACCACATCAGCCCTAAAGAGGCTGCTTTTCTCTGCCCAGAATTTCCTAAAATACCAGCATTTTATGCTTTCCCTAAAGTACATAAGGGCATCTCTCCTCCCCCCAGGTCGCCCTATAGTAGCCGGAATTCAGTCTATCCTAGAACCACTAACAGAATTTGTGGACTTTTTTCTAAAAACAGAAGTCCCCAAAATGCAATAATATTTGAAAGATACTAAGAGTATCCTCAATATGGTAAATAACCTACAATTTAACCCAGAGACCCAGTTCCTTGTCACTCTCGACATAGAATCTCTGTACACCAACATCCCCCAAACAGAGACACTACTAATTGTTGAAACAGTCTTGCAGGAGTGTAGCCCTCTCTTAGAGGTGCCTATACAATTCATTCTGCAATTAGCAGAAATAGCCCTTACCAAGAATTTCTTTCTATAGAAGGACACATTCTTTCAGCAATGTTCCGGCACAGCAATGGCCTTGGTAAATCTCTATGTGGCCGAGTTTGAAGAAAAACACATTTATCAAACCACTAATCCTTTTCGCTCACAGATTAGATTAAGGACTCGCTACATAGATGTCCTGGCCATCTTTACAGGTGTGCAACATCTTTTGGGGAATTCGTGATGTGGCTCAACTCAAGGAATGGATACTTGAAATTCACACACAGTATCAACAAAGAAGTTATACAATTCCTCGATGTAGAGATACGAGCAAGCAGTAGCAGACTGAGCACCACAGTGTTCCGTAAACCAACAGATCAAAACTCCCTTCTGGAATATTTCAGTTTTCCACCTAAAAGTCTCTGCGACAACTTAATGTTTTGGCCAGTTTCTGCGGTATATAAGAAATTGATTAATGCTACAGGAGTACCACACACAAGCTGGTGTCCAGACAAACTGCTTACTAGAAAGAGGATACCCCAAGAAAATGATTAGACATGCAAGAAAATGGACGAGAAACATCCCACATGAAATAACTGCAACAACAGGCGAGACCGGAAGGCCCTCAATTTATCACTGCGATATATAGTTATTCAAGTAAAATCAACCAAATCAAGAAAGAAATTCTCAAACTTTGGCCAATACTTAATGTGGGACCTGTGAACCTACCCGCACCACGATTTGCTATAAAAAAAGAGAAACAAATCTCAGAGACACCTTAGTACACACCCATCAATCACCAGACGTACATGGATACCTGTACAACAGAATGATTGGCACTGAAGGGACCTATAGAGAAAAAAAGTCTTGAGGAGAAGGTTTCAGTATTGGAGAAATTCCTTCCTTCACAAGACTACGAAATGTTTTCATTGAGGTGATACTGTGGAAAAGTTAGACCGATTGAAACAATTCCTTTCATTATCACCTTATGGTGTTCAGAAGATAATTGAGCAGGTTTTCTCGTACCTAAGTGTCGGGACTAGACCTATGGCACTGACTTAATGGTACAGGAAACGTGGAGGGGAAACTAACAACCGCCAAAAGAAAGGAGCCATTTGAACTGAAAAAATATGCCCCTCAAGAAGAGGAGCATGGCAAAAAAGTATTGCCACGCAAGAAATAGGAGGTGTGCAACAATAGAGTGAGAAAAACAGGAACGGAGATGCAACGGTTGGTGACATGGTGGGCACATGGATAGATGCTCTAGCGCTCCCATTCTAATTGTCTCAAAGGGACAGCACCGTTTTGGAGAAGCTTTTTCCATCCAGCCTTCGGTGCAGGCTTACCCAACCAGCTTGTAATGAAAGTGCATAGGGCAACAGAGTAACAATTGTTATCAGCCAATTCAATGGCACCCAGTTGGCCAAGCTGGGATAATAACCTACAACTGCAGGGTGCACTAAACCTCTGAAGTGAGCTCTTAATGTGTAGAGTTATTTTAAAGGTATAATTATGGCAAACATTAAAACCAGGTAAATATGCTAATGTCTATGAATTATCTATACAATTAAACCATTTTGACCTAGCACATGTTGAAAGCAAAGCTACCAAAATTGAACTTTACTGCCACCTGATCCTTTAAGAATGCTGCAGTAGCAACTCAAGCATTATAATGAATCGGAAACACATTTAAATGTTATTACATTTTATAACAGTGCACATGGTTTTGTTTCATATAGATGTACATGAGGAAAATCATAACCTATGCAATAGTTAAAAAATAAAGCACACCACGTTTTGTAGTATAACACATGTGTAGCTGAAAATAAAGAGCACCGGGGCTTTGTTTGAGAAGATGGGCTAAATTGTTCATATTGTGAAACTGGTATTGTGGTTATAGAAAATTCACTTTAATCGGTAAATCAACAGATTGGTTTGCTTTGAATAGAAAGATCAATTTTGTTTCTGCCGAAAAAACTGGTTGGAAACCGCAAACTGCTAATAACTTGTTGGTTGACCCAAGGCAGTCAGGCACCGTGTGGTTAGATCTCCTTGCCTCATGCCGCTGTCTGTTCACCCTGTCCTGAGAGTGCCCATCGTCCATCTTTTGGGCAGACTTGCAGCAGTGAGCTTTCACTTGGCAGAGAGGGAGTGAATGTTTGGTTTCCATGATCCAAGTAGTGGGCTGGGCTTCTTTCACTTCATTGCACTGGAACAGTAACCCGCAAATCCCACTTGGAGCTCATGGTTAATATTTGTTCATTGAAGGTATGCACTGCCCCATTAATGCTGCATATTTGGACCCCATCAATCGTGGCATAGAATTTCCATTATTTCTCAAAGTTGGAACTGATGATCACCTTCGCGAACCCTTCATTCTTTCCATATCGGACCATGATAACTTATAGCAAGAGGGCTAATACATGTACACATATTAGGTTTACCCATGCTTTATTCACAATTTGTCTGTCATTAAATGACACTGTGAAAGTTTGCCATTTTTGGGGTGCAGTTTGCAAAGTTTCTACAAGAAGGCACTGCTACCCAGTCTTTGTGAATGCTGCAGCTCCCATCACGCTTTCCTTCTGACAGGTGCCCAAGGCTGTAAATGGTACTCCCCTGCTAGCTGTAGAAAGTATTGCTTCAGGATACACAATGTCCTCCTAATTCACACGATCAGGTGGGCCATGCGTGTTCAACGCTTTATTGTGGCATTCAGCTGCACAAACGTGGAGCAGATAGCCATTTCTTCCATTACAGAAACAAAGGATGGGGAGGGGAGACCATGGAACCGCTTTTTGCATTTCAATGTTGCCTGCAGACTTGTCATTCCACCTTTTTAATGAATATCTACAACAAAAAGCAAAGAAATGGAATACATTAGGAACCAAAATTACTATATATCACTGACAGCAATGTTTTCAAAAAGCCTGCCCTTCAAATCTTACTTGTGAACAGCAAACAGACAGCAGCACAATAACTGCCAAATTGTTAACAATCTTGCTTTCCTTTAAGGCCATCAAGAACTTGCTTTTTACCCAGTAATGTTTTTTTTTTAGGGTTTGACTTTTTGTTGCATTCAACACTCAAGTTGGCTTTTGATTTAAATGGCATGTTGCCAACAATGGATGAGAAGTGCGATGGAAACAAAGCTTGTTCACAGAGCAAACAAGGACTGGCAGGGAAGAAAATGACCAACAAGTTTAGGAGTAGACTGTTAGCAGAACAGGATGAGGTTGGCAATGTGCGCATGTTATTTTGCACCACATCTAAGTATGCACTACCAAATGTTCCTGAGAATATAGTGATTGAGGAAGCTGCCAAGTGGAAGGAACTATAATTTCTAAAACTCATGAATGTAGATAATTAAGCATGGTGCTAAATAACCTATGGATATTGCCAGCCTCATCCTATTCTACTAAGAGGTCAGCCAGTCCAAATAGAGTTGGACATTTCCTTTCACTTGAGAGCTTTCTTAGCTCCTTTGTTCTCCACATGTAATGCATCAGAATCTCAATGTGATGTACATTACTCAACAATTTATTTATTTCATATATTTTTTACACGCCCAAAAATGTATTGCATTTGATTACACGCCCAAACCCTTAGGTGTCACAGCATAGATTACATACATAGAAGGTATCTTAAGTATTCAGTTACATACATAGTAGGCATCATTAAGCATTCGGTTACATACATAGTAGGTATCTTAAGTATACGGTTACAGAAATATCTTGGGCATCTTGGTCGGACGCAAAAACTTAGACATCTGAGAAGGAAGCATCAGGCAATGAGGCTAGTGCCTATACCATTAGTATTTGTTGAACAACCAGATTTTGAGTTCTTTCTTGAACTTAGGGAAGGATGTTTGATTGTTCAGGTGGGTGGGAAATGGGTTCCAGACGCGGGGGGCTGCTATGGGGAAGCAAGCGTTATCTGATCTGATGTGAAATGAGGGATGTGGAGGTGTGTGTTGGCATTGGATCTGAGAGTTCTGGTGGTGGGTTTGCGAGAGATGCTTTGACAAAATGTAGGTAGGGGCATTGTCGGATATCCATTTATGGGTGATGGTGTGAGTCTTGTGGAGAATTCTCGCTTGCATAGGAAGCCAGTGTGCATCTCTTCTGTGTTGAGAGATGTGGTCTTTTTTGTTAATGCCCAGAGCTGCTCTGAGGGCTTTGTTTTGGAGAAGTTGCAGTTTAAAAAAAAATGTGAGGTACCAAACAGTAGTATGTTACAATAGTCTAGCTTTGTAAGGATGAGGGCTCTAGCCGGTGTTAAGCAGTTTTCAGCGGAGAGCAGGGGCCTGCTTAGTGTGATGAGTTTGGCAGTATAAGCCGTGGAGGAAGCAAGGGCGCTGATGTGGTTGTTCATAGTAAGGCTAGAGTCAAGGTAAACTCCTAGGGTTTTGACTTTATGAGATATGGTGATGGGGGTGCCATCTATCACTATGGAGGTGTAATCCGGGTGGAGTTTGCAGAGTTTGGCTTGGGAGCAGACTATGAAGATCTCTGTTTTTTCTCCATTAAGGCAGAGACTGTTGTTCGCCATCCAGTTTTGGATGAGGGAGTACATTTTGTTAACTCAAGCCATGTCTTGTTCGAGGTTGCCTGTAATGGGTATAAGAATTTGAGTGTCATCAGCGAAGTTTGTATAGATTACTCTAGTGCGGCGAATAGTAATTTTGTATATGCATTGTAGAGCGTAGGGGAGAGGCAGGAGCCTTGCGGTACTCCTAAGGGTATTGGAATGGGGTCAGCAGCCTCATCCCCTAGAATGACTCTTGAGGTGCAATTGGAGAGGAATGATTTTATCCAAGTGGTGGCTTTCTTTGCGAAGTGGAAATTGGTGGTTAGGGTTTGGCACAATTTGTCATGATCGAATAAATCAAAGGCTGCAGAGAGATCTAGTAGTAATAGGATGCATAGCTTACCAGAGTCTCTAATAGGGTCCATCTGTTTTTTTTAAGTCTAGCAGGGCGGTTTCAGTACTGTGCCTGGGACGGAATCCTGATTGTCTTTCCCCTAGCAGCTGGTTCTGTACAAGATGGTTTTGTACTTGGGTGTATGCTATTTTGTCGATGGATTTAAAGAGGAATGGAACTATAGTAATGGGCCTATAGTTAGTTGGGATTGCCGGGTTCAAGGAGGGTTTTTTGAGTAAGGGCGTAACATTAGAGAAGGGTCACCAGGCAATTTGCATGTGCGCAGGGGATGACTAGGCATTGAACAAGCATCTAGTTTGTCAAAAAGTAGAACAGACTAATGAAATGTAGGACAATAATTCAGTTTGGGAAAACATAGATGTAATTTGGCCAAAAAAAAAACAATCAGAATAAGAAAATATTGTGGAAAAAGAAGGCCCGCCTGTTGCGGAGATATCAAAAGGAAGGTGAATTGCAAATGGTAAAACTAAATTTAAAACTTAAAAATTAAATTTACATTTTAAATATCAAATTGTATTGCACACATTTTTGCGGATTTTCATGTTTCAGCATTTTGCACTGTTTTCAGTTATATAGACAAGTATTTGCACTTTACTAATGTATTCTAATTCTCTATTTTAACCGATTATATTGTGTATCAATTTTGTGTAAGGTTTACTTGTTTAAGCCATTGTCACAATACAATAAAAATAAAAAAGCAATTGAAGAAGCAATATTGCTCTAGAAACCCTCCTCATTATATTTAACACTTCCCAATGTCATTGCTTATATATCTGAGTCAGACAGTAGGAAGCTTTCAGCGTAATGCGATGCTGTTCTAAGTGGGAGTGTATACATTTCTTCTGCTATTTGGGTGGCCTCAGTCTGAGAGGAGGTGGGGGTTGTTAGTGGGCAGAGCCAGATGCGAAAACTGGGCTGTGGATGGCTGCATCACAATCCTTAGCGCAGGTATGTTTCTGTCAATATCGCAGTGACACTAGGGTGTTTATTCATACATCTGGGAGAACCCAAGACCTGATGAATTACATCACAGTAAATCATGGTTAGCGGCTGATGTGAAAATGTGTGATAAAGCTAAAGAATTGAGCTTTTTCAGAGCTCTATTAATGTTGATGCGTTAACTGATAGGCATGTGGTCCAGTAGACATATTAATGGTATATATAGTGAGGATCGATCAATGTAGCATTGGGGGGAAGATTACATTAAGATCATATGGGACCAAACCCGATGAGTGCATTCTTGAATCGTTTTTTACGGTTATGTTATGTTATTTGGCATTTATATAGCGCTCTATATATCATTGGTATGACCTCAAAGCACGGATAGGTTGAATGCCCTTGGGGACAGTTGAGAGAATAAGGTGTCGTAAGGGTGCTTGGGTGCACCAGTTACGTGTGCAGCTGGTGTAATTGCCTGATGGTAGCTGCATCCTAGCGTTTAGGGGTGGTGTTATTGATATCAGTTGAATGTGTGCAGTCTGGAGGGTGGACATCAAGACTGGGTTTTGGCTGCGTTAGGCCTGTAGGACGCTTATGTGTGCATCTAGGCCGGTTTGTCATGGGATATAGCTGCGTTTTATTAGAATAATGAGGTGTTTATGGGCTAATGTGCGTATGTGAGCAGCTAGGTCGAATTTGATCGAGGGGTGTAGCTGTACTCTAAATGAGTAATGGTGTAGAGTAGAGAGTAAGCATAGTGATATGGGGGTGAGAGTTTGGGTTGAGTTATGATCTAAGACATAGGTAAGTCACTTACAGAACTATCTCAGGCAGCCCTTTCTAGTTGTGAGTCGAGCGAATGAGAGCAATTCTAATTGTGTAGCGCATGCAAGTTAGTCACCGTGCTATGTCAGGGGTACTTCGAGATGCGAGTTAAAGTTGCTTTCTAGAAGTGAATCACTCTAACAAGAACAATTCCTAAGCGTGTTAATTAATGACAGTATCACAATTCTGTCTAAATGCAATGCAGGCCAATGTTCACAAATCTATCAGAGTGTGGCATTGCTATCATTCACAATTCTATCAAAGTGTGGCACTTGCTAACATTCACAATTCTGTCTGAAACGGCGCAGGCTAATGTTCATAAATCTATCTAAGTGTGGCATTGCTATCATTCACAATTCTGTCTAGATAGAATTGTGAACACTAGCCTGCGTCGCATCTATCTAATTGTGACATTGCATCATTCATAATTCAGTCTAGATGCGACGCAGGCTAGAGTTCACAATTCTATCTAAGTGTGGCATTGCCATCATTCACAGTTATGCATGGCAGGCTATGTTGTGAGGTAAGGAAATGTAGATTGGCAGGGCTTTCTGGAGTAGAGTATTTTCTCTATTCCCTACCCATGCCACACTTACTTTGCTGGTTGAGCTGGGCACTGGCTTCCCCTGCAGACACCTGCAGACACTTTCGGGAGCCGCCAATGTAGGAGCCGCCCATAGCAACAGGGGCTGCACAGGCAAAGGGTTGCCCAAGAACCAATCAGGGACGGAGGGCGGGTAGGGAGGTGGGTGGTCGAGGGAAAGCAGGAGGGGGAAATCAGGAGGGAGATATGGGCAAAAGTGGCGCGCAGGTGTGGATGCCAGAGACTAGGCCGGCAAGGCAGATGGTAACTAGTCTATCAGGGGTGGGGCGGGCAGGGAGGAGGGAACAGGGTGCATGCAGGAGATGGGGGGACTAAACAGAGTCATAAATGAGCAAAACACAAGGCCAGGGGGGTTGGCCATGGATCCACTCACCTGCAGCGCCAGGACTGATGAGTTGTTGAAATTACCATCAGTGGGCATGTTATGGTTGATGTTTATGAAGTGGTCACATGTTGGTGATAGTTGAATAGGCAGATTTTCTGAAGGTCAGTTGGTGCTCTTCTGTGGGAAGGTGTTTGGGCAGAGTTTTTGAGTTTGGATAAGGTTGAAAGGTTTGAGAAGGAACAGCTAGGCATTTCTGGCTTTCATAAAAACAGATTCTTCAGAACTGCCTGGACTGGTCAAACATAGTAATTGTTGCTCTCCAGACAGCCTCAAAATTGTTCCACACAGCTACCATGCAGATATCCTGAACAGTGGTGTTCTCAAACAAGTCACTGCTTTGCTTCTTGTAGAACGCAATTACTCTTCTCTGTGGCAGGTTTATTTGCCATTCCACAGCAGAACTTTCTACAATCCTTGAGGTCATTCCCTGTTTGGACAATAGATTGTTTATTCTGATTTGAGTACGAACCCAACAACTGTTGTGTCTATCTCAAAGTCTTTTTTTTGCCAAGTAAAACTTCCATCCAAAATACGAAAGGCTCTATTCAACAAACCCTGCAGGACTGACATCGGCAACGAGAGATACTCAGTTCCAGTTTAAACCTGAAACCACTTTTTCAACAAAACATGGATTACTCCTAAACAACACCTGATCCATGAAAAACTTGGAAAAATGCTCGTCTGCCGTCACTGACTATATTTCTGAAACACTACAATAAATGCCAATTTCCATGTTAAAAACTTTAAATCACAAGAAGGCATTTGTTTGAATGGTACAACCATCAACGTGCTCAACATTTAATTGAAAAGCCATGCACCAAGCCGGCCTTCAACCTGGAGAAATCTGGCTTGGACATTTGAGAAATGTCATCACCACTGGCACAGTGGAAAATGAATTTGTGAGCTGGTCTTTTTCTGTATCTCACAAACGACCTTGTCATCATGAATAGGGTGCAGTCAGATGCAGTTTATGAACAGTCTACATACTGTAAGAAGCTGTGCATGAGTCGCTCAGAAAGAAACATTATCTGCTCCATGAAAAGGATATGCCAAATCTGCCGTAGGCACATAAAATACGAGGGAGGGTCTGCTTTTTTCTCCACTGTCTAGCAACAATCTCGAGCTTTGAAGCACTTCACTTGTGTCTAAGGGCTTTACAAATGAACACTTACAATATTTTTACCACAGATTGGTCAGTCTCCAGGAGAGAGAACGAAGCTCTTCAAATATTATTGACTTTGCACATAGCAAGAACATTGATCTTCCAGAAAGTGGAATGTCAACATTTGTTGTATAGTAGCTAAACTGTCTTAAAAAAAAAATAGAAGTTTTAGAGCAAAACCACCAAATATACATATCTGCGACGTTTATTGCACAGCATTGCCAACAATGATTAGGTTGTGCTGAAATTAGCAAACGCCCCTCATCTACATAAAAGTATTTAACGTAACTCCAAATCCGTTAAATCTGCTCATCCCAATACACATTCAGCCCTCCCCCACCCTCTAATTTCCTCAAATATCCACAAAGACAGTCAGAAGTTTTAATTATTTTATATAGCAGTTATCAACTTTCTTAGCCCTTTGAGTAGTTATACATTTTTCAAAGGTTGATAGATCCCATATATCCACACCACAATTATTATTTTGCAATACCAAGTCTCTTAATTGCATGTACTTGAGTATATCTTGCCCTAATATCAAAACCAGATTTACATAATGAAAATGTTTTCATTAGTTTTCCAGCAAACATATCTAACAAAGTATGAGCGAAGTACGTGAACCTCCTTCTCGCTACATCATAACGTTTTTGGGGCTTACAGCAGGTGTAAATGGAGGATTTTGGTGAATGGGGAAAAGACATCAATTCTATTTTTGAAGTAATAATACCCTATTAGCTGTAACATAGATCCCATGATTTCAGAGTTAAGCATTTTCTGGGCAATCTGCCTTTTCTATAAAAAGAATCTCTAAATGACTGCCTCACCACAGCATAATTCATCAATTTCCTCTTCCGCCTGAAAAAATAATTCTTTATTGGGCTGTATTAGAGTAGCAGCAAAAATCCCAAGTCCTTTCCATCTTTGGAAGCCCAATCCTTTTTATAAAGTCCTCATGCTCGGTTGCTCCAAACCTATGTCAAAACAACCCTATCAAGAGATTGAAAAAATGACCTGGGCATTAGAACAAGAATTGCTTGGAAAAAATAACAGTTGTGGTTGAACAGCCATTTTGATTCCTTCTATTTTATTTATTTATTTTATTTATACCGCGCACAAGACAGAGCCCAGAGGCATAGGGGCGCCAACAATACAATACAACAAAAAATGAATCAGAAGTACAAGAAGAGGTCAGGGGGTAGCAGACAGACTATGGTAGTCAGCAGTTTACTCAAATAGGAACGTTTTCAGCATATGTTTAAAAAGCTGCAAACTAATACAAGATCTAAGATCCAGAGGAAGGGCATTTCATATCCGTGGGGCAACATGAGGAATAGATTTATGCTTCACATAGGAAAGATGAGATCTTGGCTTTTCCAGCAAAAAGGTGTTTTTATATTTCAGCACTCTGCTAGGCACGAAATGCGGCTGGCCAAATACTTGGGGGCTTGCCCTGAAATGCAGTTGTGCGTAATACACATCACATGATGGGTAATTCGGCTGCGAATGGGAAGCCAATGTAATTCTCTCCTAGCAGCCGTGATGTGTTCTCTCCTTTTCAGGCCTGCTCCAATATGCACTGCGTTGTTCTAAGTCACTTGTATCCGGGTCATGTCTTGTTTGGAGATTCCTAGCAGAAGACTGGAACAGTAGTCCACTTTAGCTCGCATAATGGCTCATGCCACTATGGCACGATTAGCCGATGGAAAAAAAAGGGCTGTAGCTGGGACAGGAGCTTCAGATGGTAACTAGTGCTGGACACAAGACCACTAACCTGATTTTTCATGGACAGTTCTTGATCAAAAATCACCCCAAGTGTTTTAACTTTGTGCTGGATGGCAATATAACAATCTGCAATTTAAAAGGAAAGGTACTCCGAGTTGAGCTTCTTCAGCTGTATCGCAGTGCCTAGCATAAGTTCTGTCTTGGAACTATTTAGGGCAAGCTTATTAACTTGCATCCATGATTGAAAGAGTTCATTGGTAGAGTTAATCGAGGCAGAGTCCAGAGTGTAAACCCCTGAAAGGGGCACAATGCACTGCGTGTCATCCGCATAATTGGCGTACACCACTCCAAGTTTATCTAATTGATCGAATAGACGGAGTATGATATGTTAAAAAGAGCGGGTGCCGCACATGAGCCTTGCGGGACCCCACATAAAACAGTAAACTGATGTCCTCGAAGAAGACCCTTGCTCTATGATCTATCAGGAATTATTTGACCCATTCAATTGCCGGACCATAAAAATGCGCTGAGATCCATAGCCTCTCTGCCAGAATAGAGTGATCCACAAGATCAAAAGTGGCAGCGCGATCAAGAAGCATAAGCATGGTGATCTTGCCCTCTGTCATGGACTGCAATATGTTGTTCTTGAGCTCAAGATTCTGTACTACGAGCTCTTCGAAAGTCAGAATGTTTGGGCCCCAGGATGTCATGTGCGACTAAATAGGCTTCAATCTGTAGATGTGCTACTTTATTCAAGATCTTTAATAGATCAGGTACACACGTGATGGGCCAATAGTTACCTGCTATGTTAGGGTCAAGAGAGGGCTTGTGTATTAGTGGGGAGATCCATGCTTGTTTTATGAAACTAGGGACAACATTTTCCCTGAAGAATGCATTGACAAATTTCGTTATCAAGGGGACCAGGTGTGGGGCACAGGCTTTGACCGTGATAGCCGGACAGACATCACCCTTGCAATTGGTGGGTTTTAATTTGCACAGGATCTTGGCTAGATGCTGCTCTGAGATGGCCAAAAAGCAAACTCTGGAAACGACTTGGACATTACATGCTCTACAGTGTCCTTCAAGTCCACCGGATATTCCCTATTTTTGCAGCGGATGCTTTCCTGCATTTTTCTTAGTTTATCCAGGAATGCCTCTTGAATACCAGTGCACCATTTTACATTTTAACCACCTGATTGGGTGGGGAACAGGGAGTCTCCAGTTCTTGAACGATATTAAGAAGCTCCTTCGAACTGGAGGCTGCCCCGGGGATGCGATGCTCCATACATCCCAGTGGAGTATTTGTCCCAGTGAAGTAACATAGGAAAGCTTCTTTTAACTCAATTGTTCTTCATTCTTATTTAACAGAAGATAATTAGTGTGATACAGAATAGTCAAATCGCTAGTGATGCAGATTCCCAAATATGTTCTGTTCTTGAAAGATCACTTTAGACAACATTTAATGTTGCATGCCAAAAGCTCCTGTGTGTTCAATGTAATAACTCTGTCTATTAAGACTGCACAATTACCCTGCCACCATCGGATGCCAGTCCTTAATCCAGCAGCAGACGAGGACAGGATTGCACAGGCTTTAATAAGGAGAAGCATATATAATAAACAAACATTTATAGTCTGTATTGGCTCCACGCAAAAGATATTCACCCGAAGAACATGATTCTCCCTTCTATACACTCAAGGGTCCCAATTAAGAGACAACAAAATCAAGGAAAGGGTGTTATTCCTGTTAAGTGCCTATGCTGATAGAGAAAAACATTAAGAGAGCAAGCTATTTAACATAACACAAGCCCTGTGTTGTTGATTGATTGCTCCATCAGTGTAATGAAGCTATCTCCAAATCCTATCTGCATTAGTGTCAAAATAAGAAGATTCAAATGACCATCACATTCCTTCTCAGCATCTAGGGTCATAAAGGCAGCAGGGAGTCTACAAAAATGGATCTTTTGAAATGAGAGGGCTAACTTACAAATGTTTCAAATGTTTGCCTTCTGTGAATACACCTGGATTGATCAGTATTAAGCAAATCCAGTAGAATCTAATCTAAACGATATGGCATAAACATTCTTGTGTCAATGTTAATAAGAGCCATGGGTCTATACGGACAATACTCCAGACGACCTTCACAGGGTTTTAGTATGAGAGAAATAGAGGATTCAGACATAGAATAATTAATAGTTATTAAACGTAGTGACTAACATACTCTTAGTCCATAGTCCCCTTTCCTCCATACTGTATGGGCGTTCCTCGCGAGGGACGGGAGACAGAACCTTTTTCACCAGAAAAATCATCTTCCCCTTTAAATTTAGAGGGGCGCAGCCTTGAGAGCATGCGCTTGCCTGACTCCGCCCATCAGCGCCACTCCTCAGTCCCCATTGATGCGTCAACAATATTCAGCATTGCCTGATGACACCAGTGTTATTACGGGGGAGGATGGTGGGACGTATGGAGGAAAGGGGACTATGGACTAACAGTATGTTAGTCACTACGGTGAGCAACTATTAATTACTCTTACCCGTCCCCTTTCTTCCAAACTGTATGGGCGATTACAACTGAATGTAGCCCCAGGACCCACGAGTAGAGCTGTCTTTATGGTGACCAGCCTGATGTCCGCGGATACCATTGGCTCAAAGGGTTTGTGTGCCAAGGCACCCAACACAACATTAAGGTCCCACACCTGGTGTGGTTTCTTTATTGGCGGGTAAAGCCTGTGGAGGCCTGCCAGAGGTCGCTTGACCACCGGGTTGGAGGAGGAGAAGAGGCCCTCCTCCGAATTCCTATAAGCCCCTATGGCTGCCAGATAGGTGCAGCATGTATCCACCTGTACACCGGAGGGGGCGAGGTGTGCCAAAAAGGAGAGCACGTCGTCCAAGGTGCACTTAAGAGGGTCGATCTCCCTAGAGTCGGTCCAATGACAGAATCAAGAGCATTTACTCTTATATTGGCTCCTCGTAGCCTTGCTTCTAGCGCCCTTGATGACCTCTAGGTTAGCCTGAGATAGGCTCAAGTTTTTCAGCGTGACCTGCTCCAGAACTATGCTGTGAGGGCTAGTTTGTGAGGAACAGAGTGGAGTACCTTGCCCCCATGCTGGGCCAGGAGAGGGGCTGGGCCCAGCGGTAGGTGAATGGGTGGTCTGTCCGATAGGCTGAGTAGCTTGGAGAACCACGCACGGTATCTCGCAGCCACCAAGAAGCTATCAAAATGATGCTGAGGTGACAGGATTCCTTAATCTTGCACATCACCCTGTGAACCAGGGGTGTGGGCGGGAAGGGGTATGCCCTCATGTTGTTCCATTGTATCTGGAATGCGTCACCCAGGGAGCGGGAGCCCTGCACCTGGGGATGCCCCACCTGAGGAAGATCTCCTTCAGTACCAGGTTGTTCAATTGCCACTCCTAATTGTCTGCCCCCAGTGTGCTGAGCCTGTCCGCTTCCAGGTTGGATTCCGCCAGGAGGTGGACAGCCATGAGGTAGATTATGTTCTCCAGAGCCCATTCCCACATGCCGACTGATAGGTTGCACAGTGTAGGGGATCTGGTACCCCCCTGCTTGTTGACATAGTACATGCTGGTTGAGTTGTCTGTCTGGATAAGAACGGTCTTGTCCTCGATAAGAGGGAGAAAGGCCTTGAGAGACAGCCATATGACCTTCAATTCTAGCCAATTGATGTGGGACTCCTGCCGGGTCCAGACTCCATGGGCGCTGTGGTTGTCTAGTTTGGTGCCCCAGCCCTCCCGGGAAGAGTCCGTAGTAATGGTGACCAGAGGGGCCGGCTGTCGGTAGGGTGTGCCCTGCCGTAGATTGTAGTCCGTGGACCACCACTGGAGGTCCGAGTGGAGAAAGGGAGGAATGCTGACTGGCTCCGCTTGGGAGTCCTTCTCCTGATTCCATGAGGCTGCGAAGTGCAGCTGTAATCTCCTCATCCTGAGTCTTGTATGGGGTACAGGAAACAGCACTGCTGCCATAAGGCCCAATAGGTGTTGATACCACCAGGCCGAGGTCATAGGCCTGGAGAGGAAGTGAGCTGCGGCTCTCCTGATGGCCGCAATCTTGTTCTCCGAAAGAAAGACTATCACAGAGCTTGTGTCCCAGATGAGGTCCAAGAAGGTCAGGCTTTGCATGGGCTGCAGCTGAGACTTCTTGAGATTGATAGGGAACCCCAGGTCGTGGAGTGTGGTCATCAGTGCAGAGGCAGTATGGTGAAACGCTTCTAGAGAGGTGGCCCGGACGAGCCAGTCGTCCGGGTATGGGTAGACGTGGTGGCCTTGGGCCCTCAGGAGGGCTGCCACTGCATTCATTAACCTGGTAAATACCCTGGGTACCGAGTTGAGGCCAAAGGGAAGCACCTTGTATTGGAAATGGCAGCCCATGATCCTGAAGCGCAGTAAGGAACGATGCGGCTGCCAAATCGGGACGTGCAGATCAGATCCGGGGTCACATCCAGTCTCCCCTGTCCAGTGTTTCTGCAATAAAAGCTGGTGTAACCATCTTGAATTTTTGGAGAGAGAGGATGAGTTTGAGGGTGGAAAGGTCCAACAACTCTCAGGCCAGCCTGGTGGTTCTTCTGTATGGCAAAAATCCTGGAATAAAAGCCCAAGCCTCACAGGGAGGCTGGGACTTCTTCCACTGCCTGGCTCTCGACGAGTGACCAGATCTCCACCAGCAGAGTTGTTGTCCCAATCTGTGGAAGAGGAGGGTGGAGAGGAAGGTACCGGTAGGCGGAACCCCATGGAGAATACGGAGTGGATCCAGGGGTCTGAAAAATCTGGCACCAAAATTCCACGTGAAAGGCAAGCCTGCCCCCCAGCGGAGACACGTGGACCCGAAGGGGCGCGTCATGCCTTCTTTCCCACTGAGGTTGTTGTCGAGGAGGGGGATTGTAAGAAACCCTTGACCCCCCCCAAACCCTCTTTTTTTTCCCTCCGGTGCCGGCTCAGAGAATGGTCAGGTTGCCTGGACCTCCGTTCTTGGAAGCCCCGGAATCCACCAAACGCCCGCCCCTTGTCGGAGGGTTGCTGCGACTGGGTGTATGCCTTGGGCGTGCCCTTCGTAAGAATATATAAAGACTTGGCCGTTTGCGAGCTATTCTTTTTTATCTAATTCCTCATCCGTGGTGGAGTGGAAGAGGTCACTACCCTCGAATGGAAGGTCCAATATGCGTTCCTGGACATCGGGATTAAACTTAGTAGCCCGGAGCCAGGCCGTCCTTCTCATGTTCGTGGCAATGCAGATGGCCCGGCCAGAGGTTATCAATGTGGGCCACGGTGGACTCCATGATGTCCTCCGCTACCAGCTTGGCTTCTCCTAGGCCCGCCTTGAAGTGCTCTTGGCTCGGTGCCGGAGGTTCTGGGAGGAAGTCTGCAATTTCCCGCCAGAGCCTCTGGTTAATGGCTGCCAGCATGGCATCCGTGTTGGCTTGACGCAGATGCAAGGAGGCGTTGGAGTACAGCTTCTTTCCGTACGCCTCCAAGATCTTGTCCTCCTTGCCTAGCATGGTCAAGGACGGGGTGTCCGAGGACGACTGAGGCTTGGAATAGAGTGACACAGCAGTGATCACGGAAGAGTGCGGTTGAGGATGCGCCAAACAAGAGTGTATCCCCCTCCATCTGCCTATACTTGGTGCTGAGGCGCCAGTTGACAGATTGGGCCGAGTGCGGCTTGAGTCACCCCTTCTTGGCCAGGGCAACTACGTCTTTCTGCATCGGGATCCCCGTTTTGGGAGCGGGTCTTAGGGTGAGGACGTCTGCCAATACCCCCTCCTTGGGCTGCTCTACCTCGGGCTGAGAAAGGTCCAAATATTCTGCCAAACCTGCAAGGCGTTCATAGAAAGCCCTGGCTGAAGATGGCATGTCAGGGTCTTCCTCCTCGTCAGTGTCCACCAGAGCGCTTGGAGGGTCCCGGACTGGTGGAAGAGTGCTGGGTGCCGTGGGCTTCGGTGTGGAGATCAGAGCCGGTGGCTGCTGCAGAGGCTGGTGTAAAACTGCCTGTACTGTGGGAGGCAGGCAAGCCAGAATTGGAGGAGCCGGCTGGGGCAGCAGTGGCTGCACTGGGGCCTGTGGCACCGGAGCCATAGGAGGAATGACTATGGGTGCCGGTGGGGTGACCTGTGGACCATGTCCCTGATGGCATCCCGGAGGATGGCCCCCATCTGGGGAGTTCGCATGAGCCCTAGGAACCTTTAGAAGAACTGGTCTTCGGAGGCTGTAGAGGTGGAATGTGATATTGAAGGAGTGGCTGGGGCCGGGGCACACACTGCCGGGGGTGCCTGGGGTGCAGGGGAAACCTGCGCTGCTGATGGATACACTGTAGGCCACGAACCTGGTTGCCACCAGTCGAACCTTGTGATTCTTTCCTCCACCCCCTCTGCCAGAGAGGGTATCCCACGAGCGGCCATCTTGTCTGGTGCAGCAGCCATTTTACCAAGCTGCGTGCCAAAGTCGTGGTGCCTGGCTCGCTGGAACCAGCCACCTCCAAGACACTTGGTGTTGGAACATAAGGCCTATCCCGCACCTCAGGCCATGACCTGGAAGGCGTATTGCCCTCGGCAAAGCAGCCGGTAGTGCTGCGAGAAGGCACCCCCTCGGACATGATGCCAGTACTACGGCGTTGCCCCTCGCAAGTAACCCCGGTAAAAGAACCTTGCAGTCCCTCAGCACTGACACCGGAAGGATCCTTAGACCCCTCGGCTGTGAGCCCGTTAGCTGGACTAGCCTTGGTACGTGTGCTGGTGCTAGAACCCAGTGCTTCTTTGGGAAGGAGTCACCTTTACGGGGTGCAATGGTGAATAGAGGCCTTTCCTTAGGCCTCGAGCGATGTTTGACGAAGTCCTTTAGGTCCTCCGGAGGCGACTTCTGGAAGAGATACCTCCACCTGGCTAGCCTGTTCTTCAGTGCACGTGGAGTCAGTGCGTCACACGCGGAACGACCTTCGCAGCCGTGGCCGGGGCCAAGGCAACGGAGGCAAAGGGGAAGAAGATGTTTCTGCTGAAAAAGGTTCCG
This sequence comes from Ambystoma mexicanum, assembly GCF_040938575.1. NCBI lineage: Eukaryota > Metazoa > Chordata > Amphibia > Caudata > Ambystomatidae > Ambystoma > Ambystoma mexicanum. The sequence goes on along the minus strand of NC_090926.1, from coordinate 404,914,915 downwards.
TCTCCCGTCCCTCACGAGGGACGCCCATACAGTATGGAGGAAAGGGGACGGGACGTAAGAGTACATTATAGAAACGGTTTACTTTAAAGAGATGAACAGGCGTGTCAAAAAAAGGGTTACCATGGGAGCAAATGCCATATAAAAAAGGAACCAGAGAACCCAACCAGTCGTGGGGTTTTATTTAACATAAGCAATTTAATAGCCACAATCAACTTGTCTGTGATATAGTAGCATCTAAAATTATATTTTATTTGAGTTATTTTGGATAAATACACATTTTTAATAATATTCATCTTTTAAATTGGGGGTCGGAGGAGAGGCGATTCCTTGACTTCATATTACTTTTAAATAGGGATCTATTCAACGATTCATTAGTCGCTAATTGGTGTAAATGATCTCTTTATTTCCTTGTCTAACTCTTAGCCCAAGCCCCCCCTTAATTTGTCTGCTACTAGTTTATCAGATTTCTCATCAAATTTCTGATTGATATGCAAAAGCCGAATCTCAATCTTTCTGGCTGTCAAATTTTAAATTTGGGCTTGTGCCGATGTCCGTTTTCTCACTCCAAGATCCTTTTTTATGTTCCTGATGGCAAACCTTCAATTTTGCTCTAAAATGAATCCTAAACAAGAGTAAGCTGTAATTTCCTTTCAGCCCTCATGAACGTACTACCAGCTTTGAAGGCATCCCAGGTGTTGAAAACACTCGCAATAGGTGTAGGATTATGTCGAAAATAGGGCCTTATATGGTCCTACTGTTTTTGGCAAAAACTGGATCGTGTAACAAGATTTTATGAAAGGACCAAGTTGTCTACAATCTAGTCCCACCAATACCATAAGCATGATCCAACAGTTAGATGTCTGATATGTGAACCTTTCACCAACTGTTTCAATGCCCCCAACTAAGAAAAACAATCTATAATGTGTGCATGTTTTGTGTAGATTAGAAAAGAATGCACCATCTACTGTGTCCATATGGAATTCCTTTCTCATATATATTATAGTGTGGCGGTAGCCGCTCTATAGATAAGGTGATTGCCTAGATGCATAGGAAATTTGAAATTTCTATTGCTAATAACGTTTGACTTGCATGACGGATTTGGCTGATATTTTCCAATCAAAATGTTTGTCCAGGGCCCCGTCGGACTGGATATTTTGGGAAAGAATTGTTAAGAAATTAAACAATTTTTAAGAAAGCAATAAAACAGTTTTTCGGCTTACTCTGATTCATTTTCCCTTGAAGAAAAAGTCAAATTGTTTTTTATGCAGTGCGCCAAAGCGCGAAAACCGCTCGATGGAATTGGACCAAATAAGAAACCACTTGGCCACAAAGCGTTGACTTAATTTCTGGGAGCGGTTTACGGATATACCACGTGACTTTGCTCAACCACAAAGAGCAGCCCCAACCACCCTTGCGGCGTTAAGCCCGACTGCGGAGTAAAGGGGGGTGCATTCTACTTTTATCAGAACTGTTTTGCTGCTGTTTGACTCTGGGTGGCCGTGATATCAGGAAATATTACCGTGACTTGGCTATTAAGGAGGTAATACGTTTGGACTAGTGTTGCTTTTAGTTGGACATTGGGGAGGAGAGACGGACTAAGGCTGCTCCTCTAGCCATCGGGCGTTCCCAAGGCAGTGCAAACATATCATACATAATTTTTTTAAATTCGATGCTAGACTGATTTTAGAAAATTGTTGAATGTCATACAAATTTTAATTGAATTCTTTTCCCAGCCATTCTATATATAAATGTTTTTTTCTTTCCCTTTTTTCCCCCCTTCTTACTTTTAAGAGGTTGCGAGTCGTACTCTCCTCTTTTTTTTCTGTTCTATCCAAAGGGAGTGTTCCTTTACAATCAAATCACTTTATTATGCCTGCACCTAGAAGCGGGTTTGAAACTGTCGAGAGTCAAGAGACTAAGATAGTAGAAGTCCAATTGGGCTCTTCGATACATTGTGAGGCGCCCATTAATATAGATCATATGGAAAATATGGCTGCCTCAAATGTATCTGTTGAAAACAACAATGACATTTTTAACTATAGATCTGAAGGGAGCTTGAAGGGATATCCTACTACTGATCCTGTAACCTTGGAGGTTGAAGCTCCCACTGAGGGAAATTTAGATATATTAGATATAGAGGCTTCTGGGACTCATAGGGACATGTTGGATTCTAAGCAGGAACTTGCAGACGAAGTTCGTCTTCAACAAAGCTTAATTGGTACTAAAAGGGTGGTCCGTTATCATGCATCCACTCCTCTTCAGAAGATGATTATAAATGGAAGAACACAAGCTAGGGAAATTCAAGGCTCAGATTTATTTACATTGAATATGATGGGAAATAATAAGGGAAAATGCCCGTTTGGAACCAAGCAGTCCACTCATATCTCACCAGCAATATTTATTTTTGGAAAGGATAATCAGGATAAGACGCAGTGTACTTTCGATTCTACCCAGTTGGGGAACACTAAGCTTGGGGAGAACAATTTAAAGGGACTCCTATTCGTTCCAAGCATAATCTTAATCAACCTATTGGGGAGAGTGATTTGGATGACTCTTTTTCTTATGGCAGATGCTACAGGTGATTTGCTAAAAGAAATTATTGATTTAGAGATACCAGTAGGTAGATTCTCATCTAAAGCTAAGGGGGCAAGGAGCTTATCAGAGGGTGCGCCGAGTGGTGCACTCTCACAATTTAGAAATACTTTCACGCTGGGAAAACAACAAGAGGGTAGGCAACAACCCCCTATCAGACCGGTTTTAGAGATACCCAAAACACTCACACAAAGGAAGATAGCTTATACTCAAACAGATAAGGAAGGGTACCTTCGACCTAAAACAGTGGATAGCACAACTGATCCCCATAAAATTATACTGGAAAGTCACGCTGTAGCTAAGGATAAACAGTAAATACTTGATTTAGGTAGGGAGGATAGAGGAGATTATCTCCTACCACTCCTATCTAACTTACATATTAGCTTGAACCTGGCTTTGAAAACCATGAGTGAGTCCCAAGAGATTCTTTGTGGCTCCATGGTAGGGCTACAAGCTGCTTTTAACCAACTTGTGACTCGTCTGGCATTTCTGGAGGGCATAGCGGAGGGCAAAACCATTAATGAACAGAGTCTATTTGATAAATATAGAAAGGAACAAGATACTAGGTTAACAACCATGGATGCTAAGATCACCACTTTGTTGGAAGTTATGCTTACAGGGGATCGCCCTACCTCTTCAAATAAAGGGATAGGGGATCTAGATTTCCCTGGCCAAGGAGGTAATAAATCCAGTAATAGAAATTATGTAAAGGAACTGAGTTGTCCAGATAGTCCTTCGGTCCTTTTGGATGTTATTACTAAGGCAACATAAGGGCTTACTCAAGAACAGGATTTGGGAAATCTTAGTGCTCGGGAGCATGGTAGAGAAATAGCAATGGAGGGGGAATGTTTGAATATTAGTAGTGAGGACACTATTATTCAGCATACTCCACCTAAAAAGGGGCAAAAATGTAAACAAAAGACAAAACAGAGAGAAAAAATTAGTAGACCAAGCTTTAGAAACAGGTGCCATGACGAATACCAATGAAACAGGCCTTGTTAATAGTTCTGACTATGATATAAATGAGGTGCCCCAACCCCCAGTGTGTAGACGTAAAAAGGCAAAAAAGCAGGTTAGGATGATTAAAAAAAACAAAAATATTCCTAACACTAAAATTAAAGGTAGAAATTCGAATCTCAAAGCAATCAGAAGCATTCCGGTTCAGGAAGAGTGGGAGGATAGTGGGGTACCAAAGGGCCCAAACAGGGAAGAGAGTCAGGTCCAGGGCAAGCCCATAAATAAAGGCTCTTTAGCCAGGAGAGAAAAAAATATCGAGCCTAACATGGATGAGAGTAATTCTTTTTGAAAATTGGGCAAGAGCGCCCACAAACCAAACAAACAAAGATGACAGCTTTTGGTAAAATAACCAGTACCAAACATGCTAGAACATCTATAGGCACACAACAAACTAAGCTCCCTACTATTGCTCAAGTAATAATACCGGTAGTATGTTCTAGCATCCCCTCCCTTAATGGGCCGATTGCTATGGTTGAGAGCGGGAGTAGTTTAACCCTTAATAATATGGGGGAAAAACCACTAGATACACAATCTTTTAAAATCCAGGATTCTCAAGGAAACGCTTTGAGTAAATCTTTTGCTGATAACATCAAGAAGCAATCTACTCTGGCCCTGCCCCTTTCAAAGATCTATACAGGGAACATTTTGGGTTGGATTAACAATCATAAAACAGACTCTCAGGCTAGTTGAAACAGAACACATCTCTTAAATCTGTTCAAAAAGATTCCCTTATTACGGGCAACAACAACAGATGATATAGATGCTATTTCTCTACCTAATCACAATAACCATAGAATGGTAAGCTGTTTTCATTCAGTGATGGTAGCAGATATGGTGCGTGCTCAAGAAAAAAACCTTCACTCTTTGGGCTATGATCCATCTACATTAGCAGATGACAAAGAGGCCGATAATTTCCTTCAATATAAGGAACCGAATAATACTCAAACACAACAAACCACACAATTGGGTAAGAATAAAGTAGAAAATTCCGGTCCGGAGTTGGCTTTAATTTCCAGCCTCCTTAATAGTGGTCAGGATTGGTTATGGTTGCAACCAGCACTTAAAACTTTGGAGACACTTAGACATGGTAATGGGGGCTCCTAACAGCTCTAATATTGATGTGATTTCCTGGAATTCTTGTGGGGGATTACACTTGAATACGTTTTTAAACAAAAGGGAACTACACTTGCCCACGTATTTACTTTTTCGAGGAAACTTGGATGTTGTCTGAAATGTATATAGAAGGTTTCTACACTTTTTCTTCATTAGCATCAAGGGGGCTGGCGGGTAGGCCTAGTGGCGGCTTTATCACTGCCATCAATCGTAACTTAGGGTTCCATGGTGATGTGATTTTTAGGAGCGATTGGCTTTTGGGCATCGTTCTTTCATCAGAGAATAATGTAGAGCCGATCCTCCTGTTGAATCTATACTGGAACCCACTAAAGGTGACCACTGAAATAGTGGAAGACTCTCTTGATGTAATTCTGGGAGGTTGGTTTGAGAAGGGGTTAGGAAATCATTATTTTAGGAGTTGACTTTAACTCGGCCTGTGCTGAGGGCTCTTTGTTAAACGAAAGAGGGGTGATTCCTAGATTTCTTCACCCCAATCTTAAAAGAGGTATATGGTTGGATAACTACCTTGATCATTGGGATTTGGGTCTTTTAGATCATGCTTTGGATTGGAATCTACCTAAATATGTCTGGAGAAGAGGAAGTAATAGCTCCAGAATTGACTTGTTCTACGTATCGAATACTTGGAAGCAAGCCTGTGGAAAACAATGCTGGTAACTACATTAATCCTATGCTTTTGGCCCTAAAGGCTGAAAATAATGGGAGAAGGATTGCATGGAATAAGAAAATGATTATGAAATGTAATACTTTGGTTTTGGAGAACCTGTCCCTAGTGATGAATCAAATTAGTAGGGGAGAGGACTATGATTTGGGGGGATCCTACTATAACATGATACTGTCATGTGTTTATAAAATTAGTAGGACTAGTGATAGGGAGATGCTGAAACCAAGGGGTAGGGCGGGTGACTCCAGAATCCAAAGTTCTAAGCGTATTAAATATAGGGAAATGAAAGCCTTCAAGAAATTACCCATTTCCTTTTCTGAACTACAGCTTAGAAAGAAAAATATCTTAAAACACAAAAATTTGATTAAGTCCTTGAGAATGGATCAATATCTTGAAGCGCACCAATTGATGATGCATAACCTCTGCAAGGGCAGAGATGTAACATTTTGGGCAACTATCAATACTACACTTATGCCTGTAAAAGACAGACTTGATTGCCCCATCCAAGCGGAGGTGTGGTGCTCCTTCTATAAGAAAAAGTTTGCCTTGCCTTCTGCCTTCTCTAGGGAACAGGATTTGGACTTGGGTCCACCAGTGGTGGGTGATTGTCTGTGGGATTTTGAGGATATTATGTGGGCTATTAATAAACTCAAACCATCTAGAGCGCCGGGCCCTGATGGTATTCCTCCTTTTGTCATAAAGGCGACCCCTGAAATGTGGGCAGAGTTGCTCAAACCCATATTTGATAATATTTTTGGGCCCAAAGCATTATTGTCCCTATATTCAAAAAAGGGGACATTCTCAAACCCCAGAATTATAGACCAATAGCGCTTTTAGATGCAGCTAGTAAGGTCTTTGGAATTCTACTTTTAAGAGACCTTAAAAAAGTGATTAGAAGGAATGCTTGCTTTATCAAATTTCAGGTAGGCTTTAGAGAAGGTTTAGGAACAGACCTGAATGGGAATATTTTGTCCCATTTAAGAGATTCAGTCCATCAATCCAACATGGGTAAAGTTTTTATGGCATCCTTGGACCTTTCTAATGCTTTCGACAGGGTTATCAGACAGGGTTATCAGAGCAAGATTGTGGACTAAAATGCTAGCTATGAATTTTCCACGTAAGATTGTCCAACTCTTGGCTCTGTTACATAGGAATACCGTGGTCAGGGTGCACTTAACCCAAGAAGGTTCTATTTCCGATGCCATCGATACTAATGTTTGGGTCAAGCAGGGCTGCTCACTTGCACCCACGCTCTTCAACCTGTACGTTAGCGATGTAGAGGGCATGTGGCAGGGTCCTTCCATTGCTCCGGTAAGGTTGGGAGTTTGGTTATCGAGTGGATGATTTTATTCTTTTTGACCGTACCCCACGTGGCCTTCGTAGAAAGATGAATATTTTCTATCAATATGCAATGATGAACAATCTTTCCCCTAATGCATCAAAATCCCGAACGATTGTAGTTTCTAAGAAGAGAATTGTCAAATCATATATCTGGAAGATGGGAGATGATCCGGTGGAACAGGTCCAGGCTATAACATACCTAGGTTATAAGTTTTCCAATAAATCTACCCTAAAGATGTGGAAATTGAGTCTTGTAGAAAAAGCGGCTAAATTAAAGACTCAAAAGAAATTTCTGAGTGTTAAGGTATGTAAATTTTCGCTCTTACCAATAAGCCGTTTCTATCCTGCGAAATGTGAGCCGGTACTTTTGTATGGTCTGGACATCTGTACCCATGACATGAGCTCATATTTGAATGTGGTCCAGGGGAAAATGTGGAAAGAAGTAATGGGCCTATCTATGGCAATCCCTAATGCCATTATTCGACATGAGCTATGTCTTATCTCACTCAAAGCTAGATATTTGTGGAGACAATAATCCTCATTTAGAAAAATGAATGACCCACCCTATATGAGTTGTTAAATAAGGTTGTTGAATCCGGGATTCAGTGATAGAATGAATTCTCTGTTAGATACTCTAGGTTTTTGCTTAGATGACCTGGTCCAACGACCGGGACTAGTCAAGAGACTTTTATTTAGGGCAGATTGGGTGGATACAGTAAATGGCGCAGAGTCCTATGCAACTTATAAGGAATATGCTAACTTCGGTCATGCAAGGGAATGTATTCCCCTTTATTTACAAAGATTCCCTTGCCATAGGGCGAGAGTAATATTTATGCGGTTTAGACTCAATCAGATGCCGACGTTAGAAAGAATACATCACTGGATACATAAAGAAAAGGTGCTTAATTCCAACCAACTTAGTCTTACATGTCGTTTCTGTGGAGAGACTGACACGTTAGAAACCCTTAAGCACCTTGTCTTAACATGTACCCATTTTGGGTCTAAACAAGGTCTCTACCGCAAAGATAGATTCAATGGGGATTTTGAAATATCTATTAATTTATTTTGGAGTCGCTGTATGTGGGGTGTAAATATTTCCTTAATTCTTGCATTGAATTTACTGCTCCAAAATATAACGGAGGAATTGGAGGTAAAAAATAAAGAGTTGAATGTGTAATGTCGTTACAGTAGAATAACAGCAATGAAAACAAAAAGGTAAAAAATTAAGGCTGGGAGAGATATTTTAAAGCTTTTATGATAATGTTTGTGACTTTGATGAAATCTTTTTCTTTGATTGTATGGCATTTTAGCATTTTCTTCATTTTATATATTTGTATATTTGTTTTATAAAATGAAGTGTATGTTTCCTGTGTGTGAAATGTTGTATAAGGTTTTATGTAAACTAACAATACAACAATAAAAATAAAAAAAGAAGGTATGGGAGGGACAAAGCAGTTGAGTGGAGTAGGGGACCGTGGAAAGAGGAGAGGGACACTTGGTGAGTGCTTTTGAGGGAAGGGAGACTAATCTTTTGACCATTTGCATGTTATTGCAGTAATACCACATAATAACCGCAGGTATGGGTAGTTAATTTCCGCTGCATGTGTAGTTCGTTTGACATTATCGGGGGAAAACTGCGGGAATCGGAAAAGATCTAATAAACATTTTATTTTTGCACCAACAGTGATCAAATTAACTAGGCAGGGGGTAATGGTCTCTGTGCCACTGCCCGTGGACAAAGGCCATGGCAAGTAAGCACTAAAGAAAGTTACTGGTCCAACAGGTAGAGTGGGCACAGCCGAAGGCCATGGCTAGTGGGCCACAAAGAAAACTAATGGCGCAACATGTACTGTGGCCCCGGCCTTAGTCATGGCAGAAGGGCCCTAAAGAAACCTATTGGTGTAATTTGAACAATGGCCTCAGCCACGATCAGTAGCAAGGAGTGTTTTGTCAAGTAGTCAGTGCGGGTAAGTGTAAATCTCCAACCCCCGTGCTCACCACTGCAGGCGGATTCCTTGACCACAGTGCAGCCCCCACTTGCCCCTCCAGTAGGGATCCCCACAGGCTCCTCCACAATCCAGCTTACCCTAGATCAGGGTCGGCGGCTCATAGCCATACCCACGGGTATGCTCAGTATCAGTCCTGATCTACGGCGCCACTCCCTTCATGTCAGGCTGATGTCAAGAGGATATTGCCTCCAGGCTGGTCCTGTAGTTGCCAGCAGTAAAGGCAGCCCCTCCAATCCCAGTCTCCACCCGAGGACATTTCTGGCTGTGAATGGGCTGCTCAGTGATCTGAGTGTGGGAGGACATTTCTGGCTGTCAATGGGCTGCGCACTGATCTGAGCCTGGGAGGTCTCCCAAGATGGAAGATACCCTCTCTCCCCAATGGCTCTGGCACAGCACCCCGATCTTGGCCGCATAACAGGGCAACCCTCAGTTGGCCTTAGGCCACGCAGCCACCAGGAGTACCAGGAGTACCAGCACCACCATGCACCTAGATCAGACAGCACGACTGTGCTGGGGTCACCAGCTGCCCGGAGGGGGAGCCCGGCCTCCTGTGCTGCTCCCAGTCCATAGCGAAAGATGGCCAACATGACAACATGACTCCACTAATCCTTTGCCCACACCTTCCGGAGCGTCGTCATCTATGGGGAACCACCTATGGTAAGGCACCGACAGATTTATGTCCTCAGCATTGTCAAATGGTCATGAAGCTCAAAAGCTAATCTTCCATCTTCTCAGTTGTTCTCTAGCACCTACTACTGATCTCTAGTTTTGATATCGCACTGGGTGTCAGGGAGCCCAGGGTTAGGATGGGGCGAACATAGGAGAGGTTCATGAACCAGGCAAGGAAATCCATTACTTTGGCCAACTGCAACCTGAAAAGATCAGCCTACCAGCTTTTCACCATCAATAGAAAACATTCAACCATCCTTTGGATTCTGGAGTCTATTGAGGCCAGCCGTGACAAGACGTATAGTGAAGAAACTCATGACACTGCTTACCACTGTTAAACCGAGTGAAAATGACTTCACTGTTCCTGCAGCGAAGATTGCAGCAACAGCTGAGAGCCTAATGGCTCTGCTAGCAGGACACTGTAGGTAGAGCACATGTGTCCACCTAGCACCTCCAAGACAGTGGACTGACCATTTTTGGTTCTGAAGAGAGGCGGATTGTAACAGCCAGCCCCCACCCACCCGTTTCGGCATTACAGACATGAACGGTGCACATTGCTTCAAGTGTCTACCCCCCACCATTGAACCGCTGAAGTGAGAGACAATACTCACAGAGGCAGCCCCACAGCCCCTACCCAAATGATGTGACTCAGGCAATAAACCTGCAGGCGATGGGACAACTGAATGAGCTGTAACCACGAAAGAGACACATGACATCATGGCGGAGGCCAGTACACGTAGGTGCATTAGAACACAAATCACATATACATCCAAACATGAAGACACATGAACACTAGATCAAATTGCTCTTAGACACGAAGAACATGCTTGCATCCACTAGGTTAGAAGACATATGCTCTCCTTTCTATGCTGAAACAAAGGTCGCATGAGAATACACAAAGGCTTGCTTAATGCAGAACGCAACTAAAAAGAGTGAGCATGCAAACCAAGATGGAGGACGCAGCCACATTAGGTGAATGGGAGACATTGAGAGGCCTTAACACTACAAAGAGACCCTGTCTGGCTGAGCCAGAAAAATCACCAAACCTAAACAGCACAGATAGCAATATGCACAGTTTGCCAAGGTTAGCGGGAAATGACCGGTTTGAACCAGCATTGGAAAAGTACAGACAATAAGCAAATCTCAGAGGATGGATTTAACTATCTGAAGAAGCAAAGAAACAAATGCTGCAGGTAGGTTGTTTCCACCAGCTCAGACCTGACATTGGGAGGAAAGTAGCTCGAACAAGTTTCTAGAGGCCAAGGAGGTAATGACACCCATAGCAAAAAGGGCTAAAATCCTCAAATTACTGAGCAGAATAATTAAAAATGCGGTGCCAACACACGTTACTTGCAGCTGGCAGAGAATACCTATTCATTAGAGCCAGACAGTGGTCAGCAGAGACCTTCGCTCCCAGCTATCTCTGAGATGAAAGATACAATACAGCATGAAGGTGAACGCTAAAATGTCTTGGCTTGTGGCCTGGGGAAGAGAGTAGGAACCTTATTGGGACAGGCGGTACCATGAGGCCATTCTCACCACCCGCTATTGTGTTCATGTGCTGGTAACAGTCCAGAATGCCAAGGCTGAGAAGCCATCCCTGACCAATCACCATCCACGCCCACCTTAACAGTGTCGCATCTACCACTCAGAGCACCCAGATGACATATTCCCCAAGCATCTTTTTGTAGGTGGTGCCAGGCGGAGCGACCTTATATGGCTGGACCAATTAGATTACAAACCCCATATAAAATGTATACCTTTTACCTATACTACTCACCCAATCCCATCCCACCTTAGGTTTGTGCAATTTATCATTTGTTTGTGATGTCATAGTCCCTTAAAACCAGCTGTCAATCCTGAAGTAAGCCAAGAGATATGGACATGTTTGCCTCATGTTCATGCTGTCCTTGTTTTCTGTGGGTTTGTTAAATAAAACCATACTCTGTTAACTTTTTGGTCTCCTCTGCTTTTTGGGGCTGGGGATTACCCCTGGCCTGCCTCTGCTAATTGTATGGAGTCTAACAGTTCAGTCTGTGTCACCAGCGAAGGCAACAGTCCAACATATTAAGCACATCTGAATTCAACGTTCTAAATTTAACTGGGGTTTGGGTGGTAGAGGCTTATTTTAAACCAGCGACCTGTGTCTTTCAAGTTTCTCTGGTGTCGCGCTAGTGTGTTAATTGGTAGGGAAGGACCAGTCCCCTCCTTCCCTTGGTTGCAAAGTGAAGGGGTTTAAACACACTTCGAGACTGGACCACCTCCTGTTGTCGTTTTGAATAATAATTTTCCCACACTGTAGTAAAGTTTGAGCCAATTTATTCATTGATAGCTCTTACTGCCCATTTGACCATTGTTGACACGTGTTTCAGCCTCTCAAGGGCCTTTTTCAAAACAAAAGATTAATCTCAAGGGCAAGGTTATTGTACCAAAAGAATGTTTTCCTTTTCTCTAAATAACAAAAATGACACCAAATGTACGTATCATAAAAAAAATGACCACACACAAATAAACATAGTCACATATAATGAGTTATTCACAAAAAACGATTTGTAAAAAAGTACAAGGAAAAAATGGAGAAGGATGGAGAGAGAAGAGAAAATAACAGAAAAAAGAAAATTAGAGATTGTGCTATGAAATGTGCTTTCAAAACATTTCCACATGTTTAAACCTCATAATTCAATTGCAATCCAACTTAAACCAATCTTTTTTAACATCATTTCAAAAATGTTGTTGTTGAAAATAGCAATCATATCAACCAGAGTGCACCTGCATAATATTATCCTTAACCTGCAGTATTGTAGTATAATTCACACACCACTGTTATAATTTATGGGCATTTGTGCATCTGGGAAAAATATATATAAATTAACCTAATTCCGTAACCTCTATTCCACTCCCTTTCTGTGATGGATGTAGTCCACTGCTTATACAAAGTCAATATTCAATTCATGTATGAATAAACAGAGGCTTACCCGAAAAGTCACTTTCACAAAAAGTCATGGGTTAATCCCTGTGGAGCAAAAACAAAGGCGAGTGTGTTCAACTTCTTAACAAAGCATCATAGTTGGCGCTAAAAACCATTTCCCCGCCTTTTCTTAACTTAATCCTCGCTCGAGCAAAATATATCGCGTATCTAATCACTATTTCATGCCATATTCTTACTCTTGAAACCCCCTACGGGCCGCGCACATTGAATGTATCTCCTCATCCCCTGTCCTCGCTTACCGTTATCTCCCAGCTGCTATTCCTTGCGTTGGCGGGCAAACTGTTCCGAGACAGTGCCTAACGCATACATAGATGTTTGTAGGTTGCCAAGGCAACCTCACTACTTAGTCCCTTGTTACTGTTACTCGCGTCGTATTTTATGGCGCCCATCTTGTAGTGGACCCAATAGCGGTGATCCCATATAATGTAGATTCCATCCCCGGTTGTTTAAACCTTCACATGTTTTGATTCATCTAGGTTTGTGTACTATTATGCCTGAATGCTGGATGATTGTGTCTTAATAGCTCAATAAAGAACAATGTTAATAGCAAGTATTCTAATGCGTTTGTCAAGAGGTTAAGCATTAAGTCTAGTAATCAGTGTTCCCTGGTCTGCTAGTGTTAGGCATATAAATTTGGGACAATAATGTCAAAAAAAATTTTTTTCTTATTTACTCCTGACCCTAATTCGTGTGCGCCGCTGCGGCAAAGCGATTTAAACTAAGAATCTGTAGTTCAAAAAGAAAAATTGTTAAATCTTTATGTTGCTTCTCACTAGAGTGTACATGACTTACTGTTCATGATGCATGATTCCTTTCTTCAGTCATCAGACTTTCGGGATTCCACCTGTATCAAACATCGTATACTCTAGACTCATATGTAAGCATTGCATTGAAACATAATGGAATTGATTTCATCATAATTGAAAAAAACTCTCCCCTTTAAACCTTTTTTCTTTTTACTTTTTAACATGATGCATTTCCCCCCACACAGAATCCTAGGCAAATTTAAACTGAAATTTACACCACAAAAAATGCACCATCTCATTGTCCTTGTTTAATCCAAAATCAATTGCTCTAAATTTGCAAATAATTCTTGCTTCAGTCTGTCTCAATTTTTGTTCCCAATTTCCTCCTCTTCTGCCCATCTTCACTTTTTGTAGTCCAATAAATCTCAGATTCTTTTTATCTTCTAGTTGATGCTCGGTTTGCCAGTGTTGGGCCAGTGGCAAAGTCGGATCCTGGCTACCAACTGATCCAAAATGCTCCCGAATTCGTGTCCTTGCTTCCCTAATCGTGCCTCCAATATATATTAAATTGCATACACATATTATTGCGTAAACACAAAATTTTGAGCGACAGTTAATGTTGTCCTTTATCCTCATTCGTGTTCCTCTTTTGTCCTCGAAGAATGTTGTTGGTTCGTGAGCGTAGATGCACATTGAGCATCCCCCACATTTCCTAAACCCCAAGGGTTTGTCCTGTAGCCATGTTCTAGGTGTCTCATTGATAATTTCTGGTAAAAGTGAAGGGCTTAGCATCATTTTGATTGTTTTTGCTTTACGAAAAGTCATCCCAGGTTTGTCCCCAATATGTTTGGTAAGATGTGGATCAAGCTTCAATAGATGCCAATTTTTGTTCAAGATCTTCCTCAATTGAATATTTTCGTAACTGTACGTTGTTATAAAGTTAATCTAATTCATATCTGTTCCCGCTGGCATCGTTCTTGGCGTCACTGTTTGTTCCCATGACATTTTAGTCGCCTTTTGATGTGCATTTTCGATACATGCTTTCGAATAACCCCTCTGTTGGAAACGCTCTTGTAGTAGTTTACATTCATCTTTGAAGTCCTTTGACCGCTTGCAATTTCGTCTGGCCCTAATAAATTCCACTTCACTGGCTTGTGATGGCAACTTTGTGCATGTAAAGTAGAGTTCACCTGTTTCTTTTCGAAGGTTTTGGTGGACAGTTTATGACCCTCTACAAATATCGTCAAATCTAAAAAGTCAATTTCAGTTTTACTCTCATGACCAACGAATTCTATTCCAAGTTTATTCTGGTTCATTCTTGTTTTGAAGTTGTTCAATGCCTCACTGGTTCCATCCCATATTAGTAAGAAATCAATTAACCTGATCCACAACTTTACATTCTTTTTATATGATTCATCCAAATATACTTGCTGTTCTTCATACTTCCCCATAAACAGATTAGCTAAAGCTGGGGCATATTTAGTGCCCATCGCTATGCCTCTCTTTTGTTCATAAAAACAATCGTCAAACATGAATATGTTATTATTCAACGTAAATGCCAACATCTCCTTGAGCATTTGTACATGTTGATAATGTGATGCCGTATCTTTTTTGAACTCATATTCTATAGTATTGATCGCTTCAGAATGTTCAATGATGGTGTACAGAGAGCGTACGTCCCAGGTTGCCAGTATATATGTCGGATTCCAGATCACTTCATTGATTATTTTTAATGTGTCAGTGGTATCTTTGATGTAAGCTTTCAATTTTGATACCCTAGGTCTTAATGCATTGTCGATGTATTCAGCAATCCTTTGTTAACCATCCAATACCGCTAAGTATTGGCCGATCCTCCAGAATTTTTTCAAAGGACTTATGTACCTTGGGTAGGAAATATAAAGTTGGAATTGTTGGAAACTTGTTCATTAAGGCTGACTTTTCATCATCCGATATCAATCCTTGTCTGTGCCATTTGATTATCAGTTCATCCATTTGAGTTTGAATTTCTTTGTTCGGGTTAGTAGTCAACTTGTCATAGCATGCTGGTAATTCTAAATGGTTTGAAGCTATTCGGATATAGTCCATCCTGTCCATCACAACAATATTTCCTCCCTTGTCCGCCTCCTTAATCACTATGTTCCTATCTTTTTGGAGATCGGATAATGCTCTCTTTTCATTTTTGGTAAGATTCGAGATCTCTTCCTTCCTCTTTGAGCCATCGTATAATCCATAGATATCCTTGGCTGTTGCTTTATAAAAAACCTCAATCAAGTTTTCTGAAGCAAATTGAGGTGAAAACTTAGATTTATTCTTCAATTCCTTGTCCATCGGGCATATCTGCACGACTCCCAATTCATTTAATGTCATCTGTATTTCATCAGACTCTGCTTCAGGTAAGGACCTAAGCAAGTGAATATTCTCAATGTCTTGAATTGTGAAATCACTAATCTCCTTTGTTTCTTGAATCTCCCTGGGTTTTCCAACTGCCGTGGCAAAGTATTTCTTTAGTCTAAGTTTCCGTATGAACTTAAATAAATCAATCTGTGTCTCTAGGACATCCAAGTGATTGGTGGGTGCGAATGACAATCCTTTATTCAAGACTGGTAGTTCATCATTTGTCAGGTTTCTGCTTGAAATATTAATTACCTAGTTTATTACTTGCTTTTCCTGGCAACTTCCCTGGCGGCCGCTCTCGTCAACTGTCGGAAATCCTCTAGTACATCGGGATTGCCGGTGTCTACAACCCCCCTCCTTCCTCTCCTCCTTGTACTGGTGTATTTCTGTTCTGTACTGCTGGTAATTGAAAACGGACTTGCTTATGAATTTGATTCAAATTTTTCGTTCCTTTTTTGTATCTCTTGATTTGGTTCAGAAAACCTGCACTCTCTTTAATACCTGTTTTAGGTTTGTTCGCCCCTGATACTTCAAGGTCTTCACTCTCCTTATCCATATCTGAATCTACCTCGGAACTAGCCGAAGATGTGTTTGGTGTACTTGATTTAGAAGCCGTGTTGGCTAATTTGTCAAACTTTTCTTGAGAAGTGTATATGCGGTCCTCTTGATAATCTCTTTCATCCCTGAAGAATTTTCGTAATTTCCTTAATTTAATGTCCTCCTGATAATCCTTTAAAATCTCATACATCTTATTATAGTTTTTTTCTTTTGTTTCCTCTGATGCCATAGTATCCGCAATTTCTTTGGTGATAACATCAATCTGTTCCGTTGCACGTTTGTGTTCCCTTTCCGCATGTTCAACCAGAATTCTGAGCATGTTCTCTGAACTCGAGTTAAGATTCATTTCCCAGTCATTGGCCAGGTCTTTATCCTCCTCCTCTAATTTTCTTTTTTCTGTTATTTTCTCTTTTCCCTCTCCATTATTCTCCATTTTTTCCTTGTACTTTTTTACAAATCGTTTTTTGTGAATAACTCATTATATGTGACTATGTTTATTTGTGTGTGGTCATTTTTTTTTAAGATACGTACATTTGGTGTCATTTTTGTTATTTAAAGAAAAGGAAAAGGAAAACATTCTTTTGGTACAATAATCTTGCCCTTGAGATTAATCTTTTGTTTTGAAAAAGGCCCTTGAGAGGCTGAAACACGTGTCAACAATGGTCAAATGGGCAGTAAGAACTATCAATGAATAAATTGGCTCAAACTTTACTACAGTGTGGGAAAATTATTTTTCAAAACGACAACAGGAGGTGGCGCAGTCTCGAAGTGTGTTTAAACCCCTTCACATCTGAATTCAAGCAGCAATCACACTTAAATAAATCCCCAAAGCTCAGTTATACCAACACAACTATAAACCATTAAACTTTACCTGACCCAGTGGGGGGGATAAGACACTTATAATATAAAAAGACCAATAGAGAGGCTGGCAACACGGGTGTTTATAGGAGAGCATTTGGGGAGAACACTTTGGAGAAGGAGACTGTTGTAGAGGAGAGGACTGGAGGAGAAGGTTGGAGAGAAGGGAGGAGTGGTGATGACAATAAGGTAGTTGAGGAGCATCATGTTGAGTTCGGTGAAAAGGAGGGGGTAGAGAAAAGTGGGTAGAGAAAAGTATGTTGAGGAGTCGAGAAACAGCCGGGGAGAGGAGATGGAGAGGTCTGTTGGATGGGTGGAGCATCCAGGAAGAAACAAGAGAAGGAAGTGGTAGTGGTGTAAGTTCCAGAGATGATGAGGTTTAATGAGGCAGAGGATGTTGTGAAAGTTGGGTGGTGGAGGGTAGAACATTAGGATTGAAAAGTAGGTGAGAATTGATGCTGACTGGGATTGGGGAGACGAAGTGGTTGGAAAAGGGAGTTATGTGAAATCCCTGAGCACTAAGAGGAGAGGTTGGTGCATTCTGTGTCCAACAGTGGTGCACCTGGGAAGGGTGAGGAACAAGCCTGCGGAAAGGCGTGGAGGAGCTGCTGGAGAAGAGGCACAGGGAATGTTAAGTGTTGTATAGTGCCTCTGTGAATGGATGTTTGATAGAAAGTTGGTGCATCAGTGTTGGAATGTGTGTGTATGTAAGTTCTTGTTAAAGTTTCCAAGTGAGTCAGTTGGGGACCTCTAGCCTGGGTGGTGGGACCCAGTGTTTTATTTCCTCTACAGTTCATCTTGTGTAACTTGTAATAAAGTTTTATTAAGGAACCTAGGCGGCCTGCGGACGCACTTCCATTTAATTGGCGACGAGTTTAAAGAACCAAGAATCAGTCGGCGTGCAGGAGAAAGGCCAAAGAAGAAACGAAGGCTGCTGAGGGGGGAGCAGCAGGAAACCAGAGGAACATTGCCCTCCAATAGAGAGTAGGTCCCACCACCCAGGGCTCCATTCGAGGGAGGGAAATTGTCCAAGGTATTTGTTAGGTACTGAACAGAAGGAGCAGTGGGTGGCAGAGGCGCAGGTCCCCATAGTGTCAAAAGGTTAGTTCCAGCATTAGAGGGAACATTAACCGTACGCATGAGGGCTGTAACAGTACGTCGCTGAGACAGTTAATGCAAGGTGCCTATTAGTACAGGAGATAGTTACTGCAAGACTTTCAGATTTGAGGCAGGGAGCCCAAGTCATCCTTAATGACTGCAGCCGCTTAATGTCAAACGGTAGTCAAGAACTGGTGAAATTACAAGGGGGTGTTTATGGATGAGCACATAATTGAAGAGTTATGCCTCATCTAAACAGGAGATGCGTGAAGCGTTCGGTGTGAACATTTTCATTGAATATGACAGTTGAATGTGCCATGGGCGGATCGTGACGGTTGGTCCTAGGAGCCCTGTTCTGCACCACAGTTGAGCTCAAAGTAATGATGTCATAAGCATACCTCAGGAGTTGGTGATACTGCGTTTGGATGACGGAAAGTAGCATTCAGCCTGCTTTGCATAATACTGTTGTGGATTGAAATAGAGAAAAGAACCTTTGCAAGTAACGGTGGCGCTGCGTGTGCGTTATTCTGATTGGTTGTGGCCATTTTCTCTACGTTCTTACGCAAGTTAAGGATTACATAGAGCAGAGCAAAAGTGTTTCAGGCATAGAGCGTCAACGTTGCGATGGATCCAAAAAGAGACATGGCGCAATCCGCAAATGAAGTTGAGAGCGGAAAGGAAATGAAAGCTAAGGGGAACGGAAATCCCAATGTGCCTGATAAAAGTATAGCTCGACTAGTCAAGAGGCCGGGTTGCCAGGAGAACACTATTAAAGCTAAGGAAAACTGAAATGCCCTCATGCCTGGTAAAAGTGTTGCTTGACCAGTGAAGAGGCTGAGTTGCCAGGAGAACATTATTTTCAATGAGAACTTGGTCAAGAGGGCTAAGGGTGATGAGGAATGGGTGCAGAGTAAATACAGACAGAAGAGCTAGGCCACATTTTGATAATTATCAGGTGCAGTTTGGATTCTTCTGTGTCAATACAGAAGGTTCCATGCACCAGATGAACTCTGTATCCACTTCTCCTTTCTTTTCCTCGCCATTTTTCAGCATTCTCTATGAGCTGTGCAAATCTTTTTGCTCTTGTAGTCCCTTACCAGTCTGCTAAACATGGATAAATGGTTGATGGTTAATGGGTAATGGAGATGCTGACTTGTAGGCAACCCACAGCCCAGGATTGAACTGCATGGAACCTAAGGCACCAGAAGAAGAAACAAGAGTACCAGTGTGATCATGTATGGAAGAATGTGGTCATAAGGAACCTCGCAACTTCCACCAAAAAGTAAATCTTAAAAATGCCAGTTGCCTTACCAGCACACAATTTGAGTGTAGGAAGGAGAACAGTGAGAAATATTTGGGATATATCATTGTATCCATCAGAAAGAATATTAGCAAAGGTTAAGTCCCTTTCTCTTCTAATGAATACATTCCTCCCAGAAATTGCTAGTCTATGCAGGACTCACAGATCCATGCCAAATAGGAGTAATGGAGCAGGAAAATGTGCATGTAGGCACTCCTAATATGTGAAAACTAGAATTGATGTAATTGATCGGATTGAACAAAAATGAAAGTAAAGCTTATTAAAAAAAAAACATGAAACCTTGAAAAGCCCAACCTTCCAAACCTTGCCCAGAAAACCATCAAGGTGATGGTGCCTAGAAAAGGTGTACAGAGAAACCCACGTTGTTGCCTGGAAGATGTGAAGCAGGGGAAGCCCTCCCTGATGGACAGAACTAACTGTCTGTATTCTGGTAGGACAAGCATAAAAGCACTCCAGAGCTGCCTTCTGAAACAGCTCCCAACACGTCTTTATATTGGGCACCATCCAGTATGAAATAATTTGATTACAAATTGCAATATTTCCTGGAGCCTGTGGAATCTAAAACATCTGATTGTCCATGTGGAACTCAGGCCTGTAAAAATTAAACAAAAACTTCAAGATCCGCCTAAGGTCCTTCCTATGAAACTGCTCCTCAACCGTCGATGGGTGAAGTGATGGAAATGAGACTGGTAGATTAATGTTTTGCTGTATGTGAAATTCAGTCACTACTTTTGCTAAAAAACAAGGCTCCACACAAAGAAAAAGGTTTTTAGAAAACCGCTAAAAGAGTAGATTGGATCGTAAAGCTTGCAACTCTGACACTCTACTGGTCGATGTGCAGGCCACAAACCACTTCGAAGGAAAGCAAATGTAAAATGAAGCCATAGCTCAAAGGAAGACACTATAAATCTCACCACTAAATTGAATGAAGGTTCCAAGAACAGGCAATGAAGCACTTTCAATTAAATTAGTCTACTCAAAACTGGAGGACCAGCGGGACTTAAAAAGTTGCCAGCTTTCGGTGTCCACTTAAAGATGGAAAGTAGCCAAAAATTCTTTAATGGTGCCACATTAAGACCCGATTTTGCTAATGAGAGAAGAAAATCCCGAACTGGCCCAATCACAGGACCAAGATGTGAACTTGCACTAGAGAAAATCTTGAATGGACTTGGTGGACAGGTGCCTAGCAGAAAGCATTACACCATGAGCAACCTCAGAGATCCCAATCCTGACACCTCAACCTCTCAATGTTTTATTTTTTTTGTTTATTGTTCAGTAGCCAAATTGACTGAGCACATTTAGACAATACTGTGCATACAAAAGAAGTTACAAAAAAATGTAATTAATCAGCCAATTTACATAATCTATTTACAAATACTGTTTCTAGTGATTTATGACTTATTTGTGTATCGAAATTAGAAGAAAGAAATAAAAAAAGACAACAAAATCTCATATTAACCACATTTTGCCCAGACAGAAGGAATGAGAGCCTCTGGAATTCCTCTCTTATCATCTCTTCCCATATATCTCAGTCAGTTATTTACTTAAGTTCCTTTAGGGCTCTGCCCACCTCCACAGAGAGACCAGACTCATTACCTGAGGATAATCTCGCCCCAAATTCATCGGTATTTAACCAGGATTCATCGTGAACAAAACTGCTAAATCTTCTAACCCTCAGACTCCATGTACAAGGGCATTTAGACAGTAGGTGTCTAGTAGTCTGAACTTCATTACTATGATGACACCTATCACAATTAGGCACAATATCCCCTTCCTTATCAATAGTAGCTAGTATCTCTAGAGTGGGAAGTATATTTAAGCGAAATCTCAGGAAAGATGTTCTAAACCGCGAGTCAGGTGACTTTTTTAAATAAGCAGGTACTACAGTCAGTCGCTTATCCATCAATGTGAAGGAAGCTGATATTTTAGCTTTTCTCATGTTATCAATCGCGCCAATCCAGTCACACTGCTTCATCTTTTATTTCACCTTTAATGGATTCTGAAGGAGCTCAATACCACACTCCGATCTAGACAGTATTTCCAAGCATTTTTGCCTAAATCTAACAAGAAATCCATTTTTCCCAGATTGCAACTCAAGAGCCAATTCCTTGAAAAGGGAATTCTTTGGTGGATCTAAGATTATTCTATATAGTGCCAACCATTTGCATCCCATCCATGATCCAAGTGATGAAAGACCAAGTTCATATCTTAGGCAGACTATAGGTACACAATCCGGCAGCCCCAAAGTTTGTTTCCACAACTTGGCTCCGACTGTGTCCCATTCTATGTCCATGGCTATAGAGGTGTAGTCCAAACCATAAAGGACTATTGGAACTACCTTTCCAATATGAAATCTCAGGAGCGGGAGGATGGAGATCTTACAGAACTTGGATTTGATTTTTTTCATTTGGGCTCGCAGCTTCACCATTTTTAGGTCTATGGATATCAACAAACTGCTCTTCGTTGGAAAGGATCCGAGTGTGGCTCCCAGATAAGTTAATTCCGAGACGACCTCTATCGATAGCTGATCAAAGTTCCAGGCATAGGTCTTAACAACCTTTCTCGGTTGTTTGAATATTAATATCTTGGATTTCACAGGATTAATGTTTAGATTGTTGTTACTGGCATACATTTCTAATGCGGTCAAGAGACGTTGCAGCCCGTCTTGAGAATTTTCTAGGATTACTACGTCATCCGCATAGGCTAACCAATTCACTTTTGTGTTACCGATAGATGATGATATTAACCTATTTCCTGCAGCCATCTAAATAGATCCGCCATAAAGAGGATAAAGAGAAGGGGAGCTAGTAGGCATCCCTGTCGCACACCTCTATCGATCTTAATCGGGTTTGACAGAAGGCCAGATCTACAAAGCCTCACACGCATAACATTATTAGAATGTAACTCTCTCAGCATCGATAGTAGACTTGGCGAAATCCCCCAGGCATCCATTTTTTTACACAGTAGGTTCCTATCAATCGTATCAAACGCCTGGGATAAGTCAATCCAAGCTCCAAATAGGAGAGGGCCACACTTTTTGAACGACTTTGCACCAAGGCAGCTCAGGACTAGCCCATTTAATGATCTAGATAGGCCCCTCCTAAAGCCTGTTTGCTGCCTTGGTATTATTCCCTTGACTTTAGCCCAGGCTTCTAATTCCCCTAATATGATGCCCGAAAAGATTTTGCTGTCGCCATCTGGAAGGGAAATCGGGCGATAGTTTGAGGCCAGTAACCTATCGCCCTTCTTGTAGATAGGTATAACTATGGACTGTTTCCATGAGTATGGGAGTCTCTTCAAAGAGATGATGTTACCGAATAGTTGTTTTAAAACCCTAGCCCAAGTCATTGGGTCCATTTTAAGGATCGAGTTACTCAGGCCGTTTGGACCCGCCGCTCTAGAGGCTGAGGATTTCTTTATCAGCAGTTCAAGGTCTAGGCTGGTAAATTCAAGAGACCAATTGAGCATTGCTTCCCTCACCAAGGCCGGTGATTCCACAGAATCATAAACCTTGGAGAAGTGGTCAATCCAGACCTGTTCTTGAATAACCGAGTCATGCTTCTGGTATTGGGTTACTTCATTCATTCCCACCATTGTCCAAACATTTCTAGAGCTTCTAAGAGAGAGAGCATAAAGCATTCTCTCTCCATCTTGCTGCAGCACTTGAGGCCTATGAGCGCGGAGCCAATTCCTGTAGTTGTTATTAAGGTATCTAACACCTTCAGTATAGGCTTTTACATTTAAGTGAGATCTCTTTAGCTTTGCTCTTTGATGTCTTAGTTCTTTCTTTTGTGCTATAATTTGGACATTAAAGGTGTGTTTGTGGATCTTGTGAGATTTCTGTGTGAGAGAGGCTCCAACAGGGCCAAATCAGACAAGAAGTGAAAAAAGAAGACCCCAGGATTACAACAATCCGACAGTTGTTGATCAGATAGTTGGTTCACCCTTTTTCTCAATTCCTGATTGAGCAATTTTCCCCCTTTGGCAAACTTCCTAAGAGCATTGCCTGCACAGTTAGTGGAGAGCTCAGGATCATAAATCTGAGCCACTAGATCACTGTCATAGCTCAGGGATGCCTTTAGCATTACATGATCATCACTGTTTCCATCCCCCAAGTGAACACTAAGGCAGCTATCAAAGATGTTTCTTGAGGCAAAGAAGTAGTCAATCGTGGAGAATGAAGTACCTCTGTGCCAGGAAGGCGCATTCGGAATATCCCCCCAGATGTTACCATTAAACATGCGCAGATCCCACTCCCGCATGAAATCTACCCACGTTATTCCATTGCTGGTCTTCTGTTTAAAGTTTCCCGACTTTGGATCAAATGTAGAAATACATTGAGAGTTTAAATCTCCAGCAATAAAGAGATCATCTGCCGGGTATTGCACAAAACACTCAACTAGACCATCTGAAAGTGCATGCAGGAAGTCACATAAGGAGAGAGCACCAGGATTCCAATACACATTTACTACTATCCAGCTCAAACCCACTTTCACACCTCTTTTTGTCACTCTCACCATAAGGATCCCTGTCTTGCATTCGATAGGATAATAGAGGTCTTAAACACCTCACTACTACATGCCACCAGCAGTCCCCCCCCATTGGTCTGCCGCCCTGTGAACCCAGCACCAGCTGCTGAAAAATAGAAAATCCTTCAATTCCCACCACGCAGGTTAACCAAGTCTCTTGAAAGAAAAGTCTAAATGTCTTAAATATTTGCATTTTTCTGGGTTCTTGGGAGAAGGAGGCATACCCTCTGGTATTCCATGACACTACATTAATCTGATTCTTCCCTAGAGCTTCTGCTGGGTCATGCCCATCTTGAGAAATACTTGTGAGATTGTTTCAGGAACCATTTACCACACATTCAGTGGGCTTGATGCAAATCCCTCCTTATTTTTTGCTCCCAGTGACTGATCTTGATTCGCAGCATGCAAAAATTGGACGGATGTTGGTACAGGGCATACCTGAGAAATCTTCAGGCCTCTTTGGTCCCATGCTGCCTCTCTTATAATTAGATCAAAACCAAGTCTTGATTTCAGTAATATTCCAGCCATATTCGTGTCCGTACCAAAAGGAACACTCACTACCTGAATATCTGCTGATGAGAAATACTTGAGAGCAGGAATTGTCTTCATTTCAAGCAGAATTGTGGAGCAATTTAATGGCATGTTATTTTGCGATGCCATTAATTTTCTTGAGAGAAAAACTCTAAGATCTGTATTCTGTTTGCATGGATTACATTTTCTCTGGGTCCCCAAAGCCATATGGCCATTTCCAGTTGGAATTCCAGTTATATCGCTCGCTCCATTTCCAGTTACTGGATGTACACTTTCCTGTTGCTCTTGTGGATTCCCTTCGGGGAGCAGATCCTCCATCCACAAAATTGGTCGACACACCAGTATTTACTTGGGTCTTTCCGTTAATAGCGCTCGAGGCCTTGCTCAGGTTTTCAGAGACATCCCTTTTCAAATTTTTCAAAAAGATTGGTGCAATTTTCACCAGAGGGTTAAGAGATTTGCTTTTCTGTTTAGCTAATAGAAAGATAGGTGCAATTTGTTTTGGTTGTTCGATTGCTTCCGTTTGGCTTCCCACTTAATTTTCCCACTGTTTCATCCTTTTTGGCAGGAACCTGACCTTTTTGGCCTTTTGAATTGGAGGTATTATTCCCCTTTTTCCCTTGGGCACTCTTCAGTTCCTTTTCTTTCTGAGTTTTTTCGTCCTTCTTTAAACCCTCTAACTTTCACAGATGTTGATTAGTTTCTGATGCAATCTGCTTCTTCTTTCGTTTACCATGATTATTTGGCAAACGCGGGGTTTCATTTATTACTCTCGCCCTTCTTTTTCTTTTCTTTTTCGATTTTCCGTTCAGTTTCTTTCTCTAGGACACTGCCAAATCTGAGTCTGAGGATGATATGTTTATTGGCAGCCCCCGTTCCGGAACTACTTGCGGAGGTTCACTATCCGTCATAAGAGCCAGTCTTAAGAACTCCTCTATCACAGCAGCTGACAGAGGAGTGTCATTTAAAGTTAACTCTGGAGTGGTTTGTAGGGGAGTTCCTTTGGCTCCATCCTCTGTCAGTTGTTCGTGTCTTTCAGATTTCTCTAGTAAGCTCACTGACACCTTTTTTAGGTCCCCACACAGTTCTGTCTAGTGATCCATTTTGCGAGATTGCTCTTTAACTTCTTTTTGAAGATCTCTCATGGAATCACCCATTGACTCATTAATAGCCTATTTTAATGCCACCATAGTTATTTCATTTAACTCCAGGTCTTTTGTAATCTACAGTAATATGCCTGTATGGTGTTGGACCTCTGTTTTTAAATTTTCAAAAACCTTAACCAAGGAGGTCAGTACAAAGTTAAGGGCCGATATTGTCGGCGTTGCAAGTTCCTTAGATGTATTTAATGGTTGGTCGCTGGTCATCGGTTGAGAAATGGGTAACACATATGTGGATTTTTGTAGATAGGAGACCTTTCCTTTATTCTGCTCCCTTTCTTCAGTTGTCCTCGGTGTATCCTTGGGGATAGGATCCGATACAGCCAATTCCAGCTCCAACATATCTTCATCTCTCGGGTCACTGCAATTGCCGATAGAATAAGTTAACGGGTCCTCTGTTTGCACTAGACCTACATCTTGATTAAGTAAATCATCTGTGGTGCAGTTCAATGCTGGCTCAATCGTTGACACTAAGTGACTTGAGATCACCTTTTTCATGGTGGTTGTCTTCAGGGTGTAATCAACATTACCTTGAAAAAGGGCATGGATGGGGTTATTTAATGGGGTACACTCGCCCCCTTCCTGCCTCGTCAGTGCCGATATTTCCCGAATACCCGACCCAGTTGGAGATTGATCATCAGTTGGATGGACACTGGGGGGTGGAAGAAAGATATCCCCTCCCGACCTGTAGGGTTTAAACGAGGATATACTTTCCCTCCTCCTCTAGAGGCGTTGTGGCTTCTTGCCTTCTTCAGCAGGCTTTTTCTGCATATTACAGCTGGCTTGGGATCCGTGAGCTGAGCTGCGTAGGTCATACATTTTTTTGTTAAAGGAGATATAGGGCCCCCTTTTGCTTGGGTCAAAGGCCAGTGGCTCGAAGTCCCCAAGTCTGACAAAACCGGGAGGGTAAGTTTTCAATTTGGCAGAGGATTATAGTCAGAATGGCTTACTCAATGGTTAATTCTCTGCTCCGATGCTGGAGTCTTGGGTCAAAGGCCAAGAGGCCCGCAGTCCCCGAAACCGGCACAAAGTGCGCCCTGCAGAACTAGCGTCCCCTTCGCCGACTAGAAAATCAGTAACGGCGCGGGTGCTGGGATTCAGACAGATGCCGTCGGAGTCCCCCCTGAACCCTTAGCCAGCTTTCAATTTAATATACTGGTCCGGGCACTCGAGGGACTAGCGGGGAGTTTCAAATTCAGCCGCAGTTCTGTTGAGTTCACAGAAAACAGCACCCGTTAACACAGCAGTTGGCAGTACGCCGCCCGTCGTCCACTGACGTGCACAGACTGCACATACTGCCTCCAATCAACTCCACTTCGCTCCTCCCAGCTTCAGTAGGCAACGTGGAAAGACTGGCACATGCACAGACTGCCTCCACTCAATAGGAATGCATGTATGCCAAGAACGCTGGAATGGGGTAACGTACTCTGCTGAAAGCCTGCACCAGAAGATCTTTTCTCCAAAGGCACCCTCAAGGAGGGCACAGGAGCATGACAATAATGACGAGGTAGCAGATCAACAATGCGCAGTCTGGAGTGATCAAGATCATTGTTTTTCTGCTTTGCTTGATCTTCCTCAGCACCAGAACAATCAGCAGAAATGGAGGGAATGTGGTTGAACTGCAAAGGGATTAATGATCCCTCAGGGTTCCCCCTTAAGGAAACTCACTGGAGCCGAAACTCTTTGATTAAGCTGCCAGTAAACAGATCGACCTGGGCAAGCCCCCATATGAAGATCTGCTCCATGTTCTCTGTTCAGCTCCCAATTGTGCGAGGGTGTCCACCTGAGTGTTCAGACCACTGGCGAGGTGAACCACTGTCACCTCTTTGTTGACTGCCCAGGAACAAAGAAACATTGGCCCCCTACACAGTTTGAACAATTCCAAACCGTCCAAATGGTTGATGGAGTGCAGTGGTGGTGTTCGTAAAGTCCTATACAATCAAACCTCTGCTGGATGTTAAGAACGTCTTCAATGCTAGAATAACTGCCATCAGTTCCAGCAACATGATATGGA
Organism: Ambystoma mexicanum; assembly: GCF_040938575.1. Classification (NCBI taxonomy): domain Eukaryota; kingdom Metazoa; phylum Chordata; class Amphibia; order Caudata; family Ambystomatidae; genus Ambystoma; species Ambystoma mexicanum. The sequence goes on along the minus strand of NC_090926.1, from coordinate 404,887,294 downwards.
AGAGATTCTCCTGGCTTTCACACTGATTGTTCACTGAGAGATTCTACAGCTGAGCTGTCCATTCCACCAAGGACGGTTCTGTGACCAAGGTGATCGAAGGCCAGTGCTGTCAGACTGAGGATCCCAAAGGAAGTGGGTTATGGATGTCCAGCATAGCAGGTCTTGGCAGTCTTGTGGGGTGGCCAAAATAATGCACCTCATGTTTACTGCGAGCTGGAACCACTGGCGCCTCATGGAACACTGCATTGCAGTGTTGCTTCAGGGACAATTAAGATACAGGGTAGCATAAGCTCTAGTATACCCAAGAAAGCTACAGCTGGCAGCCGAGAGCCACAGCCGTCTGGATACTCTTTCTGGAGGAGGAAAGGGCATGGCTTGTTCAGGATCCAGGACTGCCCCCAATGAACTGAAAGCGCATGGAGGAAATGAAAAAGGACTTTTTTGGCTGATGGAAAATACTGAAGTATGAAGGAGGATGCAAGCCGTCCAAAGGTATTCAATCGCTCACCACTGACTTGGCACAGAGCTCCAGTCATCCAGGCAGGGGAATTAGCGCAAATGCCCTCTGTACAGGTGGCCTGCCACCCGATCATGACCTTCAGGAACACTCATGGGGCAGATATAAGGACAAATGAGAGCACCACAAACTAGTAATGTGTGCACCCCCCTCCCCCACAAAAACAAAGTCCTACGGGTCTAGCGCACCAAGACAATCACGCAGCTCCAAAGCTTGTAGGATCTTCGCAAATGTCACCATTATGAGACTGTCCTTTTGGAGAAGCTCAGGCATCAAACTCATTCTTGTTGAGAATTACCTGTTAATACTAGCCCTTCCCAAATTCCCCTGATGGTACACACTCCACTACTCCCTTCATCATAAACTGAGAGATTTCCTTTAACAGGAGCAGTTCTGGATTAAACATGTAACGGGAAGAAGGGCTGGTTTGCTTTAAAAGAGACAAGCAGTCTGATGTTCTAGTCTGCTGCTCCCTTAGAGGTGAATCGTGCCCCTCACAGAAGTCTTGTGAGAGATCAAAGTCAAATCAAAGCTGCTGATAGGTCTGCTCACCCTAGCTCAAACCATGCTCCTCTGTGGGAACGAATATGGCTCATATCCTCCTCTGGTGGCAGAAAACAGAGTGAAGGCTGCCAGTAAGATTAAAGATTTTGATGTCTCTCAAACTCTTGTCATCCTATTTCCCAAATGGGTGCAGTCTGCCAAAGGGCATGTGAAGATGTTTCGATTTCATATACTACATACATTTAGCTGTATGTATCCGTCAGTGCCACCTGAGTCCAGATCAGGTTCCCACAGATCGAGAGACACAACCTGTTGTGTCTAGTCCCGCCTGGAGAGGGTACTTTGCAATTTCTTAACATAATGGGCCAACTCTTGAAAAGGTCCCTGCATTTCAAGTGGCAAGGGCTGCCTTGCTACCTTGCTTCCTCTTAAGACTCCAAAAGAGACTGCATACACCTTGCCATAGTACCAGAGTCATTTACTGAGCGAAGGGCCAAAACCTTTCTGTCCCATGCACTTACTTTCTTTCACTATGTTCGGAGTCTGCAGTAGCTATTTGCATGACTAACTTCCAGGTGTAAAGTGTACAGTAAGGCACATGGGGTCCATCAGCATGGCCTCATGTTACAGGGCAAATGTTGTTTAAACAGAATGGTTCAGGTTCAGTCTGTTCCACCTTTAGGCAACAATGGAAACTCAGGCATTTTTGGTTAAGTATATCTAAGAGGGTAAGGGATTTTGGTTTTCATGGATGGAGCTGTCAAAAGGTAAGGTGTCCAACGCTCTCTCGATTACCTTGCGAAACACCCCAAAATCAAGTGCTAAGGTGGAGCTGGCAGGCATGTCTATATCGGATGTGGGGATGGGTCCAACCCACTGATAATTCTTATGTTTTCACCTAACAATTAAGGATCTCTATGACCTTAAGGCATCATACCTTTGGGAGAGACTAGTTCCGCTAAAGGCACTCCCAGTAGTCCATAAGCATATCCTTGTCATCATCCTCTTCTTTCTCACCAAACATATCTTGGAAATATCATGTGAAATAGGTAGGTCTGCCATGAGATAGAAATTGTGATGTCTCCACGTAACGAGCAGGTGAAATCTGCTCCGCTGACACAGCTTTTGATGGCACAAATGTGGGCAGTGCCAAAATAGATGTAGAAAGGTGTCGCTCCCAGGCTGATGTCGGTGATACTGGCTCTCTCAATGCTGTTCTCAGTGCTGAGCCCTTGGATGTAATGGAGTGAGATTTTGAAAGCAAAGTGCTGCCCTCAGCAGGAGCAGCAGTGACCAAAGGAACATTGTAAGATAAGGGTGCTTGCACAAATACAGACATAATAGTAACTCGGAAAGCTTCCCATGTTTCTGATGGGGGTGAAAAGTTGGGGAAGGAAAGTTTCATCATCACCTGTATAAGCAGGGGTGCAGAGTCATCCAACTGCATCCAATAGGACTAGGACCTCCAGTACCTCTTCCTAGTGGAAGAAGAGTGGGTCCAAGACATTGAAGACAAACTGAAAGAGTGCTCCAAGGCTAAGGTCCCTAGCGTGGACTTTGAATGCAGAGGTTTCTCTGTAGTAGATTTCTCTGCAGTACATTTTTTAATGAGGGCCAGGAATACCTTATCCACGAGCTGCCTAGCCGTGTTTGGCAGCGTTGAGGTAGACAAACACTCCTATAAGTGATGATCCTTTCCCAGGCATTATGCATGTGAAAGATTAGGGACAGAGATCCATGGAGACCGGCCCCTTTCTTTACAGGGCTTGCAGCCCGATTTGGGAAGTCTCTAAAAAAAAAAAAAAGGGGAAAGAAGGGTGACAGTTCCAGAAACAGTAGAACAAAGGAACTGAGGAAAATGGTGGCGGTGGCTCTGAGCATATATGCTTGTGACATTGCTTCAGATTGAGTTGGACACTAAGGAGCCTTGATAGGGTGGGCTGCAGAGTTGCTTGGTGCCAACTGGTGGCTGTTTGAAAACAAACTGGCCACATATTGGTCTCAGAAGATGATTTAATGGATTAGTAAGCTGTGGGATAAATGGATTCAATGGAAAGGAATCTAAAACAAACAATTTTAAAAACAATTTCTTGCTGAAATACAAAAATGAACAGCACACACGAGACACCAACAATGTAAAACTTGTACATGTCCGGATTAAAGATTAGCGCAGAATAAGTGTCACAAAACAGGGATGCTCTACGGCAAATGTCTATTAAAAAATAAAATGCCAGCGCAAATCCACTTTTGCTGAGGGATTTTAATTATTTACCTAAATAGAAAAAGGTAATCCTTTGAATGAACTAATAAATGTCACTATACAAATACAGCTCACAGCTCCAATTGGCTTAATCAGGGTAGTTGGATGTGATATGATCAAACTATGCACATGCGTCATTGTTTTTCCCACAAATACATTGACTTTCTCATTTGCAACGACTCATTCATCCAAACCACATAACCGCGGCAAAGGCAATACATAGCCAATTCCAATTAGCCACATAATAAATTATTTTTAAAACTAAGAATCGTCTGTGTAGACACACCTGTGATAGCCGAACATAATATGCAATTATCTGCTTTATTGTGTAGAACAACGCTTGTCCAGACTGCCTCAATACTTTGAAGCCATAACAATGGCAGCAAGTGCTTTACAAATGCCACAAAACAAAATCTCTTCTCCCAATATGGACGCTGCCTTACTCAAGAGTCCGTTTTGAAACGGACTAATTTTGGAGCAAATTAATTTGTGCTTTTACACATTTTAATGGTAAATTATGTAGAGAAATATTCATAATGCCCAACGATATCCAGTGATAAAGTTGCCTAGGAAAAGGTCGCCAGAGGGCGAAATTTAACCAGATTTTCACTCCCACGAAAGCCAAGCACCTTCTCCAAATATTCTAGGACTTGATTTAGAATAGTAATTAATACCCATCCTAGAATATGTGACTTTTAGAAAAACAAATTAAAAAAAAAAAAGAAATTGCAACATTTTTCCAAGGGAATTTTTTCACAGAAAACTGGCATCAGTGTGCAGAACAAAAAAGATTCCTTTGAAATAACAGTCCAGTAAAATAAAATGAAACAGAAAACGAAAAAGTCTTTAGGTTTTTACATAATGGAATCAATGAAGGTACCAACTGTAAAGCAGTAGTCAAATAATTCAAAAGCTTGGTAAAGCTACAGAAAAAGCTTGTTAGGAGATTTTAGATTTAGATACCTTTGGTATATGGAGACAGAGAATGTATTTGCTACAAAAAGGCCTCTGATGTCCACAAATGACCAAATCAGCCAGATATAGGGGTTGAATTAAGACACCAGCTTTGTAAGCAATGCAATCTGCTTTAAACAAGATTTGGAAGTTCAAAGGAAGTCATTGGAAATTCGGCCAAAAAAGGAGAAATATGATAAATTGTTTCGCTTCCCAGATACCAATGTGACATTGGAATAGAGAACTGACTTTAAGTGTTGATCCACAGACTGGGAAAGGCCTCTTTCCTTTCCGGTCGACCCTCCCAGGTCCAAATGGGCTCCTTCCTCTCTGACATCTTTTTCTCCACCTGTGGTGTCCCCCAGGGATCCAACCTCTCTCCCTGGCTTTTCAACCAGTATCTGGCACTCCTCGCCCACCGCATCGCCACTCTCTGCCCTCACTTCCAGTGCTATGCGGACGATACCCAGCTCATTTTCAGGCTACCCTCGGCCTCCTCCTCTCCTTCCCTCATCTCCGACTGTCTGTCTGCTATCCAGGAATGGTGTGCCGCCAATGACCTCTGCCTTAACGCCAGTAAGACCGAGATTCTACTCATCGGCACACCCACTCCCTCCTTCCCTGCAGCTCTCTGGCCGGCCTCCCTTGGCCCCCTTCCCGCCCCTACCTGCAAGGCTAAAAACCTCGGGGTCATCTTCGACTCCACACTCTCCTTCTCTCCTCATATATCTGACGTCTCTAAGAAGTCACACTACCAGCTGCACCTCCTCAGAGGTATTCTTCCCTTCCTCTCCTTCCCCCAGAAGCTCACTGTCTCCCGAGCCCTGGTTCTCTCAAGGCTGGACTACTGTAACAGCCTCTATCTTAATCTGCCGGCCTCCACTCTCCGCCCTCTGCAACTTATCCAGAACAGAACTGCGAGACTTGTCCTTGGCCTCAAGCCCAGGGACCGTATCTCTCCAGGACTGAAATCTCTTCACTGGCTCCCAGTGGCTGCGAGGATTAAGTTCAAAACCCTCTGCATTGTCCACAAGGCCTTCTGGGGCCTGGGGCCTAAATACCTTCAACTCTCTCTTCCTAAATATCTTCCTTCACGAGCCCTTCGCTCATCCGTCTCCAACTCCCTCATGGTCAGCCGCTTCTCGAAGCAACGAGCTGGGGGTAGATCTCTCTCCGCAGCAGGGGCCTCCCTCTGGAACAGCCTTCCTGCCTCCCTGAAACTTGAGGAGAACCATCTCCGGTTCCGGAAGTACCTCAAAACCTTCCTCTTCGCTTCTGCCTTCTCTCTCCCTCTCCCATGCTAAACCTGCTTAACTCCCCACTGAATTCTGCACTAAACCTGCATCTGGGCCACTCTCAGCGACCTCGGTCCAGGGCCCAGCCACTCTCCTCTTGCACTGCCTCCCTGGCTCCCCCTGCACTGTGGGACTGTCACTGTATCCCTACAGCCCCCCTTCCCAGCATTTGCTCTGCACTTACCTCGCACTTGCCACCAGCTGGCCCTTTTTATTTATTATTTATTATTTTATTTTATTTTATTACGCTACTTACCTTGTATTGCACTTCCCCCCCACCTCCTCCCCCTGCACTTTCTCCTTTTCCCCTTACCACTGCACTTGCGCGATCTGAATGACACCTGGCCTAGTAGGATCGTTTGTCTGTCTTCCCCTTGTTTCTCTCCCTCCCTGCCTCGTCGCGCCTTGAAACACTTGTGTATAGGCGCGTTACAAATACCATATCATATCATATCAATTAAGACAGCATTACCGTCAAAGACATGAGATGCAATTCTGCCTCTCTAAAGGATTTGTGAAAGATTTTAAAGTGCATCTGCTGATATAATCACCATTTCTTTCGCCTGAAGGTTAAGGTGTCTTTTTTGGGAGTCGCTTTTGAATATTCATTTGTGTTTCAAACACATTTTCGCCACTTTAGGCCTGGGGCATGTCTTTCTCCCCCATTTCCAGTATTCTTGGAAATCCGGCCACACACACACAATTCACTTCCCAGTGATGATTCTATGGAATATATAAAGGAGCAAACCCATGAAAACCTTATTTCTTTCTGACGATAGCCAAGTAGGTTTGGCATCCAGATTTTTGGCCCCCTCCATCTACTCGTACTTTTCTTTGCCTTTTCCTTTCGCCCATGCCCGTCTGCTTGGTCATCTCTTGTCACTGTCCTGTCAGTCTAAGGTTCAGCAGTACCAGAAAGAACCATCTGAGGGTCAACTTGAGGGCGATATTGGTTTCATTACCAAAAAATATGTCTTCATGCTTCAAGGGAACGCTTGAGAGCATCTTAAGCCGGATGCAGGACATTTATTCACATCCTATTTCAATTAATCCCATTTCCCTGCATGATTTACTGTTTGGTGCAAAGATGTTGGGGGAGAACGCCCAAAGATGTTGGGGGAGAACGCCCATCCAAACCTCAAACCAGCCAACCCCCTTTCTTTATATCTAACCTTCGCCAATCTACATTTTTGCGTAAACTATCAGTAAAAAATAAGTGGCGAAATGGGATGTGATGAAAGTGGCTACCACCCTCAAGCGATTCCCACAACCACATACTTAAACACTGTACTTGTTATTTGAGTACTAATCTTCTGCCATCAAATCTACACATTCAAGCTTAAACAAGCACTCTTGCATCTTCCTACCTATCCTATGACTCGCGTTAAGTTTCTAGCTGCTCCTACTTTGCCCTCATACCTGATCCTTTACCATAGACTCCCAGGTGGATATCCATGGGAGAGGTAAAATTCACGATCTGAGGACACACTTCACCTCTGTTGTAGTAACCGGTGTAGCATAAAAACATTTAATATGTACAAAAGCAAGTGCTATCCCTATAACTGCCTCAGCAGAATACAAGTGATTTAAACCAATGAAACACAAACACATGCCGTACTCCACTTGCAATCAGAAGGGAGACCAGTTGTTTTTCAGATGGAAGGCAAGGTGAGTAAGGGTTTGAACCCACTTCCTACTACCAATTATGACAAGTTTAAAATGAGGACCGCGATCCACCAGCTGCTTAGAAATAGACATCTCAAACAATATAATAATCCCAACGAAGATACAAGTGGTCTACGTAGTCCTTCCACTTTCTGTCCTCCAGTGACGAGCCACACCCCAGTCACTAGTTTTTGAGAACAGAGTGCTCCATAACAGAGCACAGGATAAACAAAACGTTTGCAAAAACCTTTTTAAAGACGAACACCAAGCTATCAAAGACCTAGCTGATGATAAGACTATTATCCTAAGAAGAGCTGATAAAGGTGGAGCTATAGCTATGCTGGATCGACAAAGTAGATAAAGGTTGGGTGTCCAGACAAGAGTGTGAATTTCTAAAAGCTAAAAGTCCCAACATTCTTAAATTTGATGTATTACCCAAAATACATAAATCTATTAATTCTCCACCAGGACGCCCCATAGTAGCGGGCATATGTTTAGTATTAGAACCTCTTCCTAATTTCGCAGACTTTCATCTTAAAATTTACGTGTAAGAGATGACCTCAGGTTTACAAGATACTAAGAGCTCATCAACTTAATTGACGACTACTCTTTCGACACCGATACCCAACGTCAAGTAGTATTAGACATTGTCTCCCTCTATACCCGCATCCCTCAGTAAGCAACTCTGATGGTAATAGAGGAACTACTACTTACCAGAAGAACTGTTGGTACTACTCTGAATACTGGTGTACTGAAATGGCTTTATCAGAGAATTATTTGACGTTCGGCAAACCTATGGCACCACAATGGGGTCTGCAGTGGCACCCACAGTTGCTAACTTAGACGTGGAATCTTTGGAAGTACAAACGATTTTTACAGGCACTAACCCATTTATTAAAAATCTCCTATTGTGGAAGCATTACATCGATATCCTTTTAATAGGGAACAGTGATGTACTGTCTTTTGAACATTTTCTTCTTTGACTTAATGAACAAGATCCGTTTTTAGATTTTACCACCAATTATAGCCCATTAGAAATTCATTTTCCTGATATCACAATCTGGGCCGATCAATTGAATAAGATCTTAAAAGTTAAACCGTATAACAAGCCAACAGACAGGAACTCTGTTAATGTTCTCAAGTTGTCATCCATGCCACACCAGAGAAAACCTACACCTAGGACCATTTTTTAAAGTCAAACGTAACAGTTCAATGAAATCTGCCTTCGAGTAACAAGTTGAAAATCTAAGTGTGAAATTAAGAACAAGAGGCTATCCGAAATCCATAGTTAAGTGAGCTTGTCAGAGAGCAAATAATAACCACAGCAAAGTGCTCTTAGAGTATAAAGGGAAAACAGACAAAACAAAAATATCGTATTTGTAAGTATTTTCAACCATTTGTCAAATTAGATCAATAGTATTATTAAGAAGAACTGGTATGTTTTAGAAGGAGGCAAAGCACCTATACATCGGCCCTTTACATGCCTTTAAAAGAGGCAAGAACTTGAACGACCAAGTGACCAGAAATGACATCCATATACCTAATGAGACACCATTGAGCATTACAGAATCATGGGGTTTGACAAATGCAGTTGATGTGCAGAGACCAAAAGGACTAAGGAACAAGTTATTTACCTGTAACTGTTGTTCTCCAGCATGGGTCTGGCATGGATTCACATGCTCATGAATATTCCCCGTTGTCAGGCTGGGAATCCTTGGTAAAATAAAAAATCAGTTTCAGTTTCGTTTCTGAACTGTCTTTCTACTAATAACCAATCACTGGCCTCTGGGTCATACTGCCCCCAGCCAATGACTGCCCTCTACCTAAGCCCCTCCTCTGACAGCCATCTTCAGATTTGGTAGCACACAAAGTGGCAGTAGGACCAAGAGAAGAGCCATAGAGGGGTAGGCGGGAAGGTTCACATGTGAATCCATGCCAGACCCCATGCTGGAGAACAACAGTTACAGGTAAGTAACTGGTTCCTTCTCCAGCATGGGGTCTGGCATGAATTCACATGCTCATGAATACAATAATACATAGCAGTACACACATGTACAACCACGGGAGGTGGCAAGGCTCAACATTAAGCATTTCAACAACTCAACATTAAGCATCTCTTAGCTCCTCACCAGGCTCACCTTCAAGCGAACAGGCACTGCCTGGCCGACTCTGGACTCCTCCCTGGAATCCCGGTTGACGCAGTAAAATCTCGTGATGGTGTGCGTCAACCTCCAGGTAGCAGCCCTGCAGATGTCGAGCAGGGGCACACCAGACAGGAACGCCGTAGTAGCAGCGATCGCTCTGGTTGAATGGGCTCTCGGACAGCCGGGCAACGGTCGGTTTGCCAACCGGTGACAGTGCATGATGCAGCCGGAGAGCCATCTGGAAATGGAAGCCTTCAAGAGGGCCTTCCCTTGGTTCACAGGGCCAAAGTTCACAAACAGCTGTGATGTCTTCCGAAAACACTTTGGGCGGTCCACGTAGAACTTCAGCACTCTAGCTACATCCAGCGAGAGCAAAGTCCTCTCAGCCGGCGACATGAAGAAAACAGGTAACACCAAGATCTCGTTGAGATGGAAGTCCGACGGCACCTTGGGCATGAAGGAGGGGGGCGTCCTCAGCACTACCCTCGTCTCGTGGAATGTCAGGTATGGAGGTTTACAGGAGAGGGCCTGGATCTCCCCTACTCGTCGTGCGGAGGTGATGGCCACAAGAAACGCTGTCTTCCATGATAGGAAATTCACCGGTGCCGAATGCAAGGGCTCGAATGCCGGACCCATGAGCCTGGTCAGCACCACATTGAGCTCCCACGCCGGGGCCAGAGCCTTCACCGGCAGGAACGAACGGAACAATCCTTCCATGAACTCCTTCACCAGCCGATGCGACCACAGCAACGACTGCCCCGGAGTTCTGGTGTAGCGGGACATAGCCGCCAGATGAATTTTTATGGATGCATGTGCCAGCCCAGCCTTGGCCAGCGACAGCAAGTACGCCAGCACTTGAGGGGCCGTAATCCGTAGGGGGTTGATCTTCTGTGCACGGCACCAGACAGAGAACCTCTTCCATTTATGTCCATAGCACTTAAGAGTCGAGGAAGCCCTGGCCTTGGCAAATACCTCCTTGCAGTCCGCTGGGATATCGTAGTCTCCGAACTCTAGTGCTGCAGGAGCCAGGCCTGCAGGTTCAGCGACCCTGGGTCGTGGTGCAGGATCACGCCTCCTTCCTTGGCGAGAAGATCTGCGTCCATCGGAAGCTTGACTGGAGCGGACGCTGACATGTCCAGAAGGTCTGGGTACCATATCTGCCTCGGCCACGCTGGTGCGACGAGGATCATTCTGCACCGGGACCGTCTGAGTTGACCGATGAGTCACAGAAGCAGCGGCAACAGTGGGAACGCATAGAGAAACAGGCCGTCCCAGGGGAAGGAGAATGCATCGCCCATGCTCCCCGGCTGGGGAAACCTGCTGGCGATCCTCTGGCACTTGGTGCTTGTCGCCGTCGCAAACAGGTCTATCTGGGTATTGCCCCATCGTCGGAATAGGAGATCCACTTGATCCTGCCAGAGCTCCCACTCGTGGCACGAGCGCAGCTCCCTGCTGAGCGAGTACACCTGCCAGGTGGAAGGGTACCAGGAACATCCCCTGGGCGACGGCCCAGTGCCACAGGTCCTGCGCTTCCTTGGATAGACCTGGGGATCTGGTGCCCCCCTGCTTCCGGATTTAGAACATCGTGGTGGTGTTGTCGGGGAAGACCCGTACTACTTTGCCCTTGAGGGATGGGAGGAAGGACCTGAGGGCCCAGAACACGGCCCGGAGCTCCAGGACGTTGATGTGTAGAGACCTCTCCTCCGGGAGCCAAAGGCCTCTTGCGTGGAGATCTCTGGTGTGCGCACCCCATCCATCCAGGGAGGCGTCTGTCATCACCGTTTCCTGATACGCTGGGGTCTAGAAGTCCATGCCCGCCGCGAGATGCGCGCGGGTGCCTCACCACCGGCTCGCCTGCTGGAAGGTCTCGTTGTGGGAGACCTTGTCTTCGAAACTTCCCGTCACTTGTACCCAATGGACGTCGAGGAACTCCTGCAGCGGTCGCATCCGCAACCTGCACAGTCGCATGAGGTAGATGCATGACAACATCAAGCATAGCAGGGCCTTGATGGACCTCACCCTGGCAACCTCTGTGGTCAACAGCCATTGTACCATGCCCAGGATGGCCTTCATCCTCTCCTCCAACGGTGACACCAGCCGTGCCGCCGTGTTGAGTCTGGCTCCCAGGAACAGGGCGTCCTAGGATGGCACCAAGCAGGACTTCGCAAAGTTTATCAAGAACCCCAGTTCCGTGAGCAGGCAGACGGTACTCGTTGTGTGGTCGACGGCGAGTTCTCTTGACTTCGCTCAGATGAGCCAATTGTCCAGATAGGGGTAGACGTGGATCCCCTGCAGGCGCAGCCGTGCCGCCACTGGTGCCAGGCACTTGGTGAAGACCCTTGGCACCGACTTCAGACCGAAGGGTAGTGCCTTGAACTGATAGTGCCGCCCTTGGACCATGAAGCGCAGAAACCTTCGATGTCCTTTGTGTATGGGGATGTGGAAGTAGGCATCCTCCAAGTCCAGCGATGACAGGAAGTCGCCTTCCTCCAATTGTACCAGTACGTGGTGAAGGGTAACCATCCGGAACTTCTGGGATTTTATGAATTTGTTGAGGCGGCGGAGGTCTAGAATGGGCCACCAGCCGCCGGTCTTCTTTCGGACGAGGAAGTACCACGAGTATATTCCGGAGCCTCATTGGGACGAGTTCTATCGCGCCCTTCTTCAGCATTGCTCGTACCTCCAGAAGCAGCTGTGGAATGTGGTTTTCCTTCCTGGCCACTGGTGGAAAATGGGGACACTTTTTTTTTAGAACTCCAGAGTGTGCCTGTGGGTCAGGGCATCCAGCACCCAACGGTCGGTGGAGATTGACTTCCACGCGCCGATGAAGTTCGCAAACCGGCCTCCCGCCGGGGTGCTCGGGTCGGGGCCCTGACGTCACGGCCAGTTCAGTCTTGCTTCGCCGAGGCCTTGCCACCTGTCATGATCCCTGCCCCCAACCCTCAAAGGCAAGTCACTGGAGCCAGGCTAGGATTTTCCATTATGCCACCTCATCAAAGACTCTCCTGGAGTCAGTCCTGGCACCTTTGGCACCAGGCTCATACTCATTGTGAGGATGACATGGGATCTGGACTTGTTAAAAGAGCTTTTGTGCAACATGGAGGCGCCCACATAGCTCAGTTCTAAGAACTGTGCTATGCGGTCTAATGTTTTGGGTGTGGTCAGGCCTTTGAATACCTGGTAGGGGCTATATAAACCACGCCAAGGCAGAGGAGCATGCTTTGCATTACTCTGCGGTTAGCAGCGTGACACTCACCGTGTTCAGCTCGGTCTCCTGAGATCCTTACCTGCTTTCCTGGAGCCGCATACCTGAAATAACAACAAGAACATCTTTAGTGTGATACTTACCTGTGTATCCTGTTCGCAATCCAGCACTCACCCGGTCCGGTGAACACAGCATATCGGCGCTGCATCCATCTCCGGAATGCTGCAACCCAGAAAGAAGGGAGCGTTTCCATATTTCAATTCAGAAAGCAGCAAGAACCATCAAACGCTTACCAGAATTCGAGCCGCTCTTGGTCAGCACCCATTCCGGAACCTCACAACGATCTACAAAAAGAGGAAACACAGGTTAGCATATGAAAAATCAAGAAGGTGCCATGCATCGCGCATTCACTCACCGCTTAGTGCTCTCCCGGTCAGCATCCATTCTGTGACATTACAGTGGCCTACAAGAAAGAGGAGACACACAGGTCAGCACAAGGAAAGACAAATAGTGCCGCGCATTCACTCACCGCCTCGTGCTCAACCCCAACCACATGACAATAACCTCTTCCTGCACCTAGAGGAAGAAACAGAGACATTATCAAGGGACAACAGAAAGAGAGAAGGACAGATTATCAAGATTGTAAAAAAAGAAAAAAAAAAAAAAAGAACACTTACCTTAACGAACTGGAGTCACAGCAGGTCTGGACTCGAACAGGGCCTGCACCAGTGAAGCAACTAGGTTGCTACGCGCCCACACCAGCTACGCGCCCCTGCATCGAGAAACAGGACGGAGAGCACATCATACAAAAAAGCAAGGTGAGGAGAAGGCTAAGGGGAAGGTTTGGTCCTCCAGGGAGGTGGGAGCCAAGCAACAAGAGACAATAAGGTTTTAAATCCGATATTCCTGTATTGCAGGCCCAATCCTCGACCGAACGAATTCCAAGCGAGGGGTTCAAGAGTGCAAGTGGTCCAACCAGGGCTGAGTGGTGTCCCCGTGGATATTGGGTGAGCGTTACACCACCTTGGGCCCCTTGGTGACAACAACGGTGTCCACCGGCCTTGTTGCGGCCTCGCTAGGCTTCCTGCGACGAAGAGTGGGCCGCCTGGCGGTACAACGAGGAGCTGCTGCCAAATCCTTTGGAGGCACCTTGGGACTTGCCTCCGGAGGTCTGAAAGGACGGCCGTCGCTGATGGAGAGAGCCCAAGGCCCGGGCCGCCTCGGTGTCCGCCTTGATGGCCTGCAGTGACTCGTCCGCCGCCTTGCCGAACAGCTTCTTGCCGAAGGGCATGTCCAGTACCCTGGTCTGCACGTCTTGACGGAAGTCGGTGAGCCAACCGCGCTGGCGAAGGCAAACGCTGTTGCCATCTGGCCAAAACTGGTGTCGGCGATGTCCGTGGCCACCGTGATGGTGTGATCCGACGCCACCTCGCCTTCCTGCAGGATTTCAAGGACTTCCACCCTCTTGTCGTCTGGGAGGAAGTCCAGGAGGCGAGCGATCTTAAACCACAGCTCCATGTCGTAGCGGGCCACGATCGTGAGGGCATTGGCCGCCTTGATGGTCGTCGCTGCCGATGAGATGACCCGTCGTCCCATGGCGTCCAGCTTTTTCCCCTCACCGTCTGGCGGGAAGTGGAAGTTGATGTCGTCCCCCCTGCCGATTTGTTCTTTGCCGCCACGGAGACCACAGAATCTGGGGACGGCTGTGCCCTGATGCACATAGGCGCGGAGTCTGGGACCTGGTACTACTTCTCGTACCGGTCCTTCTTTGCAGGGGCTGTGGACGGGTTCTTCAGAAGGGACAGTCCTTCATCCCAGATGTCGTCCAGTAACGGGACTGAGAGGACGGTCTTCCTCTTGGCTTCCCGTCGTTGGTAGATGAACCCCTCTTTCTTCTGCTCCTTGGGGCATAGCTGGAACAGCTCTGATGCCTGGCTATCATGGCGTGAAAGGAGCCAATTTCGTCGGGAGGGGAAGCCCGGGGAGGGGGTGATGGGAGATCTGTTCTGTCGTCACCATCGTCGTCCGTCCCCATCTCATCCCTTGGTGGAGGGGATGGAGGTGAAGGATAGAAGGGTGGGGAGGATGGACTCGCCTCCGCTTGGGTGCAGCACGCCCCGACGGTGCAGGCACCGCTGGATCGTCCACCAGAGGCAAGGGTAGCCTCGTCCTTAGCTCGCTGCACAGTGTTTGCAGTGCCAGCAAAATATCATCATGCCTGTCCGTAGGAGGTCGCATTGGTTGCAACCAGTTCCTCGTCTATCTGGCGCTCTTCGTCGGCTCCACCCTCACTCTCTACGTCCGCCTCGTTGGGATTTTTCCCGCGGGCCCTCTCCTCGAACCTCCTGTCCAGGGTTGCCTTGACGACAGATAGTTCATCCTCGGAAGAGGTATATGAGACCATTAGGACTACCTCACCCCCCCGCCTCCTTCTCATCCCGGGGTTTCATGGGGGTCTTTTTGATAGGTTGGAAAGACGATACCCTCTGGGATGGCAGGGAAACTCTAGGCCTGGAGGTCGTCTCCACTGGGGTCGCCTCCGCAGGCTTCGCCAAGGCGGCCACAACTCCCTCAATCGAGGCCTTAGCCGGGTGAATCTGGGCCTTCATGCCCTTGGGCGCATCTGAGGCCTTCACCGTGGGGGGAGGGTCATCGCCTTGCTCCCCCCCTTGGCTTTCTCTGTTGGGACCTGCCGGGGCTTCTCCCGAAGCTTACCCGGGTTCTCCGACTTCCTTTTCACCGAGCCGGAGCGTTGGCTCGTGGTTGACGGCGTCAGTGACATTGTGGCCTGCCTGGCAGCCGAGGAGCCCGAACCAACAGCGCTCCCGGTGCCCGCGGACTTGCGGTGCTTTGCCTTCTGTTGGGCCCCCGTCGCAGGAGCGACCTCAAAGGTCTTAGAAGACCACTCTGACTTCTTCTTCTCACCTGCTGCTGGGCTCTTCGCCTCCAGCCAGTTAGCGAGTCGAGTACAATGGTCTTTCATGGTCCAGAAAGACATGTTCTTGCAGAACGCACAGTCCTCTGCGACTTGTCAGCGTGAAGGCAGTAGAGACACCGGAAGTGCTCATCTTCCTTGAAGACGTTCTGTAGTCCACATCCTGGGCAGATCCTAAACAGCCTGGATCCAATGGGCGTCGAGTCTCGTTTGTCTTGGGCCATTTCCACGTGGGGTAGGCCTCAAAGATCTTCTGGAATCCTCCAAGAAGTGACATTCCACGAAAAATCGCCCTTGAGGGGCGTAGACATTTCTGTAACGCGTCCCCGTTAATCGAAAGATGAAACGGTGGAGCATGAAGCTCGATTTGACCGAAAAATAAAGAGTAAACTCTTTGGAAAAATGCACCACGCAGTAAAAGCTTGAGTGCAAAGCACGAGGCCTCCCTACACTTGAACATGCAGAAAAAATCTGAAGATGGCTGCCAGAGGAGGGGCTTAGGTAGAGGGCAGTCAATGGCTGGGGGCAGTATGACCCAGAGGCCAGTGATTGGTTACTACGAAGAAAGACAGTTCAGAAACTAAACTGATAATGATTTTTTCTTTACCGAAGATTCCCAGCCTGATGACGGGGAATATTCATGAGCATGTGAATCCATGCCAGACCCCATGCTGGAAAATTAAGAACACCTGAGCAGCTCTTATTCCTAATATTAACATTTTATTCTATTAATGACTCGCATTATGAGAAAAATGGTTTTGAGCTATTAGTTTATATAGATGAAGAAGGAAGTATACTTCTTTATTCATCTTGAATCTTATAGCAACTTGTTCAGTTCGGTTTTCACCACTATAAAATGGCCGCCGGAATAGAACAGGTTACTTACCAACTGGTAACGTTCTTTCGACTGGATGTTCCTCCAACGTATTCCACATCTTTGACGTATTCCACATCTTTGACATGTACTGTTCACAGCTGTGCACTTCGGAAACTTTTTGCGCAGAGGGCGTCCTGTGTCGAGTCGATATCCCTCAAAGGCCTCTGTCGAGGGCTACGTCACCGGATGTTATAAATAGGATGCACGGCACCCGTAGCCTCAGCTTACATTTTTTCCCTCAGAACGTGTGGCACCAGTCTCATGCCGGCTTGACTGCACTTAGCCTTGCGGAAACGGAAGCTGCAATCACCTAGGAAATTCTCCTGAGGGCCGGGCTGGGAGGGCGACGTGGAATAGGTTGGATGAACATCCAGTCGAAAGAACGTTACCGTTGGTAAGTAACTTGTTCTTCGAATGTCCTGTGTCCTCTAACGTATTCCACGTCTTTGACAGACTCCCAAAGCAGTACCAGTAAATGGAGGAAGGAAAAGAATTTAGAGTGCACAATTAGATTGCAGAATATAGAACCGCCTTCCCAAGGGGCATATTCTGAGCATGGATTGCATCCAGGGAATAATGTTTAACAAAGGTGTGGATTGAAGCCCATGTAGCGGCATCACAAATATTCCTAAAAGGAACACCCCGCTGGAGAGCGGTGGAAGTACCCGCCCCCCTAGTGGAATGAGCTTGCAACCCTTCCGGAGGGTCCTAACCGCCAATCGGTAACAATCCGTAATGGTGAGGATAATCCACCTGGACAAGGTCTGTTTGGTAACAGCATGGCCCAATCGGTGTCCAGCATATCCCACAAAGAGTTGATTGTCCACTCTGACACTGGACATCCTAGAAATGTAAAAGCTCAGTGCTCTCCTAGGATCCAACCAATGAGTCGCTCCTCTTCCTTACCAGGATGAGGATGAGGGTAGAAAGATGGAAGAAGCACCTTTTGACTCAAATGATATTCAGATACTACCTTAGGAAGAAAAGAAGGACGTACTCACAGATGAAAGTGCCTGCAATTCACTCACTTTGCGGGCGGAAGTAACCGCAACCAAGAACACAGTCTTGAAGGACAGTAATCTCAAAGGACAAGAGTGCAAAGGTTCAAACGGAGCACCAATGAGAAATTTCAAAACCAAATTCAAATCCCAAACCGGCACTGTTAGGCAGAATCCTGTGCAGTGCCCTTAGGGACCACTACACACAATTAAGACTACAGGTGGCGATACAAGTTTTACCTTTGGTATAAGCCTGTACTACTAAGTCAGAGTGGTAGCAGTGGCGAAGCAGCCAGGCTTATCTCAAGAGTATATGAGCAGTAGCAGAGATTACACAAAGGGACCACAATTACTGTGACTCAAGCAAACACTGACTCCTGACTCAAGGTTTCAGGTAGAAAAATATAAGTACATTTATTTTTAAACCATTCGTTATAAACACAACACTTCTATTAAACTCAAATGAAAACCACACGTTAAATATACTACAACTAACCAATTCACTTTGTACAGTGAGTCTCAAGGTAAGTACCCTGTGTTTGAATGAACCAGTGTTCCGAACAAAACACGTTACCGTGAATACGATTGCGATCACTTTTTGACAGTTCGGTCTACTAAACAAACGTGTATCCGTGACATGAAATGCTACCGAGGTAAAAACACACTTAGCACTTGAGATACCCAGAGGAGTTGGAGGCAAAAATCACAGGCAATATTTTGGTTAGGCAGGCAGAATCAAGAAACACTCAAAGACAGGAGTTCAAAAGTCAAAGGGCCGGAGCCAGGGTCGAAAGACACTGGGGCCAGTTGCCAGAGATCACACGGTCCGACAGTTCACGATTCAACGTAGCCAAAAGTACTTCGATATTGTCAATGTTCAGAAGCAAAAGTTATAAGAAGGAGGGAAGACAAGGGCAAGCCTTGGAAATGAAAAGGGATTCACCCAGTTTCCTCAACAGAACACAGTACCTTGTCCTAACGGTGCAGCTGGTGCCCTGACAGTTGTTCTTAGTGGTTTCCCGCAGACCCACGATTCCTGGAGCTTCGTTGTGAAGGACGTCGTCTGAAGGGGGTCTGCACCACACAGGAATGAGGCCGACAGCAGCGACACGGAATAAAAGGTGCGCTCCTTAAAAACAGGCGAGGCTCTTCAGGTGGCTATCCAGACCACTACAGCAGTGTGCAGCGATTTCGACCACGGAAGAGGATCCTCTGGCTGTAGAAGATGAGCTGGTTATCCCCACCAAGCTCAAGGGAACACTACTCCGGACTGGATCTTCTCTGAGCCGTTGAAGGGCAGATAGCTCAGGACTGCAGTAGGGCTTCATCGGGAAGGGGTAGTTGCAGCAGCCGTCGTTCTCTCTGCTTCTCTTCGGTCCCTTGTAGTTCCAGTGGCGACTCTCTGACTTCTAGCCCAAGAGACCTGCCTTTTATGGGAAAAACCCCCATTCACGCAGCCTGGCTTTCAATCACCCAGCAGGGGGGTTGTCCAGCCCGGACAACTACCCTGGCCAATCATGGCAAAGTGTGACTTGGGTTTCCTAGGATACCCTGTGCAGGGGGTGACTACACCCCTCCCTCACATTCAGCCCACCTAGACACTCAGGCGCCTTGAGGAGGGCTTCTGGGCAGGATCCCGCCAAAAGACAGTGAACAAAGAAGGGGAACCTAGTTTGCTGCGCAAAGTAAAACACAAGAAGGGCTTTAACAAAAAGAAAGTCAAATAAACCCAACCGGAGCCAAAAGAAAGACGATTTGGTAAAGCGAGTTTATGCTCGAGGCTAATATAATAGCCAAGAACAGTACCACGTTCATCTAATATAATCACGGTAGAAAAGTTAGGATAGATACCACTGCCACCAGCCAAGTCTAAATGTTAAAAGAGCAAACAATGCTCTAGGAGGTACAGATAAAAAGGGATACGAGTTAACCCTTTCCTGTACTCCATGGAAGATGGGGGTGTACTCGAACTGTGGTAGATTGCCTAAGTAAAGTTAATGGTAACTTTACCCTTTTCTGGGGGACAGTAGTCGCCTCAGAGATGGAGTCGAGGGAAGTCTCAAAGACAACCCTGTGCCACGGCACTGAAGGTGCTGTGTGACACACACAAAGAAGGGGGCTACTGAAGTGGTGTACTTCAGAGTCCACAATCACAAAAAATCAGATGGAAACACATTGCAAAACACAGGTAAGAGTGGGGGAAAAGCTCTCACTCTTACCAAGTGGAAAAAAATAAAATCCAGAAGTCAAACAAAGCTGCTGGGTGACTCACTAGGTGAGGGAAATTAGCCATAAATGAGAATTCTCCCTAACAGGGGCCGTTACCTCACGACCCCTACCGCAACTATTATCATAACATTTTGAGCCCCCTCCCTCCCTTCCCCCAAATACTTTAATATACAACAATAACTTGAAATTTTAAGTGGAAAATATAGTGATACATGCAGTTTCCCAGTTCATCGTCCATCGTCCGCTCCTCCCTGCCCTCCAAGCGGCGGGCCCAGTGTGGGTTCGGCCCCCTGGCGGGGGCATGCTGGGCGCCGGGATGTAGGTAAATGTCTATGCAATAATATCCTGATATCCATCGCAGAGGTTTGGAACATTGGTGGGCGCTATCATTTGTTACTGTCTGGTGTGTCGTTGGGCCGTCTATACTTCCTTGATCCTTTGACTCTTTTCCTCCTCTGACCTTGAAGCTCCCATCTCGCTCTGTCCTGTTCAGGCACCTCCTGTGCTCCTTCTTGTGGACCCGTTCCCAGAAGATCTGCGATACAATCTCGAATCTCTTCCTCTGAGCGCAGCTGTATGTTTCTGCTCCCATGCTCAAAAGGTGAGGGAGAAGGGGTATCCCCACCTTATCTCGTGCCTTGCTCTTTGAGCCATTTCGTCAGGGGACTACAGAGACGTCTTAGGGCCAAGGAGAGCGAGGATAGATCCTGGAATATGGTGATCTGAGCCCCCCGAGGGTGAGGCAGCCTGCTGTCCTGGCTTTCGTGAGTATCATCGCTCTGTCCTGGTATCGATGGAATCTGGCAAGGACTGACCTCGGGCCACAGGCTCTGTGTATTCTCTCAGTTTTAGGCTCGTCGATGTCCTCATCTGCTGCCAGGATTTTAATGATATCATGTATTGTTTGTTTGAGGTCTTTTTCTGTTTCCCCTACGTGCTCCGGTATCCCGAAGAACCGTAGGTTGTTCCTTCTTTCTCTATTCTCGAAATCGTCCATCTTAAGGCGAATTTCGTCCTCTCTCTTCTCTATGTTACGTATCCGGAGGTCCATTTGGGTTTCCAGGGTATCTATGGAGGCTTGGTTGTTCTCGACACCCTCCAGTCTCTCCTCGATGTTATCCACTGTGTCATCCTATCAATTTTGTTTTTAATTTCACTCAGGAGGGCAGCGATGTCGCTCTTGGTGGCTGCCGCTCCATTCTCCAAAGCTTCGAAGGACATTGCGGTTCCGGGGTCGGGATTCGGGAGAAGCAGAGCATATACGTATCTGGCCAACTTGCTTTTAATGTTCATGTGGGAATTGTTGTGTGTGAGGAGGCACACGCCCCGGTTGTGGGGGCCTTACCCTCTACACTACCGTGTTGTATGGTGTTTTGAGGTGTGGTCTGGGCCGTTGCGCTGGGCCCCCCGTAGATCGGGGATCTATGGGTTGGAGGAGGCACTCGCCCTGGGTCCAGGGGCCCTGCCCTCCGTTTGATTTGGCGTCCGTTGGCAGGCCCAATGTGATTACAAAGGTGCTCGAGTGTTCACGCTGTCCTGTGCATAGACACTGGTGGGGTTGCGTGTGGCGGATCTCTTCGTTGGGGGCTTTGGCACGGTTTTATTTTCAGTGGGGGACACTCGGATGCTCTGTTTCACATCGTCGCTGGTCCGCCTATCTGGTCCAGAGAGGGTCGATGTCATGATGCCTACCCCCGGGCATCCGGATCAAGCCCATCAGTCCCGGGAGCAGGCATCCAGATATTTAATAAAACCCCAGCAGCCCCGGCTGGGGGCTGTCTGGGTTCAGTCCTGGCGCCTTAGGCGGCAGGCTCATAGTCTGTACTTACCTCATGCAGACCATGCTGCAAATGAATCCAAGCCAACGTGAGGCCTGGATGGGACTATTTTACTACAGGGACTATTTTCTTACTCGGGTGTGGTTCTAGGGACTTCTTACCTGGAACTACTTTGGAGGCTATTTAAACCACGCCCGAACAGCAGCACATGCTTCGCGTTATTCTGCATCCAGCAGCGTAACGCTCACCGTGCCTGCAGTCAGCATCCAGTCTTCAGCCACGCCCGTCTCGAATCCAGAGCTCCTAGCATTAGAAGAAAGAAGAAGGAAAGGTTAGAAAACAGATATCATTTCAATCCTTAACTGAATTCCGGATCCATCACGTCTTGAACTTGAAAAGGACATTATTCTACACGCGTCGCATCGCCAGCTGCAGCGCCGCGCCATACTCACCAGTCCTCACAGCATTTTTCGATCCGGCGCAGCCTCCATCATTTCCTCCGCCGAATTCCACCATCTAGGGGACAAAAGAAACATAAGGTGAGCCGAAAAAGCCAACAAATACAACCTCTCCACCATAGACTTATCTGATTAACAACCGGAGGCATTATTCTGAAACGAACCGCAACTTCTTACGCCGCACCTGTAAAGAGAGAGAAACCAGCAATTTAAGCACACGCATCTTTTGCCGGACAGTGTTGGGTAATACAGACTCTTACCTGAACACCATCAGCTGCCAAAAGACAATCTTCCCTTGGACCCAGCTGCAACACAAGAAAGGAATGTACAAGAGTGAACATCGGACATATTGAACTCTTTGAACTTTATACTTGCGGGCTCTCGGCTGGAACCTCGGAGTCAATATTCATCCGGAACTCTTACAACGCCTTCAAATCAGTGAAGTAACTGGTATCTACGCGCCCCTGCATTCCACGCAGAATGGAGAGCACATCATTTACAAACATAAGGTGAGCTTACTGAAAGTGAATCGGTGGTGATTAGTGGGGAGAACAGTGGGGTGCCATTACTAGAATCCACGGGTGGCTAAATCCCTTTCTCCACTTGCTGGAGAATACTTCTACGGGTCAAGCAGACGAGGTTAGGCAGTCCAGTCTGTCATCTCTGCACTACGCTTCACGTTGGAGGAGGTTGCAGCTGTCCGGGTCCGGTCGACGCCCCTGTGGGAGCCAGGTGAGCGTAACAGTCGAGCACCGACGTTTGCTTGTAGGAAGGCACACGCCCTGTATGTGGGGGCCCAACCTTCTGCACTGCTTTCGCTGCGGGTGCGAGTCCCTTGCCTCGTTTGCCGTGGCCGTTGGTGGTATCCTCAGGAGGGATTATGTGGGTAGTCTATTGGTCGTGTGTTGCGGGTTCAAGACTGCCAGTTATGGTGTTTTGGTTGGGTGGGCGAGATCTGGCGTTGGTATGGAGTGCTCCTGGGACGAAAGACTTTGCATGACAGGTGGGGAGGTTTGCTGACCCAGAGCGTGGTGCTGCTTTCTGGAGAGTGTTAGATGCCTGCTGGTGCTCTTTTGGCGGTGCCTTGGGTGAGCAGTGCCTTAGTAGGAGGTGCCTGGTGTATTGACTTCACCGGATGATTTACTGTTACCCCATGATTGGTAGGGGAATGTGGCATAGGGTGATCCGTGGGACTCTTGTGGTTGGGGGCCGTTTAGTTTCACCTCAAGTTCAATGAGCTCTTTACATGGGTCTGCGCTGGCGATGCGCAGGGCACGGGCAGTCGTAGTGGAGCAAGAGGCTCCAGATCGGTGTTGGGCACTCCCCTTTGAGTCCTGGGAGTCAGGTTCGTTGGGGCCCCTCTGGGCCTTCAGACTCTGGGGCAAAGACAGGGCTCCGCGTGTCCCGCTGCGCCGCAGGGAGCAACGCGGGTGGGCTGGGAACCTTCGAAGGCCTGCACACCGCTGTCCAGAGCGCCTCCAGTCGAGTCCTCACTTCAGGTGGGGGGTGGAGGGTGTTCTCCCCCCACGCCGTGAGTGGCGTTTCCTGCACCCGGGCCCTGGGTCGGGGTCCCGGAGAGCGATGGGGACCTGGGCCGAGCAGCACATCTCTGCATGTTCCAGCGGGGGGGTCGTCTACTCACCCTCCTCGCCGCTCCTCGTTACAGCGAGGGGCGCAGGGGCCTGATGTCAGACGGCCGCCTGCGTGGGCTGTCCGCCCGTCCCACCGGGGCTGCGGGAGAGAAGATAGGGCGGCGACTGTTCACTGGGCTGTAGCGCGGGCCGTTCCTACCGAGGAGGCCTGTATTCAGGGGCTGGATGGCTCGGATCCCAACCGGCCTCAGCTCGCTTTCCGTCTCGGCTTGCGTCGCAGGGAGGGGGAGGCACAGAAAGACGGTCTTTTCTTTGGGTACGTTCCTCCGTTTTTCCACAAAATTTCGCCTGGTGGATGGGGGGCGAGTCCGTACAACTTAGTCAGCTGTTGATATACACAGGGGGCTCAAATCACTTTTGGGGCCTGTGGGTCTGGAGCTCACACGGAGGTGTTCCACAACCGTATGCCCCCTGGTGGCCAACTCCTCTCATGTGTTTTGACCTGATTCAGATTATGTGTTTCCACTGTTTTTGGAGTCTGACAAACTCCGTAGGCATCTACTTTTTGTATGATGACACGCAGCACCTTCAGTGCAGTGTCACCGAGAAGTCCTTTGGGTTTCTCTTAAGGTTTAAATACCTTTTTTCTTGTGTGAACTACAGTTCCCAAGAATAGTAAAGTGATATTGACTTTACTTACCTTCTCTTGGTAAATCCAGCACACTGCATCTTATGTGGAGTGCTAGGGGGTTATCTAGTAGCCCCTTAACCTACTTGCTCATGTAACATTTTTTATGTTACCCTCACTACTTTAAATGGCTAGTGGCAGTGGTTTAATTTTCATACCATTGTGCTTTTCTACCGCAGGCTTAACCGTCAGCTGCAATATAGCAACCATGGATGACCATTTCATCAAAATGGCCCTGGTCGTCTTTTTTTGCCATTTTCTGTTTGTGAGGTCTTTCTTGGGTTTTACTCTGTGCGACAAAACAGATTTGAGCCGTTTGTTTTCCCTCTGGCAGGCTTCAGCCATGAAAACCGCCTCTGACTCCAGTGTGTCTGGAAAGGCAGGATGTGAGGGAGGTTCCCGAAACTCCCCTGTCCTTTGTCTCTAGGAATGCCCGAATGCAACTCGTCCCGACTGGCTGGCTGGCTGGCCCTTTCAGGACAGCCACCCTGCTGTGTGCTGGGCAGTCTAGACTGTGCATGAATGGGAGAAACCTGCTTAAAAGGCGAGGGGTTTGGGTCAGAGTCAATCACTGGCATAAACACCCAATGAAGAAACCGTGAACGAAGCTTGCTGCATCCTCCTGGACCTTTGAATTGCCTGGTGAAGCCCTGCTGCGGTGTTGAATCTCTTTTTCAATTGGACGGAGAAGCTCCACAAGGGATGAGTTCTTCCCTTGGGTTAGTGGGACCAACTAACCCCAAGACAACCTCCACTGGGCCATCTTCCCTGACTGGCTGTACTTCTTTGCTGCTGCAAGAACCGAGTGCCAAGGGTCGGGAAATCCGTAGTCGAGTGCAACGTCTGAAACCCGGCCAGAAACTCCAGAAATCTCCTAAGGACCCTCCAGAAGCAGGATGACCAGAGCTCGAGTCCCCTCACCAGAGTGTAGGACCCAAGGAGTGAAAGAAGCCCAGCCGGTATCCAGGATCCGCGACAGTGCTGTTTAGCAAGCGCTGAAACCGTGAAGTGCTGATGAACTGAAAAGAGCCCGTAGCTGCAGACGACCTCCAAATTGCCACAGCAGGAGCTCTCCAGACGTCCTCCCTCTTGTGCCCACGAATGAGGCTCAGGAACCCAGGGTCTGCATCGCTGCAACAGGAAAAAATCCAGTCGGACCACCGTTCTTCAAACCAGAGGTACTGTTTAGACTTGTGGTACTTACCTTATTGTCTTTGAGCTGTGCTTTTCTCAGTTCAGACTTGCAGCGGCTTACCTTTAGAATTGATTCTGACTCTGCTTTTCACAGGCTTAACAGCTTGTGATCCTACAAGTTATTTTTCTACAAACTCTCTAACCTTGTGCAAGACTTTGATTCTAAGAAGAACCTCAGCTCCATAGACTGTGCTCCAATTGACTTTGGCTGTCCTGGCTCCATGCAGACTCTTCTAACCCATTGACTTTGATATGGTTTGTCGCTCATAAGCGGTAACTTGTTTTAGACTGTTATTGCCGGGAAAGGCTTGTCTAGATTTCCTTGGAAGATTTAGTTGTCCTCACATATACTGAGAACCTGTTTAACCTTTTTCCTTCCTTAAACCTTTCCTTTCTGCAACCTCAGAATCCGCAAAGTATAACTAGTGTGATACATAAATGCTATTACTGTCCTGGTGAATGAAGTCACCTCAGGGTGTAGGAATTGTGTAAGAAGCATATCGACTTAGTCTGATTCTGAAAAGTGATTTTAAAGTGCATTTACATTGCTACAAGAATTGCCTTTTTAAATAACGCTCATTTAAAGCTTGATGTTAATTAAATAACTATTTATAACTGCAACCTTGAGTGTAAGTGCTCTTTGGTTACTTGGATTTACGAATGTCATTGCTAAAGCTCTACAGCTCACATTTACCTGTCTTGAGATAGGCCTGGCTGCTCAGTCACACTACCAACTTGTGTAGTACAGACCTATACCAAAAGGTGGGTTACCTAATACCAAGCAGATAAGTGTTGTGTAGTCTCCACCACAGTGTTACAATATCAATTCCTACATAACAAACAGCCAGATAGGGCGATAGCGAGTACATTCAGTCGGGTCCTTACCAGGTTTTAGTATTAAAGTAGTTATAGGGGACCCATATCCCCCAAAACTGTGCCCCCGTCCCTTATGCGTTTAAACAGTTTTGCCCATGGGACGACTAATATATTCCGGAAGGTTTTATAATAACCATCCCCAAACACATCTGGCCCTGGGGCCTTGTTCCTGGGGAGGGTCTGAAATGCCCTGCCCACCTCCTCCTCCTCAGTAAATGGTGCCTCCAAAAGCTGCCCATCTTCTGCTGTTATTCGGGGTAGATGTATTTTCCACTGGCAAGTTTGTTGGCATCGCCATTTAGATTCTCACTTTGTAAGGCCTGAACATAAAAAAGGTCTGCATTGGTTCCATTTTCTCCACCTCTCCCCTTACTAAATTCACAGCCCGATACCTCAATTCGGTGATATAGTTTGTGGTTCTTTGCTTCCTTAGCTTTGCCGCAAGAAAGCAGTTAGCTTTATCACGCTTCATATAGTACGATTGGTTGGTTTGAATAAGAAGTTGGGCCGACCTGTCCGCTAGGTGTGCCTCTTATCTCGCCCTAGCCAACGCCAAGGCCTGCCACGCCATCCGGGAGCCGCAGGCCTTGTGCACGTTTTCTGCTTCTTATACCTCCTGCTCTATTCCCACCCTCAAAAGCTCCCTCTGTCTCAGGAAGGCAGTCACCTGAGCGATAAGTTCCCCCCTTCTAACTGCCTTTCCGGGATCTCAAATCGTACACCAGTCCACCTCCCCATGATCATTGTCCCTGAAAAAGTTACTCATTACTGTTTCCATATGGGATTTTAAAGACAAATCATTCAATCGCCTGGGTCTGTGGGAATTTGGGGACTGGGGGGATGCCAAGGGTACTGTCCTAAGAATGACCGGAGCATGACTGGACAAATATTGCACCCTGATCTCCAAATCTGTCACCTGTGGTATAAAAGCATCCGATACTAGGACCATATCAATTTGCAAAAATCCTCTGTGCGCGACGGAACAGTGCATGTATGAACAAGCTTGGGGGTGAAAGAACTGCCATGTCTCTATGAAGTGAAGCTCCCTAATAAATAGAGCCAGTGCCTGCCTACCATCGTTGTGGGTGGGCAGTAAGGGCTTGTCCAAAGAAGCGTCCATTACACAGTTAAAATCCCCCCAACCAACACCGTACCCACACACCACCCACTTAATTTCCCCAACCTCTCTGTCAAAAATTGGTCCTGCTTCTCATTAGGCGCATACATCTGTCAAGGTGACCAGCTGGCCCATTGATTGCCCCCCTCACCCGTCGGACCAGGTATCGCCCCTGTGGATCCTTAGATTGGAATCACTTGCTGAAGTCTATCCTTTGCAAACAATATTGTAACCCCCATCTTTATTCCTTGTGTCTCATGCGGGCCTCATCTGTGGGAAGCAAGTGTCTCTCTTGTAACTAAATAATTGCGGCGTGTTAAACGCCTCAATATTGATTGTCTCTTGATCAGCGAGTTCAGACCCTGTAGATTCATGGAGACCAATCGTATCTCAGCTGCCATCGTCCAGCTGCAATCCTTCATGTCCCCGACAGAAGCCTGCTACTATACGCGCGACCCGGATTCATGTATGCCACCACCATTTTGTAAACTGTAAACATACAAAATAACTACGCACCCCCATCCCTAACCACTTTCAAACTTTTATAAGCCAACATAATAAACAACATAACCACCCCCTGGCTTTTCTTCATCACCCGGGTAAATAGGGAAATTTTCCGGACCCCTATCCATCCCCCCCCCCCGACCCTCCTCCTCCTCCACAGATCGTTTTAGTGTACGCAACTCCCGGGTTTTACCCTAGCTCCAAGTCCGGCCACCGCCGTACTGGCCAACAAGTGTGGCAATCTCCCCCGGCCCTCCCAAACACGCCCTGCTGACCTTGTTCATCGGTGATCAGGTGAGGGCTGTATTTTGGCCTCCATTACTTCTTCCTTTCGGATGCAGGCGGCCCATTTTCCATTTCTCCCTCCTGGGAAGCGAGGCTGCAGGCAGATTATTCTCCAGGGCCCCCTCTGGGGTCCACTGGCTTGGCTCACCATCTTCCTCCATCAAGTCGGTAGCCTCCTCTTCCTTGGAGATAGTATATGACAGACCCTTCCATTCGAAACATAAGCCACACGGGAACGTCCAATGATAACGTATGTCCTTGGATTTGAGCCAGTCAGTGACAATGCAGAGTCTCCATTTCCTCTTGATCACCTCAAATTTATCTTTGGTTAAGTGAGTTTCTTGTATCAATGCTATATCTATTTTCTGACTATTCAGGTACATCATGACCTTGTTCCGTTTGATATAACGATTTAGCCACCGCACATTCCATGTCACTATCTTCAGATCCCCCATATCAGCCGTATCCAACTCCTCCTGCCTCCTCCCCCCTTTTCCATCTAAGTGATCTGGGTTGTGACTGCAGACTCTTCCCGTTAACCTCCCCCATTACCCCCTCCAACCTCTCTCAAACCCCCCCAAACCAAACTACCCTCAGGTCTACCCCTCCCTTAACCCCAACTTCTCCCCAATGGTGCCCAGCTCCAGCCCTGGATCTCCGGCACCCCTGCATCTCACCCTCCTCCCAGTGAACACTGGTGCTCAGGTCGGAGCAGGTGGATACTATTCTACTGATATCCTAACTAAACTAACTATGGGGGTTGAGTCATGTTCCTCAGTGTTGCTCCCCTGCTACCATATTAGTGCTTCTCACATTTCGTCCTTCAAGTAACATCAAGCAACTGGGGCCCCTTATCCATTCTAGAACATCCTGTGATATCCCCGCTTCATTTAAACAATATCTTAGTCTCTCACTTCCTACGGTCCCCATGCAGCCACTATTCAACGTCTACCCCACAGTCTTGCGGAGGAAACCCCTGTTCACTTATCCGTTTCATCCGTTGTCCGGCCTTCTGCTCCATCTGGGCAGTTCATTCCGTCCATCCACGTTGCAGCGTCCTCTAGGGTCTCGAAGAAGAGTGTTTTGTCCCTGTACAGGACCTTCACTTTCGCTGGGTATAAAAGTCTATAATTCAGGCCAGATTCCCGCAACCGCCTTTTGACGGCCACGAAACTCAAACAACGCTTCTGCACCAGGAATGTATAGTCCGGGTATGCCATAACAGACGCCAACGATTTGCTGATCGTTCTGCCCTTCCGGAAATACTCCAAGATCTTCTCCCTGTCCTTGTAATTTAGGATTTTCGCAATGATCGGCTGAGGCGGAGCACCTGGCAGAGGTTTCTTGGTCAGGGCTCTGTGTGCCCTTTCCACCGTAAACCCTTGAGAGAGCGCTCCCACCGCGATTTCCTGTAGTAGCATATTTTCAATGTAGTCTGTAGGGTCGGGATTCTCTTCACCTTCCGGAAGCCACACAATGTGAATATTGCTTCTGCGCGCTCAGGACACAGTGTTCGCCTTTACTTCTTTCTCCAGCCTCTCTGGGCGTTCGGCTATAGCTCTAACGTCCTTTTTTAGGAGATTTACATCCACACTGATCGCATCAATCTTGAACTCTAGGGAAGACTTCAACCCAGCTATAATAGCTTCCAGCTTGGTTTCCCACTCCTATTGTAGCGCAGCAATAGCATCCAGGATCTGTCGAACTCCACGTGGTGGTCCCCCTTTCCCTGGCGTGGTCTGTTGCCCCTTCGCTCGGCTGGCTAGGTTTGGTGAAGATGTCCAGTGAAGATTGTTTTGCTTTTGATTTAACCGTTTTAGCAGATATCTCGCTTCCGTGGACCCCACGAGTGCCTTCCGCTGCTTGGTCTGCAAACTGGTCGCTCCTCTTACGGGCCTCTATCAATGGGCTCAAGCATAAATTGCCCCTCTTGGCCGATGGACCGCTACTTTCGCTCGCCCAAGTCAGTGAACCAGGCATCCCAAAGTGTCTGGGCATCAGTCCCGCTGTTCTTATGTGCTGGCCTTCTTAGTCATATGCCTTACGCCTTGCATTACGTTGGCCTGTCACGCTCTCAGCTGACAAGGAGCGTGGACCAGCAACGTACAGCGTCGGGAAGAGCAATCCCACGCTTTGAAGCCCCAAGCATTGTGACAGCAGTTCCTTAGCAACCAAACAACCAGGCAACCTGCTCTCTGGAGCATTTGGAATTGTGTGAGCAGCGTTGTGACAGCAAACAAAGGAGTTACAAGTCTTTCCACAGCAGAATTACTCAGGAAGCTACTGCCTAGTTGAAAGTATATGAGAACACTGGTGGTTGTGAACAATGACAGTCAGTGTCATAATATAGATGCTTCCACCACAAAGCACTGGCACAAAGTATT
Organism: Ambystoma mexicanum; assembly: GCF_040938575.1. Taxonomy (NCBI): domain Eukaryota; kingdom Metazoa; phylum Chordata; class Amphibia; order Caudata; family Ambystomatidae; genus Ambystoma; species Ambystoma mexicanum. Next base: position 404,856,835 of record NC_090926.1, on the reverse strand, counting down.
ACAATTGACAGGACTAGGACCACAGTTCAACTGCAATAATTCTATTGCAATAGAAAAATTCCAGTGGCAATTACATATACTAGGACACTGTGGCAAGTTTTGAAACAGACTTTGGTTGCTGCAATTCCACCACCTTCTCCCTTTTTAGCAGAACCTGGAAGACTGCCAGTCAGATGGGCGAGATGGATGCGCATGTTCGAGAACTATTTAGTAGCCATTGGAGATGACAGGTTTAGTGCAGCCAGAAGGAAGGCACTACTACTGCACAGTCTCGTCCCTGAAGGACAATGTGTGTTTGATGGATTAGTGGATCGTCAAGAGGAAGGTGCAGGTGATACTGATGAGTATATTCTTGCCATCAAACAAATTGGAGAGCACTTTGAACCTAAAAGAAATGTCACGTTTGAAAGACAAATTTTATCAGTGTGCCCAGGACAGTGCAGAATCTGTAGAATCCTATGTGGCGTCCTTGAGAACATTAAGCCACACATGCAAGTTTGGAAATTTGACTGATTTGTTAATTAGGGATCAGTTGGTAAGGTGTACCAACAGTTGAAGAGTTCAGGAAAAATTGCTCGATGAAGATATAACGTTAGAACAGGCTGTGCAGCTCACACGCAGTATTGAACAGACGTCACAGTATATGAGAGAAATGCAAGTGGATAAACGAGTGGCACAAAATGTCTGTGCTGTTGGCCAGAAGAAAAAAATCACCAAACCCTTTACCAAGAAAAGAATGGTGGAATCAAAGGAGGTGTGCCAAGTGCGGCAGCTCGAGACATGCCGTAAACAGTTGGACCTGCCCTGCCAGATTTGCTGAATGCTTCAAGTGCAAACGTAGAGGTCATTTTGCGTAATTGTGCAAAGAATCTTCCATTAAATATGGTGGATCAAAGAGAAAACAATAGTGATTCATTAACTCAAACATCCTCAAGAGTATCCAGTGTGGCTTCACCCAATCAAGAAAGTGTACCAAGACACATTTTCAAGATTTCTCCTGTATCAGGTGAAACAAAGGGTCCTGTAGTTGACTTCGTAGTAGATGGCTGCAAGTTAAAGATTAAAGTGGACTCTGTGTCTCCATGGAATTTAGTATCGAAGGAGACACTTACGCACACTTTATGCAAGGAGGGTCAAGATTTAGTTCCTGCCAAAGTGCAGCCCTGTGGCTATGGGGAGTCAACTATTGAGTTAATTGGGGAATTTCAAGGCCATGTATCCTACAAAGGAAGGGAATGCACAGTTGACATATTGGTTGCCAAGAAGGGTGCCTCACTTTTAGGGTGGGAAGAACAGAGGAAACTGGGGGTGAGAATCCAGGCAAGTGATTTAGGAAACCTTAAAGACTTTGAACACGATATAAGATTGAAACCTAAAGCTCAACCAGTGATACACAAAGTAAGGCCGGTTCCACTGAAGATGACAGCAGCTTCATGAGGAGTTGGTTAATCTTGTTCAGAAAGGAGTTATTGAACGCATAGAAGGAACGGAGTGGCTATCTCCTGTGTCTTTGGTAACCAAGAGCAATGGGAATTTGAGATTATGTGTAGATCTCAGGGGACTGAACAGAAACATTTTGATAGAGAGACATCCTTTGCCGATTATTGCAGAAACACTGTCGACACTTGGAGAACCTATTTGGTTTTCTGTAACTGACCTTTCGGCAGCTTACCATCAGGTGCCACTTTCTGAGTTAAGTCAACATGTTACGGCTTTCGTTACCCCTGAGGGAACATTTAAATACTTACGCATGCCTTTTGGTTTGGCCTCGGCTGCCTCTGTGTTCCAAAGGGTGATGGATTAGGTGTTGAAAGGATTGGGAAAAGTTGCTGTGTTCCAAGATGCAATACTGGTGTATGCTGATAGTGAGAGGGAACATGATGTGGTGTTGGTGTGTACTGGAAAGGTTGAGGAAGGCTGGTCTCACTGTACAGAGAAGCAAGTGCAGGATTGGTGTGAGAGAAGTGGAGTATTTAGGATATTTCAGGACAAGGAGTTTCCCCAAAATTCAATCTGGTAGAGAGCATATGCAAGGCTCCAGCACCTATTGATAAAGAACAGTTAAGATCTTTCATGTATGGCTGAGTTCTACCATAAATTTGTCAACAAATGTGCAACCATATCTAGTCCCTTAATTTGCTTAAAAAAGGAATACATTTTAATTGGTCAGATGAGTGTCAAGTTGCATTCAAGAAAATCAAAGAAGGCATTGGGAATGCACTGTCACTAGGTGGCTTTGTGTGTGGTAGAAAGACTGTTCTATCTGTTGACGCAAGTTTATTAGGCCTTGGTGCCTCATTGATTCAAAATGATTCAGGCAAGGAGGAGCATGTCATAGCTATTGCCCCAAGGCCTTTAAGAGGTGCGGAAAAAACATTCTGTGATAGTAAGAGAAGCTTTGGCTGTGTTTTGGGCAATTTTACATTTTAAGTTTTTCTTGTGGGGTCAGGAGTTTCAAGTCAAGACAGATCACAAACCCTTAGTGCAGCTGATGAGCAGCAGTGATTGGGCGAAGGGCTCACCCAGAATTTCCAGGTGGATGATTGGCTACAAGGTTACAATTTCAGGATGTGTTATGTACCAGGGAGAGAGAATGTGGGAGCGGATTGTCTGTCTCACCTTACTATTGAGGTGGCGGGGGATAACGTAGGAATTATCCAGGAGGAAGGCATGATAATTGCCAATGTTGCAGACAGTGCTGTGAGTAGAGCAGAGTGGCTTGAAGCAGACAGAGAGGATGTGATAGTGTCTAAGGTGAAGGAATGGACCGTGGCAGGATGGCCTGGCAAAGAGGTTTGGATAGGAGTTTTGACCGATATTATGAAGTTAAACAGGAATTAAGTCTATCTGAAGATGGCAACAAGTTAAGGAGAGGTTCCAAGGTAGTTCTGCCTTTGGGAGTCCGAGGTCGGCTAGTAAATTTAGCCCATCAGGGGCACCTAGGCATTGGAGGCACGAAGAGACTATTGAGGCAATCCTTTTGGTGGCCTGGGATGGATAGTGAGGCGGAAAGGAAGGTTCGCTCATGTAAGCAGTGTAAGAGGAGTGACAAAGGAAAAGTTGCAAGAGAAATTCCACTCATCTGTACAGGCTCTGAGTGAACCCTGGAGGAAGATTGCAGTGGATCCTATGGGTCCCATTCAAGGGTTAGGGGATGGATTCAACCGATTACCATTCTAAATGGTTAGAGTGGAGGGCTTTGAGGGAAGCCGCTACAAATGAAATGATAGCGTTTTTTGAGGATATTTTCTTCAGAGAGGGATTCCCAACTGAGATAATCACGGACAATGGGGTCCAGTTTTGTTCAGAGAGAATTAAGGAATTTCTTGCACGTATTGGGATCAGACATTTGCGTACTGCATTGTATCATCCCAGAGTAACGGATTAGTTGAACAGGCCAACAGATTTCTCAAGGGAGGAATACAGTTGGCTTTTAAGTTCAGGATTCTTGTGGACGGAAGTTTTGAAAGAAATGGTGTGGAATGACTGTTTCACACCCCATTGCATCACCAAAGTTTCCCCATTTGTATCATTGAAGGGCCGTCAACCAGCCACAAAATTGTGTCCTGGCTGGCTAGGGTTATCAGGGTGTCTGAATGTTGACCGGCAGGAAGTCATGAGATTGATTTCGGAGGCCCAAAGTGAATACAAACAAAGGTTTGATTTGGCTTCAAGTGTCAAGACTTTGGAGTGGTCTGTGGGATATTTAGTACTAATAAAGAATCCCAAATTTGGGTCGAAGTACTTAGAGAGCAAGTTTATAGGACCAAAGAGAATTGCAGCGGTTAGAGACAGTGTGGTAATTATGGATGGAGTTGAATATTGGTCAAAAGGGAGGTTGGTTAAAAGTTCGACATTGGGAAGTGATGAATTGGTGTCTGAGAGGGTGGAGGTGAATGCTGAGGCGGAAAAGGATGAGATTCACCATGACAAAGATGGTGCAGATGATCGGTCCACTGTTGTGGACATGCCAAAAGGCAGAATCAAAAAGATGCCTGTTCGGTTTAAGGATTTCTGTTGTGAGTAATTAATTCAAACATGATTGTGACATGTATAAGGAGGAAGATGTGTTAAGTTAGCCATTCATTTGATGTTCTGTGTTTTCATTTGATAGAGTTCCAGAACCCACTTGAGTTCTGGAACTCTGATTTTCCGTTTAGTTATACTGGGTGCAGTGCCTGTTGCCTGCTCTGTTGAACTTAATAAAGCTTAATATATATATTTCATTTTGGCCGCCGCCTCACATTTAACACACAAGCTCTGCCAAACGGGGCCTTCCGGTCAGCGAGAGTTGCAGGGACCACTCCAGGGGGTCTCTGAGGCCTTAACTGTGATTTTGGTCTCAATGCTGACTCATTTAGAGGTTAGGGGCCCATGGGAACGACTTCAGAACACAGAGCTCACTAAGGCAGCATCTCACTCCCTCCTTGGCTGGCCACGTCCCCCTTTATACTTTTTTTCAATTAATATTGTATGCCAATACATTTTTTTATGAATGACAGCTCTCTTGATAGGGTCATTCTAATGTAGAGATTAATTCTAAAAATAACGGGGTTATGTAAGTTTGAATCCCTTAGGAGTCCGACAGTAGAATTTAGCCACCTTACTAGTGCAGAGAAAGATGAGTCCTTTTGTTTGTAAGAGCGAGGAAAAAGTCATTACAATACAGTGTTGCTAAGGTCCAAGGACATTGGGGATTCTGAAAATTTCATATTTTAGAGACAATTTTCCAAAAATGTAGTTTTCAGGGGCATTCAGTTTGACTGTAGGTTGCATAAGCACCGAATAGCATGAGATAATGACTGTTCACCTGTTGCTTATAGTACATTTTGACCCTTTCCACTCAAGAGCACAACCTTGTCCTCACCTCGCTTAAGATTACCCAGACTGGGGAGTCGGTTTGCACAGAGAGCCGGATAGCCTCCAGAGGCCCGAATGAAGGGTCTACTTCTCCCTCTGCTATTCCCTTAGAAAAGGCTCCTGCATACAAAAGAAAATGAACAAGACAGAACTGTGAGCGTCTGGACACAAATAAATCAACAATTCTCCAAATGTGAAAACATCAAAGAAAAAAATCAAAAGAACGCTAAAGCATTTGAAACAAAACCTGTGTCGTCATCGCTAAGCATGTATGGACAACTGTGACACCGTCGAAGATCTGTCAAATTGTCAAACTGATCAAATGGAAACAGTTGTTTAAACATTTTACTGCAATATGCCCCAGAGCAGGATTTTGAGAAGATGTATTGTTGCATTTTGAATGTTGATTAGGTGGTTTAGAACTTTTGCAATACTGATGCTATGCCATATGGTAATTCTGATTTTAGACCAGAATGTATCATTTACTGCAACATGTTCTTGTCGCAACCAGTGCGTGAAATGGAGTCCAGGAATTTACCATCCAAATCGATTTACATTTTTTAAACTGCCCCTTTTAGTGCCTTATATATCAAGGCATAAATGCAAAAAAAAGTCAAACTAATTGCCTAATAAAGTATGAAAGTTAAAAACATTTCTGTGTTAGAGGGAAAGCAAATGCAATAGTTTTAAAGTCTGAAAAACTGGAAAATCAGCAAGATGTCAGTGCAAGAAACTATGTCTGCATTTTGGTTTGAAGGGTAAAGTTGTCAAGTTAACATGCAACTTTCTGTGGCAAGACCCATTGACTGGACTTGCAACTCATTCATGTTTGTACAAAAAGTAAAATAAATCCTAAAGCACCACTGCACAGTACATGCTTCCAATGAAGTCGTTTTGAGATTCTCTTATTAAAAAGTTTTGTATTGTGCTGAAAAGTGCAGATACTCCTCAAACAAAATGATAAAAGTGCAACTACCTTTGATAAATAAGCAAATCTAAAAAATAATTATCAACGTTAGTGCTAGCTTTTCTATGAAGAAAAAATATACTTAACATTAAAAATGATTCTCAAGCATCTTTCTTCTATGAAGACTACTGTGGTTAATAATGTGTCTCAATACGGACAGGGTGCATGGCATCAGTTTTGTTTGCTTTTTTAATCCCAGTTCGGCAACAGCACTCTTGCTTTTATCCCAAAGCAAGCAGATAGAGGATCACAGCACCCTAAAGTGTATACAGATCCTGGATAACCATCCCTTTGCTTCATCAGCATGGGAGCACAATATGATTACACAGTAGAAAACCGTCCTAAAACAAACCAACTGAGGAGAGGTAAAGGGGAAATGGTGCTCAGATTTTTTTTTTTATGTGGACTCATTACAGTACATACATACTCCTGTCATCAGCTATTTAATCAGTATCTCAACAGTATACAAAATTATCTTTTCAATGCGTGGCCATGCATGGCCCCTTTCCCCTGGCTGCACCATGGCTGTCCTTTTACTTTACTGCTACGAGTTGAAGGTTAGAGGGGAGGAAAATAAGGCTGCATAGAATAAAGGCGAATAGGAGTGCAAGAGCCATAAGGCAAGTAACTATCACACCTGCATCTTTGTCCCCTTTGCTCCACTCTAATGGCAAAATTGCATAAGGAATGATAGATGGGCAGAGAACAAAGGGGATGTTTTCAAAGAGGGGTTTGGACGACCTCAATAACAGTGAAAGGAAAACTTCCATTGACTTTCAAGTCACTTGTTACCTGAGGAGGAAAGGAGTACCTTATTGATACCTTCCATTTACAAGTTCCAATTGTGTGTGGTCCTTCTGCATCAATACCTATACCCTGAGAAGTCGTCATGGACCAACAGTACCAGGGGTTGGGGAAAAGACTTACATTTCTTCTATTGTTTTTTCCCATAATGTGAACAATCTTGTGGCACAATCTCCACTGACCTGGCGAAATTGATAGCTTGCAGCAGGCTGTGATTATTTACTCAACATAGCTTTTTTTTAATGCTGCGGTCAGAGGTATGCAGCTTGAGAATGAGGAGACTAAACTTACATGATCAAATTAACCCCCATAGTTATTGTTAATTTGTATAGCGCCTTGGTATGATCTCAAAGCGCAGTGGGTTGAACACCCTTGGGGACTGTATTCCAGGTCAGTGGAGAGAGTAGGGTAGTAGATAGAGCTTGTGTGCACTCAGTAAGTGTGCAGCCAGTGCAGTTTGAGCAGTGAGTAGCTTCATTCTAATGCTAGGCGCTGTGCAGTGGTTGAGAGAACAGTGGTTGGATTCTGGCGGCGGTGAAGCCTGTGTATGAGATTATGTGTGCAGTTAGGGAGATTGCTTCATGGGGTATAGCTGCGTTTTAAAGAATGTTGAAATGTCCATGGGGTAGTGTGTGCAGCTAGGCCGAATTGATGCAGGGGTATAGCTGCGTCTATTGTTTGTTGGTGTAAAGGAGAGAATGAGCATATTGGTAGTGAGAGACCTCTATCACTGGTTACTTTCCTGACAAGTTTATGGTTTGAGTTGTGGAATTGTTTCACATCAACATTGTCCCTCCGAAAGCAGAGTGCTAGAGAGCTGACTGGTTGGAGGACGTAGTGCATATTCTGAGGTGATAAGAGCAAGTATACCCACGCACAGTTGTTATAGTGCCTTGGGTGAGAAAGTTCATGACATTATTCCTAGGTAGGCCAGGGTAACCCGACTTGATCAGATGCTGCCTTGTGTACCTGACGGGTGACATGATCTGGCCCAATCATATTGTTTCAACACATAAGTGCTATTAGGCTCTGCGGAGTGTGTTAATTCCCATATAGGTAAAGCTTGACACCGGTTAACAAGAACAGGCCCAATCGTATTTGACTGACAGAGGAGCTGTTACGCTCTGGGGTTGTAGTTTTGTGCAGTAGTTCGCTGATAAATTGGAATAATATCGGGTGGCATCTCCTGGAGTTATAGCGCTGTCCTTTCTCGGGGAAAGATCATGTTTAAGCTCAAATGTGGCAGAGAAATGAGGTGCTGTTGAGCTCTAGTTTGGAGTCAGGGTATGTGTTTTCACAATGATAGATTCAGACATCTGCTGGTTTTTTAGCATGGTGATGTCTGGTTTGGGGACAGTGAGAGGGCCTGGTCATAGCTTGCGATTGCGATTGTAGTGTTGTTAAGTCTTTGGTTGTGGCCATTTGAGATTGGAGCGCACAGAGGGCATGGCCAGCTTGTTGGCACAAGGGGGGGCTGCTAGGGCATTGTAGTCGAGCCAGCAGCTATCTAGCCCACAGCAGTCCCTTGAGCCGGCTTCCGTGACCGGACTGTTCCTACTTTTCCGTGATAATGCCATTCTAGTCACATTCTGGACATTGGTGGAGGGTTTAGCGGCCCTAGGCGGTCCCTTACATGGTTTAGGGAAGGAGCTAGGTTTTCAGTGCTTTAGGGAAAGCCATCTAGTCTTGGTTGCATAGAATGTGGGGAGGCAGTGAGTTCCACAGTGTTGGTGCCAAGGTTGAGTAAGCGGGCCCTCAAATCCTGGCTGAATTGGAGGTTGGAACCACTAGCAGGAGGGCCGTGCTTGACCTTAGGATGCGTGTTGGGAGGTAAGGCCCAATCTTTTCTTGTAGTTATATGGAAGTGGCCTTGTGCACTGCTCGTGGGTAATGCATACAATTTTAAAAGTGGCCCATCGTCCAATTGGGAGCCAGCAGAGGGCAGGTGAGATGTGATACCTTCGTCCCAGTGCAAGAAGCAGTCTGGCAGCCACGTTTTTGACTCCTTGGGGTTTGTTAAGTTGGTGGGCCGGTGCACACAAGTAGATGGAGTTTGCATAGTCCAGTCTGGACATGACGATGGACAGAATTGCAGCCACTCTGTTCGGGTAGGTGAGGTAAGGGAAGATGTGTCTCAAACACTTTAGGTAGTAGTTACAGAATTTGGATACATTATTGATCTGGTGGGACAGTGTTAGGCCTGGGTTCATTGTGCAACCAAGGTTTTTGACTGTGGTGGAGAGAAGGAGGTGCGAGGGGGGCATGGGAATGGCTCCCCTGGGTTCAGAAGGAGATGGATACTTGTTATTCATGAGTCTATATCTCTGAGCCATGCGGCTAGGTCCGGTCGTGGATCAGAGCTCGATTTGGGAATTCTCTGGATAATTTGGGTATCGTCAGCGTACTTCAGGTGAGGTTGTGCGAGCAGATGATCCCTGGCAGAGGGGTCATATAGAGGTTGAAGAGAAGACGCGAGAGGCAGGCGCCTTGGGGTACGCCAGTGTTCACTGGGCGTGCGGTGCAGAGGAAAGGGGGAGGAAAGTGATTTGTTGTCTGTTGTTGAGGAAAGAGGCAATCCAGTTGAGTGCCGAATCAGTCAAGGAGGATTGAGTGGTTAATGGTGTCAAAAGCTGCTGAGAGATCAAGGAGAAGTGTTGCGCGTCCTTCAGAATCTGCCGAGACTTTTAAGGTCATCCCAGATCGAGATCAGTGTGGTCTCTTTTCCGTGGCACAACCGGAAGCCTGATTGTGTAGGGTCGAGGAGGTTGTTGCATTCAACAAAAAGGTTGAGCTGAGAGTATGCAGAGCGGTCGATGAGTTTCAGCATAAATCTGGTGTTGGAGATGGGCCTGTAATTGATTGGTTGGTGCGGGGTGAGGCATGCTTTCTCTAGAAGGGATTTGACATGCGCTATTTTGAAGGGTTCTGAGAAGATGCCAGAGGTGAGGGAGTCTTTGAGTATGGACCTTGCCCATTCTCCTGCACAGGTGGAGGCGAAGATTTCTTTGAGGAGACAGGCAGGACAAGGGTCAAGGGGGGACACGGAAGGTCTGCTGCTGGAAAGTAGTTTGAGGAACTCCTCGCTCGAGATGGGTTTGAAAGAGGTGAAAGGTGGCATTACAGGGGGGGCAGAGGGATGGTGGAATCACGAGGAGTGGGTGTTAGGCGGGGGGTGAGGTTGGAAAGTTTGGCATTAAGGGAGGGCATCCTGTCCAGTGCTGTGTTGTGGAAGTGTTGAGAAAGGGAGTTGTAGAGCGTGTGCGTGGACGTGGTCGGGGCAGTGGTGCAGGAGAGCTTCACGATTTCCGTGATGATCCTGTGGAGCTCTTTGCTGATGCGGCAGCTCAGGATTCTTTTATTGTAATAGGTTCGCCATTTGTGCTTTCCGTGATGATCCTGTGGAGCTCTTTGCTGATGCAGCAGCTCAGGATTCTTTTATTGTAATAGGTTCGACATTTGTGCTTGAGGGAGCAATTGAGTTTTTAAAGCCTTTAGGTGGGGGGTGAACCATTTAGGGGTTGGTCCTTTGTGGGTGGGAGTAGAGCGGGAGGGGGTGAGAGAGAGAAGTGAGTCATTAAGACAGGAGTCAAAGGATTCGAGAGGCGTGGGTCTATCTGTGGCCGGGAGTGTGCACAGCAGGGCCTCACCTAGGCCAGGTAGTACCTTGATCTTTTTCCAGCATTTGTGATCACGTGGAGGGACAAGGCGGGCCTTGGGGGGTGGGGCGGTGTGCAGACAGGGAAAGGTATGGCTGAGTGCTGTCCAGATGAGCAGATGGGGTGGACACTGAAACGAGGTCAGAGGAGCTGAATCGCATCAAGGGTGTGGCCTCCAGTGTGGATGGGACCTTTGGTATACCGGGAAAGGCTGAGCGCACCTCTAGACTGTCGACCAGGGTTTGGGTCATGAAGTTGTTGGACACATCAAACCATATATTAAGATCCCCCCTCCCCCAGTAGGATATGGGCTGGTGGTTAACCAGTGTGGTTGCTAGTGAGTCGCAGAGACTGTTGGCAAAATGTTGGTCATATCCCGGGGGCCTGTAGATGAGGAGGAAGCTGTGTGAGAGAGTGGTCAATAGAGAGAGTTTGACTAGAAGGAATTTGCAGTTAGCTGTGCAGGGCTGAGTTTCGATCAGTGAGAGGAAGATGTAAGGTCTGTGGAGGATGGCTATTCCGCCACCTCTGGAAGGTCTGTTGTGGGAGATGAGCGAATAGTCGGGAGGGAATGCCTCGTGTGCAATAGGTTTGAAATCATCTGAGAACCATGTTTCAGTGATGAAGATGAGATCAGGATTGTCACAGGATAGGTGGTCAAGGATGCTGTGTCGGTTTTTGGCCACACAGTGGGCATTTAAAACGAGGCAGGTGACTTGATGGGAGGTGGCGGTATTTCCCCAGGTGCTTGTGGCCGGAGGGACTTGAATGGCACGAGTGGTCGGTGGACAGGTGTCAGTCGCAAGGGGGGTGCAGTATGGACGGTAGGGCCAGAACAGTCTTTGTGACTGGAGGGGTGGTAATGGTTCGGGTGGGGGATTCGGTTTGTGAGGTTGTTGAGTGTGTGAGGTGGGTCGGGAGCGGGAAGAGTGATGGGGCGTACACGTACCATGGGTGGGTCAGGATTATTGGTGCGAAGAGGAGCCCCCTTGTATGAGTGTTTTATATGGTGTGATGTGTGGGGGGCCCTGGGGCTCTGGCGTAGGCAGAGTTGGATGGGGGCGGGAAGAGTGATCTGGAGGAAGAGTTCCTGAAAAGCAAGAAATCTTCAGTGCGGTAAAAATATGAAGATGGCTGCCAGAGGAGGGGCTTAGGTAGAGGGCAGTCATTGGCTGGGGACAGTATGAACCAAAGACCAGTGATTGGTTATTAGTAGAAAGACAGTTCAGAAACGAAACTGAAACTGATTTTTCCTTTACCGAGGATTCCCAGCCTGACGACGGGGAATATTCATGAGCATGTGAATCCATGCCTGACCCCATACTGGAGAACTTGCTGTTCTAGTAGCACGACACCTGTCGTCATCTGGCACCAAGTAACTCCTGGAAAGGGCTTGTATGCTGCCTGCAATGAGTAACCAAGGGGATGCAGGAAGATATTATACCTAACAGAGACTTGATGGAGCTGACGGTCATCCCACATCGTGTGGGCAGCTGCTGAATCTTGTGGAGTACGGCGCCGACTCCCTCCTCCGAGGGGGTAGCCAGACACAGGTGTGTTGAGTCATGAACCCCGGAACAGAGCGTTCTGAGACGAGGATGCACACGACTTTGGAAAGTTGATGGAGAATCCCAGAGAGGTCAGGCATTGAATGGTGTCTTGTGTGTGATGCAGGGCTATAAGCCTTGAGGAGGGTACATATTAGCCAGTCGTCCATGTAGGGGTAGACGAAATGCCTGTGCAGCGGAGATGGGCACCCACCGGAGCCAAGTATTTTGTGAAGACTTGTGGCGCTGATTTTAGGCCGAAAGGCAGAGTCTTGAACTGATAATATTTGCCTTGAACCACGAAGCGTCAGTGTTTGCAAAGTATGGGGATGTGGAAATAGGCATCCTCCAAGTCCAGAGAGGAGAGGAACTATCCCTGTTTCAGTTGGTCAAGAAAATGTTGTAGCGCGATCTTGCAGAATTTCTGCGATTTGAGGAACTTGTTGAGCTGCACGAGGTCAAGGATGGGTCTCGACCCACCAGACTTCTTTCTCAAAAGGAAGTATCTGAAGTATACTCGAGCCCTGAAGGTGCGATAGTACAGCTTCCACAGCCCCCTTTTTTTAGTAGGGACCGATCTTCCTGTAAGAGGGTCAGATGTCGTTCCTTTTTCTTTATTGGTGGAAGGGAGGGGCATTTGCCCAGAAATTCGAGGGTGTGACCCTGTTGAACGATGTTGAGCACCTGTTTGTCAGTAGAGATGTTGTGCCACCGATCAACAAACTGTGACAATGGGCCTCCCAATGGGGTGCTGGGGCACAGGTCCTGGATGCTGGTCATGCCTGTGTCCTTGCAGAAGCTCTGTGTCGCTGCTGAATACCCCAGTAGGCATGCCACCTCCCACTGCATGCCTCCTGCGAGTTGGTGCGAGACAGCTGGCGATAGGGTAGGCCAGTAGTCTCTGTAGGTTCTTTACATGCTGCCCTTAGCAGAACAAAATGACTGACTTTGCTGTTGCAGTGTGCCCAAAGAACGTGCAGTATCCATGTCAGTGTCTGGTCTACCCTTTTTCAGAGCCTCATCCCTCTTGTCATCCTGGAGAAATTCTAAGCTGGCACCCATGTTGTACCACAACTCTGTCGTACCGGGAGAGGATCGCCAATGAATTGGCTGCTTTAATGGTAGTGACGGAGGGGGTAATAACCAGCTTGCCAAATGTGTCCAATTGCTTACCCTTATTCAGTGGCGTCCCCAGGAATCAAATTTAGGAGGGGAACAGAGGGGGCCAAAGACAAAAGTAGGGGGGCACAGACAAAAGTAGGCGGAGAACATGGTCACTGCTCTTCTTAGGTAGGGGGATACAAGAGGGGGCACAGGGTTTCACAGAGGGTCCCTGGCCCCCCAGGCTCCCCTCTAGCGACGCCACTGCCCTTATTGTCTGGGGGCACCATACATGGGGAAGAAGGGTTGGCTGATCTTTTCCATGCAGCTGCTGACACTACAGATTCAAGGCATGTTTGGGTGAGAAGACATTTAGTAACTGTATCTGGTCCTTTGTATTTTGTCTCCATGAGTTCTTTTTTTGGAGGAGCCGAGAAGGGATTTCTCATTACTTATAAACCATCTTCCCAGATGTCTTCCAGCATAGGAATTGCAATGATTGACTTTCTGGGGGCTTCACGCCTTTGAAACAGGAACACTTCCTTCCTCTTCTCTTGCGTGTTAAGAGTTCATGGAACAAGCCTTATCCGCCTGGAAGTGAATCTCGGGAAGGCAGATCTGGGGTCTCCCCATCAGCAGGCACTGTGGTGAATCTTGCGGAGACATCACTAAACCCCATCCTAAGAACTCCTCCCACGTGGCCTGGGGAAGGGAGCCGCTACCTGATCCTAACCCTGCGGGTGGTATCATGTGGGAGAATCACATGGGAGGAGAAGGCGGGAACTGGTGATTCCTTTGGGAGAGACAAGGTATTCATCTTCTTGTAAGGTGGAAGGTTCGGTAATTCCAGAGTATCTGATGACCTGCTGTCATGGCACAGTTCCCTCATGAGGAAACCCAAGGAACCTTCTGTGAAATGTTACCTAGACAAAATAAATTGCAACCCTTGGGAGTTCCTAAATCTAATGGGATATCCTCGAATAGTCAGCATTCTGTCTTGTGTGGCAGTCTTAGCCCTAATGTGAAGTCACACATCAATGCTATAACATTTCCTAACTCTGACCAAATGGTGGTTACTCTAGAGTGAAGTTGTGGAAACTATAATAGTGTCCTCCTGAAGAAATTCACGAGTATTTGTTTTTACAAAGTATGCGAGGGGAATGAAACATGTTGGGTAGTAGTAGAAATTGTAAAGAATGTTGAATGAATGTGAGTGAAGAAGAATTGTTACAAGTACATAAACTTGCAAACAATTTAGATGTAGCTTTATGGTTTTTTTATGAAATCGCAAAACAGTACACTATTCCTTTTGAAAAGTCCCCAATATGTATTGAAAATGTATATCAAATTGAAAGGGCTGCCAAAAGAATTTAGCTTGCACTTAATGTGCTTTATTATGAATAAAATATATTGCCAATTGAAATTTGGTAGTCTGGTGAGGATTATTCAAGTATTACTCATGTTATAAATGCAAGTGCCTCTAGCCTAAATATACTGGATGTTTTCCCTATAAAACAACACTCGACAACCAGAACACTTAGATGCAAGGCACCGGAGCAAGCCCTTTAAAACTTAATATGAAACACAGCTGTGGGAAGTAGGAGGTGGAAGCAGAAGGAGCTCTCCCAGGCTGCGGTTTGGGACCGGAGGGCGTGCGGAGCAGCAAGTGTGTAGGAGAACGAGGAAACGGCAGAGATGGTATCCACAAGAACCAAGAGATTGGGAGAGCCGTGGTCATGGACAGCTGATCAGCCGAGGCCCCAGAGAGAGACAAACAGATGTTGCGAGAACCGGAGAGGTCCCAGAGACGCTGCAGAGAAGAGCCGCTGTACCGTGCAGTACTTATGAAGGACAGTGAAGACGCCAACAGTAACCAGTGAACCTCAGAAGAACTGCAGGGTACCGGGGCAATTCATTACGTTTTCGGCTCCCTTGAATAACCCATGGGGAGTCTGAGCGTGGAATAAGAGAAGGAGGGTGAGGCAAGGACAAATAAGTGAAGGCCTAACTAATACCCCTAATTGGCGAAATATAAGAAGGTGAAAACAGCGCAATTTGTCATTTCTGAGAAGTCAAATTGGGGAAACCTGTATCCCACATTGCTAGTGAAAAAACCAACTGTTGTGGTAGGAGTTTTCATCCTGGCAGGAGAGTGAACCAGGAAAGGGACCTTTAAAAATTAGTCCTGGCAGGCAAGTAGACCTGGTTGTGGTAAAAAGGTGTTGAAGAAGAGATGTTAAGAGTTATGTTCTTTTGACAAACTGTTGCATCACCAAAAGTGATGGGTGTGCTATCCTGACAAAAGCATTTCATTGGAAGAATGATTGTGGTGTGCTAAGATTTACTTTGAAGTCTGAGAAAGACATTGTGTGGAGAAGACAATTGCCTTGGTTTACGAACTGGCATTTTGTGAAATAAATATTTGCCCTATCAATAATGATATTGTGGAAGAGAACTATTGTTTTGGTTTTTGAACAAGTGTGTGTAGAGAAGACATTTGCTTTATCAAGTGAAGAGACACAAGATGCAAAAGACATTTTGTGTTGAACTGAACAGATTTTTGTTGAATAAGAACTTGTTTTAGGTTACTCCTGAATTGATCTAGGGGAAGGGAGTCCAATCCTGCTCACAAAGAGTACTTCCCAAAACATCTAAGTTTGGACCTTTGCATTGTTCTGTTGAACTGAAGTTACCCTTGTATATTTGTGCGAGGGTCAGAAACTACTGGACATTAGGTCATCTTTCTTTAGTTTTAGTTTGCTAGCAAGGTATACTCTCATTAGTATAGGGAAAGATAGGCGTTTATCTCACCCCTTTTATTTTAATAAAATGGCAAAAATGTATCAATCTATACCTTTGTGTCCATCTTGCATTTCTGACCCCTGTGAAAAACCAGAGGATGTTTTATAACCTAGTCCCTGGGGATCCTGTACTGAGGTGGCCAGGGAAAGGCCATCGCTTTTGATTCCAGACTCTGGCGATGGACAAGCGAGGGAGGATCACCTGGATAAGGGGTCCTCGAGAGTGTGGGGGGGGGAGAAGCACCAGATGGTAGACATGGTATCCCCCTTTTGCCCACTGCCCATCTAACCCCTATCCCTACCTATTTTATGGTAAACTACAGCTCCCATAATTCCTCCCCACTTCACACTGACAACACTACTGATACGAGGAAGCTGAGGAATGAGGCCAGGACGATTACCTCTCATGACTTGCAATGGCTCTGTCCCTTTAAAGAGATCAGGCAGAGTCAGGACATAAGGAACAAGTTACTTACCTGTAACTGTTGTTCTCCAGCATGGGTCTGGCATGGATTCACATGCTCATGAATATTCCCCGTCAGGCCGGGAAATCCTCGGTATAGAAAAAAATCAGTATCAGTTTAGTTTCTGATCTGTCTTTCTTAGTAGTAACCAATCACTGGTCTCTGGGTCATATTGCCCCCAGCCAATGACTGCTCTCTCCCTAAGTCCCGCCTCCGGCAGCCATCCTCAGATTTGGTAGCACGTAAAGTGGCAGTATGACCAAGTAAAGAGCCGCAGAGGGGTAGGCGGGAGGGTTTGCATGTGAATCCATGCCAGACCCATGCTGGAGAACAACAGTTACAGGTAAGTAACTTGCTCCTTCTCCAGCATGGGGTCTGGCATGGATTCACATGCTCATGAATAAGAGAATACATAGCAGTACGCACATGCACAACCACGGGAGGTGGCAACAGGCTCAACATTAAGCAATACAACGGCTCAACATTAAGCAATACAACAACTCAACATTAAGCAACTCTTACCTCCTCACCAGGCTCACCTTGGGCAAACAGGTTGCGCAGCACTGCTTGGCCGACCCTGGACTCCTCCCTGGAGTCCCGATCGACGCAGTAGAATCTTGTGAAGGTGTGCGTCGACCTCCACGTCGCAGCCCTGCAGATGTCCAGCAGGGGCACACCAGACAGGAACGCCGTGGTAGCAGCGATCACTCTGGTCGAATGGGCTCTCGGACGGCCGGGCAGCTGTCGGTTTGCCAACCGGTGACAGTGCATGATGCAGCCGGAGAGCCATCTGGAAATGGAAGTCTTCGAGAGAGCCTTCCCTTGATTCACAGTCCCAAAGTTCACAAACAGCTGTGACGTCTTCCGAAAACTCTTTGTGCGGTCCACGTAGAACTTCAGCGCTCTAGCTACATCCGGCGAGTGTAAAGTCCTCTCGTCCGGCGATGAAGGCGACGGGAAGAAAACTGGCAACACCAAGGGCTTGTTGAGGTGGAAGTCCGACGGCACCTTGGGCATAAAGGATGGGTGTGTCCTCAGCAGCACCCTTGTGTCATGAAAAGTCAAGTATGGAGGCTTGCAAGATAGGGCCTGGATCTCTCCCACTCGTCGTGCGGAGGTGATGGCCACGAGGAAAGCTGTCTTCCATGACAGGAACTTCAAAGGCGCCGAATGCATAGGCTCGAATGGGGCCCCCATGAGCTTGGTCAGCACCACATTAAGCTCCCACGCCGGGGCAGGAGCCTTCACCGGCGGGAATGATCGGAATAGTCCCTTCATGAATTCTTTCACCAGGAGATGAGACCACAAGGATGCCCGTCCCGTCGTCCTGGTATATCGGGAGATTGCAGCCAGATGTATTTTGATGGAGGCGTGAGCCAGTCCAGCTTTGGCCAGCGACAGCAGGTACGGCAGTACTTGAGGGGCCGTAATCCGCAGAGGGTTAATCTTCTGTGTACGGCACCAGACAGCGAACCTCTTCCATTTATGTCCGTAGCACTTGAGAGTTGAGGACGCCCTGGCCTTTGCAAGAACCTCTCTGCAGTCGGCCGGGATGTCGTACCCTCCAGACTCTAGTGCTGCAGGAGCCAGGCCTGCAAGTTCAGCGACTCCGGGTTGTGGTGAAGAATGGCGCCTCCTTCTCTGTAGAGAAGGTCTGCTTCCGTCGGCAGCTTGACTGGTGGGGACGTTGACAAGTCCAGAAGGTCCGGGAACCAGATCTGTCTCGGCCACGCCGGTGCGACGAGGATCATCCTGCACCGGGACCTCTTGAGCTGGTTGATGAGCTGGAGCAGCGGAGGGAACGCATAAAGAAATAGGCCGTCCCAGGGGAACGAGAAAGCATCGCCCATGCTCCTCGGCTGGGGGAACCTGCTGGCGAACCTCCGGCACTTGGAATTCGTCGCGAAGATATCGATTTGGGGTTCGCCCCATCGTCGGAAGAGTCGATCCACTTGATCCTGGCGTAGTTCCCACTCGTGGCACGAGCGCAGCTCCCCGCTGAGTGAGTCGGCGATCGTATTTTTTATTCCTGCCAGATGAAGAGGCACCAGAAACATCCCTTGGGCGACGGCCCAATGCCACAGATCCTGGGCTTCCCTGGATAGGGCCGGGGACCTGGTTCCGCCCTGCTTCCGGATGTAGAACATTGTGGTGGTGTTGTCGGTGAAGATGCTCATCACCTTGCCCTTGAGGGACGGAAGAAAGGACCTGAGGGCCCAGAACACCGTGTGGAGCTCCAAGATGTTGATGTGGAGAGACTTCTCCTCCGGGAGCCAAAGGCCTCTCGCGTGAACATCTCCAGGGTGTGCTCCCCAACCATCCAGGGAGGCGTCCGTCGTCACCGTCACCTGGTGATCTGGGGTCTGAAAGTCTGTGCCCGCCGACAGATGGGAGCGGGTACCCCACCACCGGATCGCCTGACGGAACGTCTCGTTGAGAGGGATCCTGTCCTCGAAGCTGCCCGTCGACTGGATCCAGCGGGCGTCTAGGAACTCCTGCAAGGGTCGCATCCGAAGCCTGCAAAGGCGCGCCAGATAAATGCAGGAGGACATCATCCCGAGGAGGGATTTGATAGATCTTATCCTGGCCATGTCCGTGGCCAGCAGACGCTGCACCTTGCCCAGAATGGTCCTTTCCTCCGACGGCAAGGCCAGCCACGCCACTGTGTCGAGCTTGGCTCCCAGAAACAGGGCGACTTGCGACGGAACCAGGTGGGATTTCGGAAAGTTGATGGAGAATCCCAGGTCTGTGAGCAGCTGGACGGTCTTCGCAGTGAGTTCCACGGCGAGCTCCCTTGTCCTTGCCCGGATGAGCTAGTCGTCCAGGTAGGGGTACACGTGGATCCCCTGTAGGCGCAGCCGCGCCGCCACCGGTGCGAGGCACCTGGTGAACACCCTGGGTGCCGACTTCAATCCGAACGGGAGGGCCTTCAACTGGTAGTGCCGCCCTTGGACCACGAACCTGAGTAACTTTCGGTATCTTTTTAGAATGGGGATGTGAAAGTACGCATCCTCCAAGTCCAACGACGACAGGAAATCGCTCTCCTCCAGCTGTCCCAGCACATGCTGGAGGGTGACCATACGGAACTTCTGTGCCTTGATGTACTTGTTCAGTCGTCGTAGGTCCAGGATGGGGTGCCATCCTCCTGTCTTCTTTTTTACGAGGAAGGATCTTGAGTAAACTCCGGAGCCCCGAAGCCTCTTTGGGACAAGCTCAATGGCACCCTTCTTGAGCATCGCCCTTACTTCCAACAGTAGTTGAGGGACGCAATGTTCCTTCCTGGCCACGGGTGGAACGCGAGGGCACTTCTTCTGAAACTCGAGGGCGTGCCTTTGGGCCAGGGCGTCCAGCACCCAACGGTCGGTGGAGATGGACTCCCACACGCTGACGAACCTCGCCAGCCGGCCTCCCACTGGGGTGCTACAGCGGGGGCCCAACCCCACGGTGGGTTCAATCTTGTTTG
The DNA here is from genome assembly GCF_040938575.1 of Ambystoma mexicanum. Taxonomy (NCBI): domain Eukaryota; kingdom Metazoa; phylum Chordata; class Amphibia; order Caudata; family Ambystomatidae; genus Ambystoma; species Ambystoma mexicanum. Next base: position 404,837,172 of record NC_090926.1, on the reverse strand, counting down.
GAAGCCACCTTGCCTCCTTGACCTCCCTGTCGACGACGACGGGCACCACCTGACTTGCCGCATCCCCTGTAGGCTTCCTGGGACGAAGATCTTGCCGCTTGGCGGTACGTGGAGGAGCCACTGCCGGATCCCTTGGAGGCACCCTGTTTGCCTCCGGAGCTCCGAAAGGACGGCCGGGCAGTCTCTGTGTCTGTCTTGATGGCCTGAAGGGACTCCTCAACCGCCTTCCCAAACAGGTTGTTCCCGTCGAAGGGCATGTCCAAAACCTTGGTTTGTACGTCCTGGCGGAAATCCGTGGCCTTAAACCATCCACGTCGTCTCAAGCAAACGCTGTTGCCCAACTGACGGAAACCGGTGTCGGCGATGTCCGTTGCCATCGTGATGGCGTGGTCCGAAGCAATCTCCCCCTCATGTAGGATTTCAAGGGCCTCAGCCCTTTTGGCGTCCGGAAGGAAGTCTAACAGAGGGGCGATTTTGAATCACAACTCCCTGTCGTAGCGGGCTATGACAGCCAGGGCGTTGGCCGCCTTAATAGTCGTCGCTGCGGATGAGATGATCCGTCGTCCAATCGTGTCCAACTTCCTGCCCTCGCCGTCCGGCGGGGAAGTTGATGTCGAGGTCGATGCCCCCCCAGCTTTCTTCTTTGCCGCCGCCGAGACGACCGAATCCGGGGTAGGTTGTGCCCGAAGGCACAAGGGGGCAGCGTCGGGGACCCGGTACTCCTTCTCGTACCGGTCCCTCTTTGCCGGCGCCGTGGCAGGGTTCTTGAGGAGGGTGAGCCACTCATCCCAGATGTCATCAAGAAGCGGTATGGCGAGGACCGTCTTCCTTTTAGCCTTGCGCCGTTGGTAAAGGAACCCTTCTTTTTTCTTTTCTTCTGGGCCGAGCTGAAAAAACTCGGATGCCCTGGAAATCATGGCATGAAAGGATCCAATCTCGTCGGGCGGGGACGCCCGAGCAGGGGGCGACGGGGGACACGTCCCGTCGTCGCCTCCGTCGTCATCTGTACCTGTCGTAGCCGTGTCCGTGCCTGTATCATCCCCGTGGGTAGTAGACCGGGGGGAAGGCAGAGCAGGCCGCAGAGGTGGCGTAGGATGCGTCGTCCTCCTCTTATGCGGTGGACTCTCCGAAGGTCCTGGCTCCGGTTCCCCCGTCGGGTCTGGCTCAGGTACCTCCGTCGGGGGAAGGGACAACCTTGTCCTCATCTCCGAGCATAAGGACTGAATCGCTGACAAAATGGCCGCCGAGGTGTCCTGCGGCGCCGGAAACGACGGGCGTGAGGGCTCTTGAGGAGCCTTGTCAGCGACACCGTCGCTTTCGTTGTCGCCCTCGTAGGGATCCCTCCCGATGGGCTGGGCCTCTTCCACGACTTCGATGAGCTCTTCTTCAGAGGTCGTGTCCGTATCCACGATGGCCACCAGCCCCTCCCCCACCTTTTCCAACGAGGACTTCGTGGGGGTCTTCTCAATGGGCCTGAAAGACTACTCCCTCCGCGGTGGCAGGGGGACTGGGTCCTGAGGGCGCCTCCACTGGTGTAACCTCCACAGGCTGAGCCAGGGCCCCGGCGACATCCTCAATCGAGGTCTTAGCAGGGTGAATTAAGGCCATTGCCACCTTCTGGACGCCTGGGGCCTTCACCTTGGGGGGAGGGTCCGAGCCTCGCTCCCCCTCTGCCGGGGCCTCTCCAGAAGCTTCGCCGGGTTCTCGGACTTCCTCTTACCCGAGCCAGAGCGTTGGCTCGTGGTTGATGGCGCCGGGGAGGATGCGCCCTGCATGGCAGCCAAGGAGCCCGACCGTTTGGCGCTCGCGGACTCGCAGGACTTAGAAGACCGCTCGGACTTCTTTTTCTTCTTCTCGCCTGACGGGCTCTTCCCTTCCAGCCAGTTGGCGAGACGGAGGTGGCGATCCTTCATGGTCTGCTCCGACATGTTCCCACAAAACGCACAGTCCTTCTCCGTGTGCGTCTTGTCCTCATGGAGACAGTAGAGGCATAACGAATGCTCGTCCTCCTTGAAAACATTCTGAAGCTGGCATCCAGGGCAGATCCTGAACAGCTTCCCGGGCGTCGAGCTTCCTTTCTCCTGGGCCATGTCCGGGGTAGGCCTCGGAACTTCTGGAATCCTCCAAAAGCGTAACTCGACAAAATCTTCACCCTTGAGGGGCATAGAAAACTCCGAAATGGATCCCCGTTGATCCGATGTAGAAACGGTAGAGCTTGAGGCTCTATTCAACTGAAAAATGAGAAAAATCTCCTGAAAAAGCACGAAAACACGCAGCAAAAGCTCGAGAGCTACAGCACGAGGACTCCCAACACTTGAACGTGCGGTAAAAATCTGAGGATGGCTGCCGGAGGCGGGGCTTAGGGAGAGGGCAGTCATTGGCTGGGGGCAGTATGACCCAGAGACCAGTGATTGGTTACTACTAAGAAAGACAGATCAGAAACGAAACTGATACTGATTTTTTTTCTATACCGAGGATTCCCGGCCTGACGACGGGGAATATTCATGAGCATGTGAATCCATGCCAGACCCCATGCTGGAGAATTCCAACTACACACACCTGCCACTTGTTAGCACTCCCGGTCAGGATAAAAGCTGGTGTGTACAGGAACACTGAGCGAGGCTGGGTACAAGAAGGAGCAGCTCTTGCAGGGCTGATGCGAACCAGGCTATCTAAGTTGGAAGGCCAAGGGACTGATCGGAATTTGCAGAGAACGAGAGAGAGCCAGGCTAGAATTCCATACTTTCGGAAAGCTGTAAGCCGTCTAAGACTGAAACTGAGTAGTCGGAAGGATATACCTTCAAAGTGCTTCAGGATGGCCCCCTCCCGGGTGAACGACAAAATCGGGGAGGAGCAGAGGAGGCATTGGTAACAGACCTGACTACGTTGAAGAAAGAAACCCAATTAACATGACCAGTGAGTTATCAAAGGCAACAAAGTCCCGTTTTTGTTAAAGGCAAGTGAAACTGTCGCAAGAGTTGAAGGCTGCACGTGTGCAGATAAACGGGTAATGAAAGAGAACAATTGCTGAACTGTGGATGAGAGTATACAAAGTAATAGAGTGGTACTGCGAGGCAGAATCGCACATTCGAAAGTCTCTGTAAAGTGTTTGAAGTTGTGATAAAGCAGGAAGCGGAGGCAAGAAAAAAACCGCGATCCTGACTGAAAGTTGATTGAAAGGAAAAGGAAGTAGATTAACTTTAATACGCCAAGAGAGCAAAATATGAACTTTCAAGAGACGCCAAGAGGGCAAAGGAATGAAAGGATAATTCCAAGGAACTACAAGTGCCAAGAAGCATCAATGCTGAGAGTTGATAAAGATTGTTAAATTGGTTAAAGAGAGGTTGTAGTGGTCATGCAGACGTCTATGTAAAATCCTTGCAGTTTCGAAGGTCTTCGACAGTGAAAGTAAAGTACAAAGAGAAAGACTGGCTCGAGCCTGGTGGAGGGAAGTCTGTGTGGAACTATCTTCTTGGGGGAAGTGACCCCCCACAAAAAGAAAAGAGGGTTGGAGCCTGGCAGAGGGAGGCCAATGTGAGAAAAGAAAGACAGGCTGGAGGTGGCGGTGGAGGGAAGCCTGTGTTGAACTGTGGTAAAGTACAAGTTAAGAGTTGCACTGTGCATTTGTGGCAAGGCGGACGAAGCCTAAAGAATTTGAACTGTAAAAAGCTTGAAGCCCAAGCCTGAACTGTTGAATTGTATCAGAAAGTCAAAGTGTGTCATATTGATAGAACTGGGCCAACCACCTATCCTTTTAAGAAACTCTCGAGACCATGTGCTTTTGAAAGTGGGAAAGGAAGTGGCTACCTAAGCCATTCTGACATTGCTTTTGAGACACTATTTTTCCTTTATACATTCCGTTTACACATGTCATGTAAGAACGAGGGCAAGGTTTTTTTTTTTTTTTAGTATAGGCCTTTTGATTTTCACTAGAAAGACTTGGACTTGTCTGTTATTAGTTTAATGGTCGAGACTACTCCCATTCTAGAGTAAGGCCAGTAGGAACCCTCCCAACCTTATTAAAATACAAAATAAAGGTTTTGAAACTTGCATATATTGTGTCTGTGTCTGCTGTTGATACCATGCCTTCCTTACACCCCTAAGAGCACTAGGTCGTCATGCATCCGTAGTATGCCTGTCGGGGGACATGTCTGTGTCAGGACCAGTATCAGTGTCTGTGAGGGTAGCCACCGGAACAGAGAACTGAGGTGCTGGCCGAGGTGGACGGATCGGAACCAACTCCTCTCGTGAAAGGCAAAGCTGAAGGACTCCTACTAGGTGCACTCTCAGCGACTGGAGGAGGCAAACAATGCTGTAGCTCTGTGACCAACATCTATAATGTAGACAGGATATCCCCGACAAGTCCGTGTGTGCCTGTGGAACTGGTGCTGGTGGTATTCTCAAAGGATCTGTAGGCAAAGCAGTGGGTGGAACAGCTGGTTGAATTGGTTGACTAGGTATTGCAAGAATCCGGTCTGGGTCATCTGCAACTTCCTCCTGGTCAGAGAACAGTCTCCAGAGGCTCTTGTTCTGAAATGTTGCCCTCTTGTGTCACCACAGCTAACACAGCAGCCACTAGGGTGGGTAAAGAGAGGCTTGGCCTTTGGGGGTCGTGGCAGAAAGGGCAGTGCTGGAGGCATCTCCTTGTCCACACTTGTACCTCTAGGATATGAAGCAAGCACTGGGGCTTGTAGATTCGTCAACTGTACAGGAGACGTCAACAGTGCTGAAGCTGGTTTGGGAGGCAAAACAATCTTGGAGGCAGCAGTCCTAGTCGTTGACGAAGCCGTTGATGTAGCAGTCGACGAAGCGACCATGGACGAAGAGGTGGTTGATTTCGGTCTGGCGTCATTGAGGTCGTTTGGTGTCGTCAACGATGGCTGCTGTCTCTCCGAAGAGTGAGACCAAGACGGTGGTCTAGTCGTGGATGTGGACAAAGGAGATGTGGATGGAGTGGTCAGTGGGAGGGGGTGGTCGAAGTGTGTGCCTTGTGTCCTCTTTTAGGTTTCTCCCCTATGGATGTTTTCTTATGTGACCGCAACCTGGAAGAGGGAGCTCATTCCACAGGCCTGCCGACCCTGGCAGAGTCATGACTACGAACTGAGGCCGTGTCAGAGACCCTGGCACCCTCCTCTAGCCATGTCACCAACCTTTGATGATCCTTTCGAGTTTTTGATGAAAAAGACTGGCAAATGGAACAGTTGTCCATATCGTGATCTGGGTGCAAGCAATACAAGCATTGTTCATGCTGTTCATCCACAAAAGAACTTTGAGGCGACACTTGGAGCAGGCCTTGAAGAGGCCTTTTCTTTTTGGCATCTGCCATCACAGCGTGCTGATGGCCTCAAACTAGAGAAGGCCTCACACAGCAAGAAGATCCCTTGATGGTCCGGATCTTTACAGGAAACGGGTCCCTGTTACTGGTAGTGACTAAAATTTGTGAAGTTTAAACTATGGAAAACATTCTAAAAAAAGGACAAAATTCAATATTTCGAGGAGCGAAACAACGAGGACTCCAAACACGTAAATGTGCGGTAAAAATCTTAGGAAGGCCCTTATGGGTGGAGTTAAGGAGGACTAATGTAATTTGCTGGGGCAGTATGACCCAAAGTGACAGCGCCAAGATACCCTTGTGTCTAGCTGTGCTCTACAAATTGGGGGGTGGGGGGAATAATAATAAAATAAAAAACTGTTTTAACCCTTAAAGCTAAACTGCTTAAATGTTACTGAGGATTCCCAGCCTGACGACAGAGAATATTCCTGAGCATCTGAATCCATGAAAGATCCAATGCTGGAAAAGGCCTGGATTTCGCTCACTCTTGGTAATGGCCAATAAGAAAGCAGTCTTCCAAGAAACACATTTCTATCAGCCCTGCGCATGGGTTCAAACAGATGAGAATGGCATTCATTTCCCAGGACGAAGCTATCTTGTGCACTGAGAGAAATGTCTTCAAAAGCCCTTTCATGGAACTCCTTTCTCAGTCTGTGAGCCCATGAAGAGGGTGTAGAAGGCGTTCATGTGTAGTGAGAAATTACAGCGTGTACCTTAATGGAAAAAAATGCTAACCCTCCTTTCATCAGAAATAACAAGTATGATAGTATCTGCTGGATCAGAAAGTTGAGAGGATCAACTTTGTTGCTAGTACATCAGAAAGTGAACCGTTCCCAGTTCCCATCATAACATCTGATGGTGGTGGTGGTGGGGCATTAAGCCCCAACAGAACATCTTTGCAATTCTCAGGTATGTCAATGTGGCCAAACTCTAATGATGAAGGAGCTAGGGTAGTGATGAAGATCCTTGCCCTTTTCCCAGAAAGCAGGTTGTGAACAAGCAGTAGTGAGATTCTTGGAATAAGGGATATTGGTGGGAATACATAAGAGCAATTTGTTATCCCATGGAATTCTGAATGCGTCCCCTAGGCTGTTCCGCTGGGGCAATCTGCTTGCAAATGATTCGGAATGGAGTTCCTCTAGTTGTGAAAACGATGTCCGGTTTCCCCCAGGCTAGAAATACGGTGGTGTCCACCTGGCTCAGTAATAGTTCATATTCGTGGCAGAAGTAGAGCTCACTGCGGTTACAGAGTTGCTGACGCACGGTAAGTGAGAGGGTGACAGGAAAAATCCTTTGGGCCAATGCATCTGTAGTAATTTTCTCTTCATGACATGGGACTGTGAAAAGCGCCCCTTTCCTGAAATTGCCATTGTTTTACCACCAAAGAACCTTGTGGAAAGCACTGGTAAGCTGTATTTTATCGTCCCAGTGACCTAAATTTGGCTCCAACCAGCATCCAGAAACTCGTGCAGTTGGAGCATGTAAAGTCTGCAGTTCTGAGTCAAGGGAATGCATGACGACATCATGCCGAGAAAGGAGTACACCATTCAAAGAGGCAACTGCCCTTTGAACCAAAGAAAAAACGTTGTCCAGATTTTCTCGTCCAAAGGTATCGTCCTTGAGGAAGTCATGTTCAGGGCTGCACCCAAAAACACCATATACCATTATAGAGTTACAGATTACTTTTTGTAGTGCATCGAGTAGCCCACTGATGGCAAACAGTCCACTGCCGCCCTTGTGTATTGAAGGCCTCGCTCAAAGGTTGGTGCTCGAATTAGCTAGCTGTCTAGGTGCAGTAGTGGATTCCTTCCCTTCTAAGATGGGCCACAATTGTTTGCCTCCTCCAGTCGCTGAGTGCACCTAGTAGGAGTCCTTCAGCTTTGCCTTTAACGAGATGAGTTGGTTCCGACCCGTCCACCTCAGCCAACGCCTCAGTGGCACAATTCGAGGCCGAACAGGAGAACCTTGAATTGGTAATCGTGTCCCGCCACAAACCATAGATATTTGTGGTGCTTTGAATTAATTGGCACGTGGAAACAATCGTCTTCCATGTCTAGGGACAAGTTGCTCTTTAGTTGGAGACAGTTTACCATGTCACCGGGCTGGGCCCTAAGAGTTGGGCTGAGATGCCGCCTCTGAGATAGGATATGGTCTTGGACAGATGTTGGGAAACCACGTCTGGGGATTGGATACTAATGTTTTCAAGGTGCTTAAAATGTCCATGAACAAGTTATGCACCTTGGGCTGTGGAGGTGGTTTTGATGGCCTTTCTGGTTCGATTGGGTGTGATGTGCCTTTAAAAGGCTGGGGGCTAGAGGGTAGAGACTCTGACAAAGGCCATGCCACATTCAACTTTTCCTCTTTGGAGAAAACACCCTCATACTTTCAAAATCAGAATCAATATTGTGCTCCTGGAGGTTGCCTGGAGGAATGTCCAAAGGTTCTGACAAAATGGGAGGGACGTACAGCTTAAGCATCAGCATGCCTTGCTTTGGTCTCCTCAGGGACTTGAGCATGCACGCTGAAAAGATCTTAGCTGGCTTGCGCGCATGCTTCTACTATGAGACATCAGTGGATGAGAAAGTCGACTATGTCATCAGTGGCAGGGTTGTCGAGGAGGCTGTTGACAGAATGGTCATTGAAGGTTTTGGCGACAGGGCCTTCGACGAGGCGGTTGCTAATGGTGTCGAAGCGTTTGTGTCGTTGACCGGTTTATCAGAAAAGACATGCTCATTGACTGGACTGTAGGCATGCAGAGAGCAACTTGGCTTGTGGATGGGCCCACTGCCTTCAAAGACTTCGTGGCCACATCTTTTGTCAATATCAACAACTTGTGCGGTCTATGGCCTAACGAGGAAGAAGACGCAGGCATAGAGAGCTTATCAAAACCCATTTGAGCCAGGTGGAATCATCCCTCTTCGCGTTTTCTTCTCTGCCGGACTCTTCATGGGCTCTTGCTCATTTGGAGGAGGTACCTCTTTCTGGTAGCCTGCTAGGATGCAGAGAGGTACAGCCCCTCACTGAAGCAGTGTCTGAGGCAAAAGTGCCATCACCTAGCCAAGCAACTAGTCTTCTATGACTGTCCTTGATAGTCTTGTTGGAGATGGACTCACAAATGGATCAGGTGTCCATACAGGAAGTAAAGGCACTCATGTTTCTCTTCCACGTAAATGTTCTGATGCACATCCTCTGTATGTATCCTGCTGGGCATTTTACCATGCCAAGTCTTGATGCCATTTGTGTATTCTAGGAGGAGATATCGACCGCCAGTTGAGCACAGATTTTCGCTTAGCCAATACAAGAGCTATGCCAGCCAGTCTACGAGGTCTCCTAGGTATGTTCTTGACAAAACCCAATAAGCATGTCTATGTCCGGCTGGATGGCTACACCCTAAATTACAGAGAGATTGGATGCTACCTCAGCCCAGAACTGTGCTACCTTATCACATGCCCAGGCCATATGTATGAAGTTAGCTCCATCCATCTTCCATCTTGGACATTCTCCAGGGGCTGAAGTATCACATTTATTGATTCTCTTAGAGGTGTAGCATACTCTGTGTATGAACTTAAATGAAAGCAGACACTTTTTATAATTCATTGAGACCATGCTTACATGTATAGCCACATTGTTTATCTGGTTGCCAATCTCCTCCTCCCAGGTCCTCCTGGTGCTGTATAGTGTGCTAGGTCTCCATTCCCCCACCAGCTCATACAACTATGAGACTTGCTTAATTTGAGGTCCGTCTGATGTGAGTGATGTTAAGACTGCGTCACCTTCCAAGCCAATCAGGAACATTGGGTTTTTGTCTGTGAGCCCCTAAAGTATTATGGTACATATCATCTAATACACGAGTGAGTTCCCTCATATTCATCATATTACTCTAACATTCTTCCTCAGTTAGAAAAGTGTTATTATGGAAACAGCCTTCAATCTGGACTATATCCAGCTTAGCTAGCTCCTAATGGATACTAATATCAAAGCAACCCGGAATTCCCTAAATACTCCTAAAACATATATCGGTAGGAAGGGGCAAGAATTCCGATACTTGCTGTACTGTTGTCTCGGATAATGCAGCATTCACCATGTATAGTCCTGATGGCAACTCGCCTGGTACCCCATAATGTTGAGGCGCGCTTCAATGGGGTGACAACAACTCTCTCAGGGCGGAACCATGATTTGATATCTCTTATCTGTGCCACTAGGCAGTACAGCATAATGTCTGGTATTGCCAAGCCTCCTTTTGTAACTAGGCACGTCAGCATCTACCACAGAACCGTTGCCTGCTTGCCGACCCATATTAATGTTAACATCAATGTCTTAAACTTATTAAAAAAATCTCTGGGTATCACGATAGGCATATTTAGAAAAAGATACAATTTAGGGAGCAGTAACATTTTGATGAGCAATATTCTGGCAAGCATGGAGAGTGGTAGCGGAATCCACTTATTAACCTTATGTTCTTATATTATGTTATATTATTTTTATTTTTGCATTTATAGCAGCACATAAAGCCCAAGGGCATCTAGGCGCTAGTTATATCAGGTAAAGTCAGTCCGGTAGGTAGGTAGGTAGGTTACAGACTAGATGAGTTACAGTAAATGTATGTTATTAACCTTTAGCAGGGGGATGTAGTTAGCCACAAATAGCTTATGGCTGTCACTAACCACTATTATTCTCACATTTTGTGCCATCTGGACACCATCTGCATCCACGGTTATTCGAGGGTCTTGGTGTCAAAGGTAACAGTTTGGATTTAGTCGAATAGATTTCAGCCCAGAGTATCAGCCAAATTCTGTAGCCGTGTTGATTATTGGGCCAGAACAACATTTTGCAATGTTTGTATTGTGGAAAAATTTGGGGTGGCAGGCACTCGATAAATGTGTCTCTTGCAGAAACAACATTGCCAAGATGCCTCTTAAGGTATGTGATGACTTTGAGGACCTAAATGACGTTATTCAGCCCCCTCAAATTCCAGGTTACAATTTAAACTCGGACCCAATGTGTACATCTTACTACATCCAGAGACATTTCATCTTTAACAGCATTAATCTTAATGCTCCTATACCACTGCCTTAACATGCAGCCATTAATACCATCATACCTAACAAAGAACATATACCTCCTGCCCCTCTCCCTCACTGGCCTACCCCTCAACTATCTGTGTGATCTTCAACCCGCCTACCATTGTAAACCAGAAAAAAACATCCCAGCGATACCGTAAGCAACGGGATTAACAGAGCTAAATTAAGTGACATATAACACATACCCCTACCCCATGTGTGTCTCACTGAAGGGAGGGACATCTTACTATGGTGACCAACATCAAAAAAACGTAAAATGTATCAATGGGGATATGGGTGATTCGGAAGCATGCAGAATACACAGTGATTCTGGACTTCCTTCCCCTTCTCTAGCATCATGTTGTTCCCACATCAGGTGTTATTGTTGCATACCTTATTCAATCCATTATGCTTGGTTTTGTCCAAGTGACTGTCAATAAAGGATGATGTTTCATCAGTGGTGCTGAAGAAATTAGATTTTCCCTGCGAGATGATTTTGAGCCGTGATGGGAAGAGCATCTGGTACTTTACATCCCTTTCTCTCAGCTTACATTGAACTACCATGAACGTTTTTCGCACCGCTTGGACTGCCAGACTGAAATCTGGAAAGATCAGGAGTTGAGCAGAACTCAGGCTTATCGCTTCCTTCTCTCGGGCTGCTTTCAGAATTAGGTCCCTGTCCCCGTAATTAAACATGCTCGTTATAATGGGCTTTGTTGGTAGACCTGGGGCACGTTTATGACCCACAGCACTGTGTGCATGCTTCACCTGAAAGTGACAAGAGAACAAAGTGGAGCTCATTTTATACAAACCAGTAATTTGGTGGCAGAGAGCAGTTACGTGCGGACATGTGCACGCCACCTTTTGCCCTGCACCTTTGCACTCATTTATGCAAATGACGAAAAGGTGGCAGCGGGGGGCCCCTTTGTGTATGTCAACATGTAACGGCTCTCCGCATGGCAGGGCGCATTTACTTTTGCGAGCACTGCTTGCTAAGGCAAGCAGTGCTTACAATCACAATTAAACTCTGCCCAACATGCAAGCATGACAGGCAGCATGTACAAAGGATCCCTATGGGGATCTCCAGCATTTGCACCACCATAAAAATCCCTTTTAACACATGTTTCTTAGGTTACGCCAACAGAAATGAGCCCCAGGGTATACCAGGATCTCAGGCAGAATCTTCTCCCGATATGTTTTAACCAGACCTTGAAATGACGATTCCGGAAGCCCGAGGATGTGGATATTATTTTACTTCAACCTTGATTTGAGGTCTTCGTTCTTCACCTTAACTACCGCCATATTTTTTTCCAGGTTCACAACCTTAGCTTCCAGGGTAGCGAGCGTGTCCTCCGCCACACTAATGTTTTCGGTTTCTGCCAGTCTGTTGCATAGTTGTTTGATTTTGTGCTGCAAAGCCTCGACTTTATTTGCCAAAGTGTTCAATTTCTGATCAATGATGTTTTGAAGCATGCTTTTCATTTCAACTGGTAATGTACAGAGTGCTAGCAACAGTTTGGGCAAAAGATTGCGAAAATGAGTATGTGGGCAATCGATTTGAGGGCATAGTGGCTGCAACTTCCCCTTGTTCATTCGTTTCGGTTTGTGTAGCTATGCTTTCAGTTTGTACCGGTGTTAAGATGACAGTTTTTGCAGGTAATTGTACAACATGAGTAGGATTTGTGCCCTCATTACGAAGAGATTTAGCAAAAATGTAACCCTCTAGTTTGTTAAGTTTGAATAAGATTTGATTCAACGATGACTTGCAGTCCCTAAGCTCATAATGAGTATAATCATGACCTTTGACCTTTGCGCACCGTGGAAGTACTTTTGAAGTACTGTTGACTGATGCAGGGTGCTGCCTAACTGCTGTGTGGAAGCCGTACGAGCCCGTGGTTGCTGGAGCCGACAGGAAGTCTTTACTGGTTACACACATTTCGCCTGACTAACGGAAGGAAAAGAAAAGAGGAAAAAAAAAAAAAAGGTGTCCTCGTGGTGCTCCCCGCCCCCTGTGGAGGGCACACCCTTTGGCCTGCATAAAGAACGCGCATTCAGCGCGCGCGCACCGTGGAAGTACTTTTGAAGTACTGTTGACTGATGCAGGGTGCTGTCGGGTGCTGCCTAACTGCTGTGTGGAAGCCGTACGAGCCCGTGGTTGCTGGAGCCGACAGGAAGTCTTTACTGGTTACACACATTTCGCCTGACTAACGGAAGGAAAAGAAAAGAGGAAAAAAAAAAAAAAGGTGTGTCCTCGTGGTGCTCCCCGCCCCCTGTGGAGGGCACACCCTTTGGCCTGCATAAAGAACGCGCATTCAGCGCACCCGCGCGCGCACCGTGGAAGTACTTTTGAAGTACTGTTGACTGATGCAGGGTGCTGTCGGGTGCTGCCTAACTGCTGTGTGGAAGCCGTACGAGCCCGTGGTTGCTGGAGCCGACAGGAAGTCTTTACTGGTTACACACATTTCGCCTGACTAACGGAAGGAAAAGAAAAGAGGAAAAAAAAAAAAAAGGTGACTTTTAGCTGGTTTACTTGAATGAGGCGTGAGGCACGTAGTATAGTGCTCGCAGTGACGTTTTACGTGGCAACCACGGACTTTGTATGGCGTTGCAATTACGCCTGGACGTTTTACATGCATGAATCACGTTGTAATTACGTTGTATTGGTGGGTGGGGGGACAGTCTGAGGGCGGTCAGCCACTTGGTTACGAAATGCTCAGCATCTGATAGACGTGACTGAGATACAATGCAACGTCACGATAGTTAATTGAAAACACTTATTCCTTTTCCCTTCTCTGTTTCTTGAAGGTGTGTCCTCGTGGTGCTCCCCGCCCCCTGTGGAGGGCACACCCTTTGGCCTGCATAAAGAACGCGCATTCAGCGCACCCGCGCGCGCACCGTGGAAGTACTTTTGAAGTACTGTTGGCTGTTCACGGTTCACGGGATGCGGTGCGCGGGGCGTTTCAGGCGAAACAAGTTCTGAGTGCTGATATTTGCTGAAGCTTATCGTCATAAAACAAAATCACGGCTGTGTTTAGTTCCATCTAATTTAAAGCACAGAGTTTTCCTGAAAGCTAAATTTCATCTAAAGGGCACCGGTATATTTACCGCAGAGTCCATATGGTGTACTCTCTACGCAGTGGATGCCCTCCTAACAAAACTGCGAACAATAAAAAATACTTAAAAAAACAAAAAAAAAATAACAGCCATAAGCGAATTGATTCCAATTGTTGAAACAGCTATTATGGACCACAACCAGGTCGCACTAAGCAATCCATCTGGCCGGTCACATGAAGTGACAAATAACACAATTTTTCACGAAGTGGAAACAGCTCATGCACGATCACAGTGCACAGGGGGTGCCGAAGCACCTTTTATGTCAAAATTGTCGAATGATAGTGAGGAGGGTGGCCCGGGTTATTTGTACTCGTCTAGGAAGAGTTTTATGAGTATGCGTATGGACGAACCAGAAACTAAGGGGGAGGAACCGAATGATGTAGGGATCATTTCACCATCCGATAATTCCATTCTTGCCCCGGCAGTTCTTGCGGCCCTCGAAAAACGGGTCCGCTTATCCGATGGTCCTTCCTCGCCGGCTACTTTACAGACCTTCAAGAGAGCTGATGTATATTTACATTGTAAACCAAATACATCTAATTTCATCCCCTGCATTGCTAGGTCAAATAACTCCACAACTAAAATGGAACCACCCACGGAGTTACCCCCGCTGCTTTTAGACTTGGCTCAAACGGCGGCGACAGCATCCTCCTCACCAACCTTGAAGCCTAACATACCTCCACTTGGCTTTGATCTCTTGGAGCCCTCAGATGACCTCCAATCCCTAGAGGCCTCTTATCCGGTACTAACACGTATTTTGAACTTACTGGATAAAGGTCATGATTATACTCATTATGAGCTTAGGGACTGCAAGTCATCGTTGAATCAAATCTTATTCAAACTTAACAAACTAGAGGGTTACATTTTTGCTGAATCTCTTCGTAATGAGGGCACAAATCCTACTCATGTTGTACAATTACCTGCAAAAACTGTCATCTTAACACCGGTACAAACTGAAAGCATAGCTACACAAACCGAAACGAATGAACAAGGGGAAGTTGCAGCCACTATGCCCTCAAATCGATTGCCCACATACTCATTTTCGCAATCTTTTGCCCAAACTGTTGCTAAATCTCCGGTTCCGACGCATTGTCCCATTTTCACTCATGCCCAGTTGTGTCAAATGGTCAACAAGAACTCTGAAAAAATTGAACAATTATTTTTCTTTGTACAAAATAACCCAGTCGAAAGAGAATTGGAAGAACTAGAGACACAAAAGGAACTAGTGGATGATCCAATCTTTCATCCGGATAGTCCTTCGGCCTTGACCAACCTCTTTATGGAGTCTGGCAACGACTTAAAGCACCCAAAGGGTAATAGCAAGGTTAAGATTGGCGACACAGCCAGCGCCGGACAATTTTTCACCTCTCGTAAAGAAAAGCGCCTATATCTCAGGGCTCTAAAGAGAAAGGAAGGAATGCAGGCTCTGTTGGCCGTGGAAAAACTTCCTATCCCAAAAATAAACAAAAAAAAGAAAAATGAAAATAATCAAAATAAAAATATGGGAACAGTACAAAGTGATACCCTTACACAGGAAGTCAATCAATCCTGTGTAAATGATTTAGGTATGCCCGATTTTGCATCCACAGACATTGCAAAGGAAAGAGCACAGTCCCCCTCTAAAAGCAGAGAGACGGGCATGCCACCTTTAAGTAATAAAGGCAGAAAAGATGTGTGCAATCGCAATGAACCAAAAGGGAGTATTCTATGTGGATCTCCCGTGCCCCAACTCAAACCAACAAATACGACTCAAACGCAACTATCAGCCTTTTTTAAGCCCATTCCGACCAAAGCATCAGTGGTAGATAACAAATCACACCAGCTCGCCTCCACCCACGGGGTAGCAGAAATAAAAATCACAGAGTACAACGGAAAAAATGATCAAACTCACTCTATACACCCCATGGGAAGGGAGTCGAACTATGAGAAGCACGAGCAGTTAAATACACACAATGACTCGCACAAGGAAGGCCCAATTGTGGATGAGTTACCTCACGATGGCATAGATGCCCTAAAGTCTAGGACTGATACTAACATCGTGGTATCCACCATTCTCGGATGGGAAACTGATCCAAACACATACGGAAGTAAGCGCCTAAATCGTACTGCCTTGCTGAAAATATTTAAACAAATTCCAGCACTTAGGACGCTGCATTCGGATGATATAGAATGGATCACTTTGCCCCAAATTCAAAATTTTAGGATGGTATGTAAGGTACAATCCAATATCATATCGAACCTGATATGGCAACACAGAATTGAACTCTCCACGATCGGCCTTCAACTAACACCATTTGAAATCCTTGATGAGGCAATAGTGTTCAATGAAACACCACTGAGAGAACTCGCTCCACCTCTCACGAACAAAATAGCGCACAAAGACCAGAGCGGTCTCCATCCAGAAGTAATAAGCCAACTGGTTGCACTATCAAATGCTAGTAAGGATTGGTCATGGCTTACCTCATTGGCTAATTCACTAAACCCTGCAATGAACAATACTCCCAATCACTAAATCTCATAGACTTACCATAATCTCATGGAATGCATGCGGTTTTACTAATCTTCTTTCTTGGTTTAATAATAAATCCAATGACACAAACTGTGATATATTGCTCTGTCAAGAAACTATGGCAATACATAATCTCTCACTATCTGGGTTCTTAGTATTGCAAAAAAAGGCTGTACGAGGTCCTAGTGGTCGTCCATATGGTGGTACTGCAATTTGCATTAATACCAAATTACACTTTCATATTCAGGAAATCTATGATTCACCCTTGTATATAGCTGCTGTTATATCTTTCGAATCATCCCCAGTGGATTTAATTTTATGTGGTTCCCTATATCATAACCCAAATAGAGTTAATATCAATAATGCTTTTGATCAGCTAGACTTGCTATTAGATAAAGTAATTACCAAATATACGGCTTGCAGGATAATAATTGGCGGCGACTTCAATGCTCAATGCCAGAAGAAAATAGTTCATAGCAAATCCTATAAATACTCCCAAACATCAGATGAAAGGGGCGAAAGGTGGAATTTCCATCTAGAATCATGGGATATAACATTTCTTCCCTTCCAAAACTCACGGCTTGACTATACCTGGAAGAGAGGCATATTTAAATCAAGCATAGACCATTTTGCTATTTCCGCAAATCTTCTAGAATATTGTTCTGATACTCTTACAATTGACCCTGGATTTGGAGATCATATGCTTATCTCATTCACCCTACTTACAAAAGTGACCGAATTGGCTCAGGACCCCAATCAGGGGCTACTGGAAAGTGATAGACCACATCTCTCACTAAGATGGAACAATCGCTTATGCGATAGGGTTAATGCACATATGGACAAATGGCTAGAGGGCTCGCTGGACAGCCATGGAATGCTACAATTAAACTACAAAGATCCAGTAAATTACTTGCAGACGTTAATGCAAGTACTCGCTAGAACATATAGCACAAACAGTAATATGAATTGTACAGTTCCACTTAACAGATGTACAGATATTGTAGTAGCAAAACGGAAAAAAAATGCAGATTTACGTAGCATAAAAAAAAATATACACAATTGCACGGCAGACGAATATATTCAGATGAAAACTTCAATTCTTACAACTTATCGTAACAAATGTAAAAATATCAAATGCCACAAACATAAGTTGGCTAATCAACAGATGATTAGTGCACTATGTCGCAATGATCGGAGATCCACGTGGGCAATCTTGCGAGCGGACGCTTGCAAACTTGATAAGAGCCAAGCCTCTATGATATCTGCTGCAACGTGGGAGAAATACTATGAACAAAAATATGCTGTACCCACACACTTCTTATATATAAATGCTAATACCCCTCCGACTCCAAAAATGCCACTAACTCCCTGGTCACTCCAAGACATTGAATATGCCATCAACGCGCTAAATTATTCAAAAGCAGCTGGCCCGGATGGGATTCCTCCCTGTGTTTTGAAGCGACAACCATTACTTTGGGCGCATATATTAAAACACCAATTTGATAAAATTTTAGTGTCCTTAGAAATTCCGGCCTCATGGCTAGGCTCTATCATTGTTCCCATCCACAAAAAGGGGGACAGGAGTAATCCCGCGAATTACAGGCCAATTGCATTGATAGATGCGTCTGCCAAAGTATTTGCCATCTTAATATTACGGGAACTGCAAGCATTTATGAAAACTAATAAAATCCTATCCCGATTTCAGATTGGCTTCAGAGCACAGATGGGAACTTCCCTAAACGCAACACTGATGGCGCATATACTTGCGAAATCAAAGATAACGAATACAGGGCCAATATATATAGCCTCAGTGGATTTAACCGCAGCCTTCGATAACGTATTACGTGGGTTGTTATGGAAAAAAATGCGGTTAATGGGTATTCCTTAACATCTTGTCTACTTAATTGCCAAACTGCACACCAACACAGTATACTATATCAGAGTCAATATGGCTGGAGCTACCACGGGACCTATTCCAACCACACTAGGGGTCAAACAGGGCTGCAATTTGGCAGCCACCCTGTTCAATCTTTATCTCTGTAGTATTAATGAAATATGGACACAAGAAATTAGCTATCCAGCACGTCTGGGGGAACTGAAAATCCACTGGCTAGCTTTTGCGGATGAAATATTAATCTTTGACCGAACTCCTTCGGGCCTCCAAATGAAGCTTTCATTGTTTGCTGATTACTGTCAATCCCATAATCTACAATTTAACGCAGACAAATCAAATATCTTTTTGTTCAATAACTTAAAGAAAAAGATATGCCCGAGAAGTTGGACTATTGGACTGATTCCCATTCCACGGACAGCCAATATTCGATACTTGGGCTATGCGATTTCTGACTCTACTGCACTAGAAATGTGGAAAAACATCTTGAATCAAAAAGCAAAAACATTAACGACTCAAATGCGTATGATTCTAGCGAATTATTGTAAGTTTTCAATGGCTCCATTATTTGAGTTCTATACTCTTAAAGTCGAGGCAATTCTATTATATGCCCTTGATATGTGCTTGGCGAAAATAAATCCATTTCTAGACCAATTACAAGGTCGCATGTGGAAAGATGTGTTGCATCTTGCTAATTCACTCCCCAATGCAGTTCTAAGACAAGAACTAGGATTGACATCATTATCTGCCCGATATAATTGGCGTAAACTCACAAATTATGCAAAAATGCTTTTTCCCCCCACTAATTCCTTGTATGAAGATTTGGGGGTGATGATCAAAAATTCCAATCCACTGTCCATTGCAAAATATCAAAAAGAAATGAAAACCCTTCTGAATGAAATGGCACTTAATTCAGCTGATTTAGAACACCGCCAAGCTCACATCAAAAACCGACTATATGCTCACGATTGGTGCAAAACCATTAATGCTATGGAAAAATATCAGTCATATGAGGAAGCCGGAAAATTTATAACGGCGCGCTGTCCGCGCAAGACTTATCTTCAACAATTTCCCTGTCCAAAAGCTAGAGGCATTTACATTAGATTTAAATTAAATCAACTGCCGACATTAGAAAGAACAAAAAATTGGACAAACTTAGAGGAAACAGCATATGGTGGCATTTGCAGACTATGTAAAAGGTCAGACTCTTATGAAACACTTAAACACTTGACCACTTACTGCTCTTATTTTGAACGACAACGAAATGAAATATTTGAAACCAAATATGACCTTGACAAAATCGAAAGCAGAGAATGGTTGTGGATGGCATGCATGTGGGGACTCACAACGAAAGCTATATTGAGAACTACGCGTTTTGTTACTTTAGTAAATGAACAACTAGAAAAATTACAGCTAATTCAAGCAAACAGTGTACTTCAAGTTAAATAACTGTTAATGACAAAGATTATGTGAACCAGATACTCTGCTAACAGATGATTGGCAGTACAGATTTTAAAACTCATTGCCTAAAGTATGTCTAAGACCAAGGGTTATGAGTGGGGAAACAATACTTTTTTATACTGTCGAAAATTAGAGTGTTTCCTTTTTAAGATTGGTTGCCGAATGGGAATAACTTGAACTTGTATGAAAAAAAAAAAAAAAAAAAAAAAACAAAATGTACAGAGTGCTGGGGGGGAGGGGATCCGTGGTGCTAGGAGACCTTTGTGTCACCAGTGAGTCGCCAGAATTTATCCCAAAGCCAGAAAAGATCTTGAGTTTGGCCTAAGATTTACGCTTGGGGTTGGGCATGTTCCAGACCAAACAGCTGCCTTACAGGATGTGTGTGTGTAGTGTCTTAGCATTGCACAGTTCGTGCATACAGCTCGTGCATCCAGCGCGAGATGATGGCACAAGCTGTGAAGCGGAATGACGTGAAGGAAGAATCGTATTTGGAACGGAGGAGGAGAGGGCAGTTGGAGGGACAGAGGATAGAAGACACGTTCCTGCGTCATGTTCCCTTCTGTTTAGATTAGATTATAACTTAACTATTGTTATGTTCTTAAGTATAAATTAATAAATACACTTATTAACCTGCCGTACCCTCCTATTCTTCAGTGGCGACGAGGCGAATCTTATGCGGCCGTTGAGAAGGATCTCCGGCTGCTGCTAAAGGTAGGTGCGGTAAGCGGCACTTCACCGCCTACGTCCAAGTGTGTCGATCGTATCGTCCAGAGACTCTGCATACTGTTCAGCACAGTCAGGGTGCTAACCACCCCTGCACCCTGCAGGTGGCGCTGTGGTGCGCGGCCCAACAAAATAACAGTGAAAGGAAGAGGAAGCGAAGGGCGATCTGTTACGAGACGCACAGTGGGCTTTCATTTTTCGTCACCCTTTCACTGCTGCGCATGCAAGTTGTCTACTGTCAGCTGCCCACCAATTTTTTATTTCCCCAACGGGCGTCCACATCCGCCCGTACACGGGGATCACAGTCGAAGGAGAGCCTGGAGAGGCGGGGCCAGTCAGCACTATGAAAGTGTACACACGCTGACTCGGCCGTGTCAACTGTAAGAAGTCAAACTGACACGTGCAATCGCGTTGAAGTGGACTGTGCCATTTGAGTTATTTCTTTTGCAATAGCGACACACACTCAATAAAAAAAAAAAGTTTTCTCATGAGTCCATGGAGAGATATCTTAATATTTTGTTAAACACCAGTATGAATGATTTAATCCTCAAGTGAGGAAGGGAATCCTCATTATTCCTACTCTTCCTCCTCGCAGTGGTTTCTTTTCTATTGGCAATCAATCTTCATAGCTTTCACTGTTCTTCCTCCTCACAGTGATTTCAACAATCAACCTTCATAGCTTTCAGTGTTCTTCCTTCTCACAGTGATTTCAACAACCAGTGTCTGCAAAAGAATCACCAACCACTCAGATCAACATGGCGATGCAGGGGGTTCAGCCACCCCATATGTTTTTACCAGAAGTGGGAGATCCTACACTCCCGTGGAAACGTTGGCTTAAAGCTTTTGAGCACTATGCGCGTGTTGTGTGTGGGGCGAATTACAGCACAGAGAGGAAAACATCTCTATTGTTACATTGTTTAGGTCCAGCTGGACAAGAAAAATTTGAAGATTTACCCGATTTGACAGATGAGACAGAGGACATGAACGAATACGAAATAGCCATTGCCAAATTTAACAAGCATTATGACAAAAAGATGAGTACCATCTTAGAAAGATATAAATTCGGAAAAAGAGTCCAAGAGAAAGATGAATCTGTAGAATAATATGTCACTGTTTTGAGGAAAATGGCCCGAAATTGCAAGTTTAATCAACAACTTGATGAAAGAATCAGGGACCAATTTATGCTCGAGTGTAGAAGTGGCAATGTTAGGGAGAGACTATGGTCCGAAGATGATCCCACTCTGGACACAGTGTTAAGACTAGCCAAAGAGGTGGAACACACCGAGACATGTGTGTCCACTTTAGAAAACAGAATGAAAGACATGTCTGTCAAACCATCGATCAGCTCTGTACAATCAGACCAAGATGATGAAAAAGGAGTGGTAAGAGGCAACAAAAAGAAGAAAATGGCGCCATATCACAGTGAGATGACATCTAACTACAACAATTTGCAACGCAGGAATTCTAGTGGTGGAGAAGTGTATAGGAATCGCACGATGGTGAAGAGACCTGACAGAATGGAAGTCAGGAAGAGTAATAGATTCGAGTCAACCAGAGTGCCTACATCGGGACGAGAACGTCAGAACAAAGAACAGTTTACACAGAGTGGAAGGGGGAGAACCAGACAAAGAGGGTGCTACAGATGTGGTAGTCCAAGTCACTGGGCAAACAACAAGGAGTGTCCTGCTCTCAAAATTATTTGTAGGAGATGCAGAGGGTAAAGGACACATAGCCAAATGTTGCAGGAGCAACCCGAGTGAAGAACAAAATTCAAATTGGATAGGAGAGGAAGATGAAGAAGAGGAGTGTGTGTTCATGGTCACAGATGAAGATGAACATGTTGAAAGTCCTAAAACGAAAATTGCTGCGAATGGTTTACGGGTTGTTATGATGGCAGACTCAGGAGCCAAGTACACACTTATACCAGAAGAAATGTGGAAAAAATGTGGTCCAGAATATCTACATGAAGCAGATGTAAGACTTAAAGCGTATGGAGGAGCCAGAATAGACTTAATTGGATGCTTTATTGGTGAGTTAGAGTTTAAAGGCAGACAAGCGAGTGGTCGTATTTATGTCTCAAAGAGAGGGGAAACTGCCTTACTTAGCTGGACTCATCAAAAACTGCTCAGAGTGCGACTGGATCCAAATGCTGATGAAGCAGTTTATCAAGTTAGCGGAACACATGTTGAAGATATTGGGAAAATCAAGGATTAAATATTCAGAGATGATGTGATTGGGTGTTTAAAAGGTTTTTCACACCGCATACTACTCAAGTCTGGTTCAAGACCCATTGCCCAGAAACTCAGAAATGTACCTCTAGCTCTCAAGACAGAAGTCAAAGAGGAACTAAACAAATTGGAAATACAAGGCATAATTGAGAAGGTTGATGCTGCAGAATGGGTTTCGCCATTGGTTATAGTAAGCAAAACCACTGGAAAAGTGAGGTTGTGTGTCGATATGAGGGAATTGAACAAGTGCGTGATTCCAGACAGACATCCGTTGCCCAATATACAGGAACTGTTATCCACTCTAGGACCAGCTAAAGTGTTTTCCACTTTAGACCTCACGGCAGCATATCACCAAATCAAGTTACATGAAGACTCCAAGTGCCTAACTGCTTTTATCACACCAGAAGGACTCTACCAGTTTCGGAGAATGCCGTTTGGGTTAATTTCGGCAGCTTCTGTTTTTCAAAGAGTGATGCAAAGGATTCTTGGAGACATGGAGGGAGTAGTGTTTTTTCAAGACGACATATTGATATATGCCAAGGATCAGGAAGAACACACTAAGAGACTGAATAGAGTTCTACAAGAGTTGTACAAAGCTGGGATGGTGTTGAGTAAAACTAAATCTAAGATAAACAGGAAGGAAATAGAATATTTAGGACATGTGATATCGGGAGAGGGTATCAAACCAAAGAAAGATCTGACAGATTCCATCAAATATATGAATGTACCAGACAACAAGGAACAGCTAAGGACATTCCTTGGGATGGCAGAATATTATGCTAAATTCATAGAAAACTTTTCAGACCATACAGTCGAATTGAGAAACCTATTAAAGATGAACAAGAAATTTGAGTGGAACAAGAAATGTGAGAAGGAATTTAGTTTTGTTAAAGAAGCTTTAACCCGAGCTCCAGCACTTCAAAGTTACCTTAGAGGTAGGAAGATTACGATAACGACAGATGCAAGTGAAGTAGGTCTGGGTGCATCCTTATCACAACATCACAATGGACAAGAAGTAGTAGTTGCATTTGCGTCCCGATTGTTAAAAGGAGCAGAGAAGAACTATGCCACCATTGAGAAGGAGGCTTTAGCAATTAAGTTTTGGACTTTTGTTTGGGGAGTACAATTTACTATTTACAGAGACCACAAACCTTTAGTAGAGATTTCCAGTACCAAAGGTCTAGATAAAGTGTCTAGCAGAATCAGGAGATGGGTTTCGAGATTACAAGAATTCAACTTCAAAATTGAACATATTCCTGGTACAAAACATGTCACAGTAGATTGTCTGTCACGACTGACTAGCTTAGATGATGTTGAAGATGCTGAAGATATGTTTGAAGAACAAGATTTAGTTTGTGTAGTGGAAAGTCAAGCCATATCTGAAAAAGAATGGAATGATGAGATGGAGAAAGATGAAACTTTACTAGAAGTAGTGGAAAAGGACAAGGAAGGAAGATGGAGGAAAAATGAGATATTATGTACAAGTGTCAAAGCATTCTGGGACATAAGAGAAGAATTATACCTGCAAAGTGGGTATTTAATGAAAGGTGAAAAAATAATTCCGCCTACCAATTTGAGAAAGAAGATTATGGAGATGGGCCATGAAGGACACCAAGGGATCGTAAAGACAAAGAGGAAGATTAGGAATACCGATTGGTGGCCTGGATGTGATCGCCAGATTGAAGATCAAGTCAAAAAATGTATCCTTTGCTCCAAAAGTGATAAAGTATGCAGGGGTGCTAGTTATCCGATGGTGTTGAGAGGTTCCTGGGAGTCCATGGAGTAAAATTGCTATAGATGTGATTGGTCCAGTGTGGAGCGAGGGTTGTGCAACTTATGGTTTAGTGGTCATTGATATGCTAACCAGATGGGCTGAAATTACTTTCTTGCCACAAGTTACCACACGTAATGTTATTGATTTCATGGAAGAGCTGTGCGAGAGAGAGGGTTATCCGAAAGAAATACTCACAGACAATGGATCCCAGTTTAAATCCAGGGAAATGGAAAAATATTTGAGGGACAGAGCCATTGATCATAAGTTTGTGCCATTTACCACCCACAGACCAACGGGATTGTGGAGCGATTTAACAGAGTGATAAAAGATGCTATCAAGTTGGCGTGGGCAAATGGGAGAGAGTGGAAAGAAGTTGTTAAGGAAACCTTAATAGCTCATAGATTTACCCCTTACAGCTCCACGGGTGTTACCCCTTTTGAACTGAGTAGGGGTAGAAAAGGCCATACAAAAATTTACCCAGGATGGATGGGTGATCTTGTGAAGAAAGTAGTCAATACAGACAGTTAAATAATAAAAGATTGCATGACAGAAGGTGTTTCAGGAAAAGGCCCGAGTTTCAAGTGGGGAGTTGGGTCAGAATAAATCTTCCAGTAAATTTGAGACAAAATGGATGTCAATGGTCCAAACCAGTTAGAGTGGTGGATGTGTATTCACATGCCGTTAAGACGCAGGATGGCAGAGTCTGGAATAATGAGATAGTAATGATAACAAGATATGAGAGTGAGAAGAATAAATCTGATGGTATGGTGGAAGTGAGCAGAAAGAGAGGAGGTGAAGTCATAAACAGAGATGACGAGTGCGCATGGGGAGAGAATGGTAGTAGAAGTTTCTTGAGTGTGTCTTCCTTGCCAACTTACACAGATAACCAGCCTGAAGGAGGAGATGGAAGAGATAAAATGAGATCCAGAACAGGGAGGAATTACAGACCACCGAAATATCTTTCTGACTATGTGGACTAGATAGTCTAAATAGACTCAAGACTTTGTTCTGTAAAGAAGGGGGATGTGTATACAGCGCGAGATGATGGCACGAGCTGTGAAGCGGAATGACGTGAAGGAAGAATCGTATTCGGAACGGAGGAGGAGAGGGCAGTTGAAGAGACGGAGGATAGAAGACACGTTCCTGCTTCATGTCCCCTTATGTTTAGATTAGATTATAACTTAAGTATTGTTACGTTCTTAAGTATAAATTAATAAATACACTTATTAACCTGCCGTACCCTCCTGTTCTTCAGTGCGACACCACAGCTCAAAATATATGCCACAAAGACAAGCTGGGCTCCCACTTTGGGCCACATATGGCTACCCCAAAATCCACAGGAGGGAGAGCTCACCTACTGCCCCTCACAAATGCACATAGACCATACAATCAAGGTGAAGTAGTCGTTCCCACTGAGGCGCTAACCCCTCCATACCGCCAACCTGAATGCAGCTTTCTTTTAAATGTCTGTGCACCACTACGCTGCGGAGCACGCATACCAGCTTAATATGCTTTTGGTACAGCTCTTAGGGTCACTGTAATCCGCTGCCAGTGCCTGGAGCCAACAGCTTCCCAGTAGAGCCAGCTTGAAGTAGCTAGACTGGGCCGTAATCCATATTAGGGTGCAAGTCCTAATTCCACCATGATGCGGCCAGCTTTGTTGTCCGCTGGCCAGAGGCCCTTCAGTGAGCCTCTTGTAGCACCAATGCCGCTGGCTATGCGATCCTCAGCTGGCCGCATGGGAACTGACCAGACTTGTTGCCCTGTATTTCTTCAGCCAGCTAAGCCACTACGTCATCATGAGAGTTGTCTGCAGTAGCAGGACAGGGCCCACTTCATGTAGCTCTGCGCTGATGTACAGCACCACACAGGCTTGCATCCACCTGGCTTTGGCAACTCACAACCAGCAGACCTTTGGCTACCCGAAGATCTGTCATTGTCTCAGATCCATATATGTTCGGCGGCCTCTCAGCTTAACTATCCCCAACAGGGTGTTTTCTAGGATATCAATGTCTAGCACCGGAGCCACAATATTAAGTGGTCATGTTGCTGGTGCCCTCTAGCGCCTCCTCACCCGTAGTATTTGCTTTCTTAAAAGATTAGGACAAGAACTATTTTGTTTCTGGCTAAAGTTTGTATACACAATGCCTTCTACCCAGCATTTGGGCAACATTTGAACTTTGTCGATTTCTGTTTCTTCCAGGGGGCTACCATCTGTGCCTCACATAATAGTCCATTTGACTTCAATTGTTCAATGCTTAAGGAGAGAAAATTAGTCATATTTCAGGTTGGTTTAAGCTATGATGGATTGCCTAGATGAGTTAATGCCCTGTATTTAATTATATGTAGTGAATGGGCCATTGCAGTGATATAATGGCATTTACTACTAGGGGACGGCTTATTAATATTATACGTAGTAGGACAAACGGTTGATGAAGTATGGTAAAATGGAGAAGAATGAAGATAGTTGTAAGCCTATTTAATTATATGTAGTGAATGGGACATTGCAGTGATATAATGGCATTTACTACTAGAGAACGGCTTATTAATATTATACGTAGTACGACAGACGGTTGATTAAGTATGGTAAAATGGAGAAGAATGAAGATAGTTGTAAGCCTCGTAGTGCTGGTTCCAGTGAGGGGAGAAGGTTTAATTTACTTACCTGTAACTATTGTTCTCCAGCACAGGTCTGGCACGGATTCACATGCTCATGAATATTCACGGTCAGGCTTGGAATCCTTGGTAAAAGAAAAGACTGTTTCACTTTCACTTAAAAACTGTATTTCTCCTTTAAACCAATCACCGTCCTCTGGGTTATACTGCCCCCATCCAATAACAGTCCTCTCCCTATGCCCCTCCTCTAGCAGCCACCTTCAGATTTGGTAAGCACATAAAGTGGCACTATGACCAAGAAGAGCCGCAGAGGGGTCGGAGGGAGGGTTTGTATGTAAATCCATGCCAGACCCATGCTGGATAGCAATAGTTACAGGTAAGTAACTTACACCTTCTACAGCATGGGGTCTGGAATGGATTAACATGCTCATGAATAACGAATACATAGCAGTACAACATTACACAACCACGGGAGGTGGCCAGGCTCAATAGAAACAATAATCCTTACCTCTGGAACAGACTATCCTCAAGTGAACAGGTTGCGTAGCACTGCTTGGCCGACTCTAGATGCAGCCCTGAAATCCCTGTCGACGCAGTAGAACTTCTTTAAGGTATGAGTGGACCTCCACGTAGCATCCCTGCAGATGTCCAGCAGGGGCACAGCAGACAGGAACGCCATCGTCGCATCGATCACTTTGGTGGAGTGGGCTCTCGGACAGCCGGGCAGCGGTTGGTTCGCCAACCGATGACAGTGCATGATTCAGCCGGAGAGTCACCTTGAATAGGAAGCCTTGGACAAGGCCTTTCCATGGGTCACAGGACCAAAGTTCACGAACAGTTGTGAAGTCTTCCGAAAACTCTTTATGCGTGTCACACAGAACTTGAGGGAACGGTCAACCTCCAGTGGGTGCAAGGCCCTTTCGGCCGGCAACAAAGGTTTCGGGAAGAAAACAGGTAACACCAAAGGCTTGTTGAGGTGGAATTCCGACGGAACCTTTGGCATGAAAGAGGGGTGCGTACGCAGCATCACCCTCGTTTGGTGGGAAATCAGGTACGGTTGCTTGCAGGATAGTAGCACTTCAAAGTAGACTATGCTGTGGCCTTGGCGAGGACCTTCCTGCAGTCCGCTGGCAACTCAACCTCCAAACTCTAAGGCTGCAAGAGCCAAGCCCTCAGGTTCAGCGATCCTGGTTCGTGATGAAGGATTACTCCTCCCTCTCTGGTGAGAAGATCCAGAACCACCGGCAACTTGACTGGAGGCGACGCAGGCTGCGAAGTTCCGGATACCAAGTCTGCCTCAGCCACGCCGGGGCGATGAGTGTCATCTTGCATGGACACGGAGTGTGTTGATGACTCGTAGCAGGAGAGGAAGCAGAGGAAACACGTACAGAAACAGCCCTTCCCACAGAGAAGACGTCCCACAGGGTGCCCGGCTGTTGGAATCTGCTGGCAAACCTCTAGCATTTGAAGGTGGGCGCCGTCACAAACAGATCGATCTGGGATCTGCCCCATTTGAGGAACTGGTGGTCCACCTGATCCTGACAAAGCTCCCACTCGTGGCAGGAGCGCAGTTCCCAGCTGAGGCAGTCTGTGATGGTGTTCTTGACGCCACAGCACTCTATCGCCCGTTTGAAGTCTTCATTTAGAGGGATCTTGTCTGTGAAGCTTCTGCACACCTGTATCCAGCAGGCGCCCAGGAATTCCTGTAGGGGTTGCACCTGTAACTTGCAGAGACGGACAAGGTAGATGCAGGATGACATCATGCCCAGGAACGACTTGATGGCCCGCTCCATAGCCATCTTCGTCGACAACGGCTGTTGCACCTTTCCTTGAATGGCTGCTAGCCTCTCCTCTGAGGGCGACGCCAGGCATTGAGTTTGGCACCTAGGAACAGCATGTTCTGCAATGGTGTTAAGCAGGACTTCAGATAGTTGACGGAGAATCCCAGATTGGTCAGTAGTCGGACGGTCGTCCCTGTGTATTTGTCAGCCATCTCCCGCGAGCGGGCGTGTATCAGCCAGTCGTCCAGGTAAAGGTAGATGTGTATGCCCCGTAGACGCAGATGGGCCGCCATTGGTGCCAGGCAGTTCGTGAACACTCTGGGGGCCGACTTCAAGCCGAAAGGTAGGGCCTTGAACTGCTAGTGCTGTCCCTGTACCACGAAAGGTAGAAACTTCTGATGTTTCTTGTGAATGGAGACGTGGAAATAGGCGTCCTCCAGGCTCAAGGAGGTCAAGAAGTCTCCTTTTTCCAGTTGGCCGAGCACGTGTTGCAACGTGACCATCCTGAACTTTTGGCACTTTAGGTATTTGTTCAGACTTTGTAGGTATGGGATGTGCCTCCAGCCCCAAGTATCTGGAATAGACTACAGAGCCCAGAGCAGTTGTGGAACCAGCAGTATTGCCCCTTTTCGTAGCATGGCTCGTACCTCTTCCAGAAGCTGAGGGATGTGCTGCTCCTGACGGGAACTGGAGGGATCCACAGACATCTGCCTTGGAACTCCAGGGTGTGTCCTTGGGTGAGAGCGTCCAGCACCAATCTGTCGGTGGTGATCTTTCTCCATTTGCTGACGAACCTCATCAGCCAGCCTCCCACTGTGGTGCACAAGTGGGGGCCCAACATTCCGGTTGGTTTGGGCTTGCTTCAACACCAGCGTCCTGTGGGCGACAGCGACGCTGTCCTCGGCTACCGTAGGCCTAGAAACAGCCTGTGTAGGCTTCTTGCATTGAGGATCTGGAAGGCTGCCTGTATGACGTGCGGTACCCCTTTGAAGACCTGCTCGACCTTCCCCTGGAGGAGCGAAAAGACTGAGCCGTGCTGCTGGAGAGTGCCAAGGAACGGGCCATCTCCGTCTTGATGGTCTGGAGGGACTCCTCCACGGCTTCCCAAAAAGATTCGCCCCATCGAACGGCATGTCCAGCACCTTCGCTTGGACCTCCTGAGGGAAATTAGGGGCTTTATTCCAACCTTGTCAACAAAGGCAGACACCATTCTCCATTTGCCGTATCCCTGTGTTGGCGATGTCCAATGCCGCTGTGATGGAGTGATCTGACGCCACTTCACCTTCCTGTAAGAGAGCGAGGGCCTCCATCTTCGAGGAGGCACTCCAGGATTGGTCCCAGCTTGTAGCACAATTCTCTGTTGTACCTGCCCAGGATTGCCAGTGCATTGGCCGCCTTTATAGTGGACGTCGCAGTGTAAATCACCTTCTTTTCCATGGCATCCATTCTTTTCCCCCTCACTGTCCGGAGGGACAGAAGACCACGAGGACGGGTTAGCCGACCTTTTCCTCATTGCCACCGACACCACTGAATCCAGCAAAAGTTGCAATCACAGGCACTTGTGTGCGGCGTCCGGCACCCTATATTTCTTCTCCAGCCTATCCCGTTTGGCTGGAGCCATGAGAAGGGTTATTCATGAGGGCCAGGCCCTCCTCCCAAACATCATGAAGAAAAGGCACTGTCATGATAGTCTTCCTCTTGGCCTTGCGCCTTTGATATAAGAAGTCCTCCTTCTTGGTTTCCTCAGGCATCAGCTGAAATAGCTTGGAGGCCCTAGCAATCATGGAGTGGAACGATCCCACCTCATCTGGTGGGGACACCCTATGTGGAGCATCCAAATGTGGTGATTCACTGTCTGCTGCGACGATGTCTTAGTCATCATCTGTCGTCGTGGCCGTATTCGTTCCTGTGTCTGGGTCTGCTGGGGGAGAAGGGGCCGATGTGGTGGAGGAGGTTGATATGGGGGCGTCAGATGACGCTTCCTCTTTTTCGGTGGAGGCCGATCTGGGACCTGGGGAACCACAGGTACTTAGTGTTAGGGAGAATTCTCAGAAATGTGCCAATTCCCTCCACCTTGGAGACCCCCAGCAACTTTGCTGGATTTTGAGGACTTGATTTTTTAACCTGGAGAGAGTGAGACTTTTTCCCCACTCTCTCATGTATTTTAGTGTGATTTCTGAGCTTTGTGTTTCTTTTGGTTGCGCAGTCTGACAAACTCCATAGGCATCATCTTTTACATTGTGTCACACAGCACCTTCAGTGCAGTTACACAGGGAAGTCTTTCTGATTTCCCAAAGGTTTAAATACCTTCTTGGGGAT
Source organism: Ambystoma mexicanum (assembly GCF_040938575.1). Lineage (NCBI taxonomy): Eukaryota > Metazoa > Chordata > Amphibia > Caudata > Ambystomatidae > Ambystoma > Ambystoma mexicanum. Next base: position 404,806,364 of record NC_090926.1, on the reverse strand, counting down.
AAACTACTGTTTCCCAGAGCAGTAAAGTGAAATGGACTTTACTTACATTTGTAACTTTCTAGACCCAGCACACACAATCTTACAATAGGGTGCTGGAGGGGTCAACTAGAATTCTTATGTTACCCTTTCCTCACTGAATTGCTGGTGGCATTCGTTTCGTTTTAACTACCGTGGTGTGCATTTACCGCGGGCTGCGTTCACAGCTGCAGTAAAGCACACAAGGGTGCCATTTTTGTCAAAATGGTCCCTGTCTTTTTTCACCATTTCTTTGTGGAACAGTCCTTCTTGAGATTTACTCTGCGCACCAAACCAGTTTGGTCCCATTGTTCACTTTGCCTTTGGCAGGATTCACTAGTGAAGCCCGCCTCCAGCTCCAGGGTGTCTGGGAAGGCAGGAAGTGAGGGAGGTGCCGAAAACTCCTTGTGCTTAGTCTCCTAGGAGACCCAAATGCACTCTGTAGTGATTGGCTGGCTGACTGTCCGGCAAGGACAGCCACCCTGCTGGGTGACTGACAGCTGGTTTGGAACGAATGGGAGAGAACTGAATAAAAGGCAGAGCTTTTGGCTTGAAGGCAGAGTCGACCACTGGACGAAGGAACCATAGAAGAACTTGAAGAGGACACCTGCTGCAATTCCTGGACCGTTGATTTGCCCGGTGAAGCCCTGCTGCTGTGCTGAAACACCAAATTCGTATCGACAGAGAAGCCCCTGCAAGGACGACTTCTCCCCTTGAGTTGGTGGGACCAATCGACTCCAAAGTAAGCCACCTGGACATCCTTCTCAGAGCTGGTTGAACTTCCACAGAGTTGCTGCTGGAAACCGTATAGCCAGGGAGAGGAACACCAGATTGTGTGCGTTGCTTTTAAGATGGCCTAGAGCTCCAGGAAGATCCTGTGGACTACCAGGAAGCAAGACTGACTGAGCCCCCTCAACAGAGTGCGGGACCCCAGAAGCAAGGAAAGCCCATCTCGACGGCCAGGATCCATGGTGTTTCTATTTGCGGTAGACGCGAGCAGCTGAAACACTGAACAGCCACTGATTTGAAGATTGCCGGTTGAGAGCGGTGACCGTCCCATTGCATGTGTTGTGTGTAGTGTGCAGTGATAGACAAATATCATGGCGGGAGGGGAGGACGCAGCCTAGAAAAGCTCCTGAATGATGGTTTAAAAAAAAACATTATTTCTACCATGCTAGAGGACCCACAGGGATTGGGGAAGTGCAGGTCTGGTGCATCAAACGCTGGGCACCCAGTGGTTTGATTCTGGGAACGAGGGGCAGGCTGACTGCCGAAAGGCAAAAACGCTGCTTGCTGCTGCGGCCTACCCTGTCATGGCGCCATGAAGCTGGTAATAATGGGAGCCACTGAGGGGCTGATTTGGCCCATGTAAGCAGTTCCCCAGATGGTACGGCGAGCTGCGATTGTAGCCGGAGGACCAGAGAAGTGGCAGTGAGTGGAGGGAGGGTTTCAGAGGGGCTGGTGACATGGGCAGACAAGAGCTAGCCTAGGTGTGCGCCGAGTTAGCAGCGCTGAGCCGAGGACATGGATAGCCCTCTTGCGACAAGGCATGGAGGAGCTTGAGTCCAGTCCTGACGCCTGTGTCATGGCGCCTGAGCTCTGCTGTGAGAGGACAAATGTCGTGCAGTCTTCACAGGGAGTGTGGGTCTGAATATTTCAGATCTTGAAGGATCAGAGTGCTGTTTGGGTGCACTGATTGCAGCTCATGGTTGCAATGTGCCCTTTATGAACACCACAAAATCCTTACAAACCATGGTGGATGACCCTACTAAGAAAATCAGATACTTTAATATAAAGTTGAAGATGCTGAAGGGAGGTCCAGGAGGAATAATATAAGGAGTTTGGGCCTGCCGGAAGGTGAGGACGGCTAAGATCCGACTGATTATGTGGAGAATCTGCTATTACAGGACACTGGACCGGGTAGACTTTCACAGGGGTTCACGATTGTTAAGATGTATTTCTAAAATCTGGCCTGGTGGACAGATTTTGGGAGGCCATCCTAGTTATAGTGGACAGGGGAACTCTAGGAGTTTAGCCAACCAATGAAGGCAAGTGTGGCAAGTGGTCCAGGCTAAGTCTTAGGAGAGGTGAGTGGGGCAGGGGTTCACGAGTCCACACAGTGAAATAAACAATGCTTCTGCATACAGTCACAGTGATTCATACAATTCACCATTATACCTGAAAGGAAAGGTAATTAGTTAAGCAATTGTATAACCAGTCCCCTAACTTTATGAGTCGAACCCTAAATTGAATGGGGCCTTGTGCCCAAATGTTCACAAAGTACCTTTAGAAGATGGGACAAAGTTAGGAACATGTTCCATTGGGTGTGAAGATTTTTCCAGGGGATTTACAGTTAAGTAAAATACTCTTCCTAACTTCTAGATCTATTTCTTTCAACAAACAGTTCCAAAGCAATGGAATGCAATATAAATCAAAGTTCTTCACAAACTTTATAATGGCAGAGATAGGGGCACTGCTAAGTATTGCGACTACTCACAGCCCTTACTCCAATGTTCCCAAAGGAATTAGGCAGGTCGAATGGGGGTCACTGGAGGTAGGGTTTCCCACTTTTGGATCCAGCAGAAGATGCCCAGGAGCTGTGGGGTGCAAGCACTTTTCTGGTCGGGTCCAGGAGCTGAGTGCAACCCTTTCCAGTGAAGAATTGCAGCAGTCACTGATGCAGCGCTCTTCGGTACACTGTACCAGACGGGGTATGGACAATTCCAGCAACAGTGACTGTACATGGGCAACAGCAGGCATCTCACCAATCGCGAACTAAGGCAGCATCCCAGAACAGGACCCGCCGATGCTGGGACGCTGAAGCGTGACAGGAAGGCTACTTGTAAGACTAGCTGGAGACCCACAGAGATCCGAGCAAAAACCAGGAATGAGCGACGCTTCTGGCACAGTAGCCCAAAACGGAGCTAGTCAGTCCACTGTGTGGTCAAGGGACACATCCGGAGGGTCCAGGATCATGAGAAAGCGTTGAGACTGTTTGGTCCCAGCTGTCCAAAGGGTTGAAGCACCAGCAAGGGATCAGCACCTGAGATCAGGGAGTCCAGCAGGGCTTTACTGGGACAGCAGTAAGAATGGTCACTAGGCCTCTTCAGGATTCGTCCTTGGGTCGTCCATCATCTGGACAGCTACACAGGATACTTGCCTCTACCGATATGCTGGAATGGCTACAGAACTACTGTTCTTTTCCTAAATTCATGCGAGTCATCAAGCTTAGCCCTCAAATAGAAACAATCTGCACCACTCATGTATACCAGCAGTGGTCCAATGAGAGACCACTGTAGTGATGACTCATGCATGCACACTAGACTCACTGGCACCAGTTGGTGGATTGGGGCCAGACGGTCCAGCCTACTTCCTGTGCCCATACACAAATGCCATGCACTGGGCCACACAAATAGCAGCTTTCACGGGCAAATGCAAGACCATGAAAGGGAATTCCGGACCTGAGAAGGGAGGAAGAAAGCCAAAGAACAAGTGAAAAGTCTTGTGGGACAGTCATCTTTGGCCACTAGCCATTGTCAGTAGGTAAACGTGAATGTGCCAACTAAAAATATAGCAAAAATTGTAAAAATGTAACTGCTGCCACCAGCTGGTCTTTAGGCACATAAGTCCTTTGGTATAATTCTAGGGTTGCACTATGTGTTTACGCAGAGAAGGCAGGGACATTGCTTTTTCCTATTTTGCAGTCTTTCTACGCCATTGAAGTGGTCGAGGTAAGCAAGGAGACAGCTGGGGTAAGATAGTTTATATTTATTTAACCGACAGGATTTGTATAGGCGGACAGGCCCCACCAGCTGAGGCAGTAACGGACTCTCCGTCTGAAGCTCGCATTCTCCGCATCCGTCACTGCATTCCATTCACCCTTTCATCACGAGAGAAGCTCGTGCGGGGTCTCTTGATGAAAGGATATGATGCTACACATCTCCCCTCCTTAGCCTCCTGTCATTTGTTAAACAGTCTGATCAGATTTCTTCTGTATCTTCCGTATCCTTAAATAAAGTCTTTCAAATGATCCTGTCTGTGGATTATCCTCCCTGTTCTTGACACTCGTGAAAGATCTGATTTTATTCTTGGCAAGGAAAATTTTGACATAGTATTTCTATTCGATGTAGGCCTTACACGTTCCCCAATGCAATCAGACATAGATCTCACATGCCTATCATTCTCTTCCCTCACATGCCTATAATTCTCTTCCACATTCTCATTTCCACTACAACTTGCTTGTCCTCCATGCATCGGCTCATTAGTTATCACATTTTTGCATGGCTTCATCACACATATCCTATCCATATTCCAGACTCTTCCATCTTGCACTCTCACTGCATGTTTGTAAACGTCAATCACACTCACTGGCTTGGACCATTTGCAAGGTCCATCTCTCATCACCGGGGGTAGTTTAATTCGAACCAGACTTCCTACTTTAGGACCTTCACTTCCTTTACCCTTTTTCACATGACTGTCATGAGCTGTTTTGTTCCTTATCTGTCTGTTTCTAATGTTCTCCACTACCTCTCCAAAGTCTTTCCTTACAACAGTCTCCCTCCCCAACCAGGATGGAGTCAATTTGGTGTTTGCTCTACGTCCTCTACTCAACTCAAAAGGTGATAAACCAGTAGTACTACGAGGCGTGAAACGATGGGCAATTATTTTTCTTTTTACCGCTTCCTCCCAGTAAAGACCATTAGCCCAGGCCCAACGAATGGCGTCCTTGAGTATTTTGTTGAATCTCTCAACTACTCCATTCGTTTGCGGGTGGTATATTGCACTCCTTTTATGTACAATGGAATTTTCGGTACAGAACTTTTCCATTTCTTTTGATCTAAATTGTACACCATTGCCCGTTAATATGCTTCTCGGGAAACCTTCTGTAGCACATATTTCTGACATTAAATCTATAATCATCCTTGCATTCATGTTAGGTTTAATTGAAACTTCTACCCATCTGGTCAAAAGATCAATGACCACTAAACAAAATTGCTGTTTACCATCACAATAAATAGGCCCTAGTATATCCATGCCTACTTCATCCCAGACTTTTCCTGGAAAGCTCGTTATCACCATTGGGTATTTTGCACCCACACACACTCTGTCACTCTCAGTGCAAAGAATACATTCTCTGATAGTTCTCTCGATCTGCAGATCGCATCCTGGCCACCAATAATCATCACGTATTCTCTGTTTGGTCTTCACTATTCCATGATGTCCTTCGTGACCCAAATCAATGCTCTTTTGTCGTAGATTCACAGGTGGAATTATTCGATCTCCTCTCATAACTCTGTCATTCAGCACATTGAGTTCTTCTGCAACTCTCCAATATTCCATGAGATTACATTCTTCAAACTTTGTCTTCCTAAGGTTCTCACTGCTTTGAATAATTCGTCTCAATCGACCCATATCTTCATCTTGATTCTCTGCTTCTTCCCATTCTGTTTTTGATATGGATAGCGTTTCTATATTCAAGATAACTTCTGAATTCACTTCACTTTCATCGTCTGTCTCAGAGTTGTTAGTGAGACGTGACAGTCAGCAGCACGATTTTTCACTCCTGGTACATATCGTACATTACAGTTTTATTCTTGTAAAAGTATGACCCATCTCTTGATTCTGTTTGACACATTATCAAATCCTTTATTCATAATAACATGTATTAACGGTTTATGGTCAGTGCGAATTTCCACCTCCACTCCCCAGATAAAATTCCTGAATTTTTCTGTTGCCCACTTGATTGCCAATATTTCTTTCTCTATTGCAGCGTATGACTTTTCTGCACCTTTTAACAACCTTGATGCAAAAGCAATCAAGACTTCTTTCCCATCAACTTCCTGGGTGACGACAGCACCTAAGCCCAAGTTGCTAGCATCTGTTGTAATTATAGTCTTATTTCCACTCTTGAAATTCTTTAATGATGGTGCCTTGTTCAATTCTGACTTGATATTTTCAAATTCTTCTTCACATTCTACATCCCATTCTTTTTTAAAAGTTCACGGAGTGGAACTGTATGCAAAGCAAATCCCTTTATAAATTTCGAATAGTACTCTGCCATCCCAATGAATGTACGTACTTCTTCCTTTGTTTTGGGTCTCGGCATATTCACTATGGCATCAGCTAATTGTTTCTTTGGTCTTATACCTCCAGCAGAAATGGTATGTCCTAGGTAATCAATCTCACTGCGATTGATGTTACATTTGTCTCTACTGAGAGTCATTCCTGCTTCATATAATTTCTTATAAACACGGTGTAACCTTTCATTATGTACTTTTTGATCAATGGCATGCACCAAGATGTCATCTTGGAAACAAATAATTCCTTCATCATCTTCAAACAGATTGTGCATAATCCTTTGAAATACTGAAGCAGCCGACACCAGCCCAAAAGGCATTCTTTTGTATTGATATAACCCATCTGGTGTCATGAATGCTGTCATCTTTTTAGATTCTTTATGCAGTTTAACTTGATGGTAAGCCAATGTTAGATCGAGGGTAGAAAGATATTTCGAAGGACCGATGGTTGACACGATCTCTTGTATATTAGGGAGTGGATGTCTGTCTGGAATTACACTTTTATTTAATTCTCTCATGTCCACACATTCTCAGTTTTCCAGATTTTTTCCTTAACACTACCAAAGGTGAAACCCATTCACTGGCGTCTATTCTTTCAATGATCTTCTGATCCTCCAATAGTTTGATCTCCTTTCTTACCTCTTCTCTCATAGAAAGTGGGATGTTGCGCAACTTCTGCGCCACAGGAGTATGTCCTGGCTTCATATTGATCTTATGAACAAATCCACGCAGGCATCCAATTTCCTTCCTGAAAACTTCCTTTATCATGTCAACATTACTAGTGGTCTCTTTGGTTTCTTGGATTCTCCCACCACCACTTTCAACTGAGTATACTGACTCAACAGATGCAGCATCTAATTTTACCTTGAGTTTGCTCTGGTGAGTCCAGCTCAACAAAGGTGTTCTTCCCCCTTTGGTTATCTTGAGTGCCCCCCCAGAACCATCCAATGACATCTATTTTAACTTCTCCATATGCTCTGGGCTTTATGTCTGGTTCATGCAGGTATTTGTGTTTCTTCTTGTCCCATAGGCTCTGTGGTATTAGGGTATATTTGGCCCCTGAATCAATCATCATTTGCATGTCAGTTCCATCAACACACACTGTAGCTCTGGGGCTTTCCATTTCTTGCTCATTTTCTTCATCTGTTAGAACAAACACGCATTCTTCTCCATCTTCATCGCTACACCCATCATCTCCTATCCAATTAGTAGAGGTGTTCTGCATCCTGCAACATCTGGCATAATGTCCCTTACCTTTACATTTTCCGCATATGATCTTCAGAGCAGGACATTCTGGGTTGTCCGCCCAATGGTCCGTGCTATCACATCTGAAACATCTCCCGGTATTCTTCCTTCTAGAGTCATCTCCTCGTCTGCGTGGGCTTTTCCTTTTTACATCACCATTATTGACTCTAAGGCTTGATTTTTTTCTTTTATCATCATTGTAAGGTAATCTGCTATTCCTTTCTGACTTGTATCTTCTATTGACATTCTCTGTGACCTGAGCTATGCACTCATTATTCTTGGATGTAGTGGGCGTATTGACTTTATCTCTTGAAATTTCATGTTTAATTTCAGTAGTTTGCATCCTGCTCTCTAATTCCTTGACACATTTCTCGGTGTGCTCTACTTCCTTGGCTACACGTAAAACTGTGTCTAAATTGGGATTATCTTCAGCCCATATCCTCTCTCTCATTTTACTACTCCTACATTCCAACATGAATTGGTCTCTTAGTCTCTCGTCCAGTTGGGTATTGAAATTGCATGTTTTAGCTAATTTCCTCAAATTTGTAATATACTGTTCCACACTTTCACTTTCTCCTCGAGTCCTTTTGCCAAACTTGTAACGTTCCAAAATGGTACTCAATTTTTTTTCATAGTGTTTTCCCATTTTCTTCACTGAAAGTTCATACTCATTGAGGTCAGTATCCTCATCAGAAGGCAGATCTGGCAGATCCTCGAATTTCTCCTGCCCTGCTGGGCCTAGACAGTGCATCAACAGAGATTTCCTTTTTTCCACGCTACAGTTTTGACCACATACAACACCAGCGTAATGTTCGAATGATTTTATCCACCTTTTCCATGGAATGGCCGGGTCACCAACATCTGACAAAAAAAACATCGGTGGTGGCACACTGTTGAAGGACATGGTGGATGTGGAGATATGCTAATAAGGTGTAGTTGAAGACTGAAATTGAGGATAGGATTTTTCCTCTTATTTTATACACAATTTAATTGTCCATGTATCACAGGGTGCCAAAATATGTCCACCCTTGTGCGTTGTACTGCCCCAATATTATTTTTTTTCCTTAGACTCAATGCAGTGCAAGTATGATTATTGTACTTTCTGCTTGCTCCTTTGTCTGTGTAATACTGTTTATGTTACTGCACTTGTACACCATGTAATACGGTAAAATCAGATGCAGGAAATGGGCGTATCCATGGGGTTTTTACACGGAAAGAAAACAACACGCAACAAGTGCAGGGGACACAGACAGGGGCTGCACGGCACTCACTTGAGATTTAAACGCTCCGGTGCTGGAGGATGCAGAGGCAGAAAGCAGTTGGAATGGAGCGGCCACAGCCTCTGAGGCGGCTGCGAGGCCTGCTCCACGCTCGTGGGGATAACGCTGGAGTAGCCGTGAGGGAATCGCAGATTGTGCGGTGGGGCCTGAAGTGATCCTCGTCGCCACTTGAAGTGGTCGAGGTAAGCAAGGAGACAGCTTGGGTAAGATAGTTTATATTTATTTAACCGACAGGATTTGTATATGCGGACAGGCCCCACCAGCTGAGGCAGTAACAGACTCTCCGTTTGAAGCTCGCATTCTCTGCATCCGTCACTGCATTCCATTCACCCTTTCATCACGAGAGAGGCTTGTGCGGGGTCTCGTGATGAAAGGATGATATGATGCTACAGCCATCTATGCTACGCTACCTACGCCTGCAGCCTTAAAAACGACTTCCTATGCGGAGGAAGCAGTGTGCGCTGTGCATCTCAGTGTTCCCGTGAGTCCTGGTCTGTAGGCATTAGCTTGTTGCACGGATTGCCTGGCATATTGACATTCCATCACTCGAATCGCTGATTCTCATCTAAAAGGTACTGCCTTTATTTTATCCTTCGTTCAGCTTATCTTTTTTAAGCAGGATTACATGCATGGGCTACAGAGTGGAAAACCTATCGCAGATCAGGAGGTGGAGTCATTAGAGGGTTGTGTTGTAAATGGCGTTGTTGGTCCGGCTGCAATTATTGGGCACAGTAAATCTAGAAAGTCAACACTGAGTGCTTCCACTAGGAGCACTCCTGGGCTCTTTACTCCGACAAGAAGCTCCGGGCATTTGCCAAAAATAAGAAGTGAGATGACTCAATGCTGCAATTCCATCTAGTCCTGTAACTTCGAAAGACTGCCTTGAGAACTCGTGTTCTCTGAGCCAAGTGGATCCGCAGGACCTTTTGGATTGGGCTGAGTCCAACTTCGTTTCAGACGTTTCTATACTAGCTCCTGTGATTTCTTCGGAATTGGCAAAGCGGGTGCGTTTATCCTTGGGGACCCGTCTTCCTGTATCAGACAGACTTTCCTTGTACTCCTGACAAAGCGATGGAGATCTTTGTATAAGTCCTCGGGGGGAGGAACTGCTGTTTCCCCATATCAAATAGAAGCACAACTGTTTTTCAATCAACCGGGGCCCGACTCATCGTGATGTTCATCTCCTATGACTCATTCCGCAATTGCCGTACCCAACAATGAACATACTTTGACATCATTGCACACTTAAGATCATCATCTGTGCCAGGAGGAGCCCACAATAGATGCTTTTTCCTTCCCAGTTCTTTCTAGGATTCTGCATACCACGGATAGAGGCCACGATCAGAGCCTTTATGAACTTCGGGAGGTCCGTTCAATCTTGAAAGATTTCTCTGCTAAAATTAACTTTATTGAGGGTTTTATGATGGCATCTGGTATTTACCATGTGAATGGCAGTAAACTCCACGTGGACGCTCGTTGCACCGTTGATCACATAGCCACAGCTTCTCAAACTCTGGTTGTTGATCTTTCTTCACTCAGGGGCGAGTCAGAGGCGCGATTGCAGCCGCCCAAATTACCATCTCCGGTATGGCCTGCTCCATCATTGACAATTGCTAGTGACTGAAAGTGCCCTCCAGCAGATGCTCCTGTAACAGTGCCTATGGGTACTATATTTGGGGCGGCAGTACCCACTAAGCTGTGCCCGGCAGGGGGAGTTGTTGCCTCCTATAGCTGATGGCCCTAAAAAAAAGAAAAAGAAAACCAAAAACGGCAAAAGGCAAAATTCCTTGCTGGGTCAGAATAACAAAGGATCCCTAAAGTTTCTACGCTCTGTGAAGGCACAGATCGAAGTTTTTCCGGACAACGATATCTCATCGGCAGATGGGGAGCAGGTGCAAGTGGATCTAGGTCACCTGGCCTAAGCCCCGCCCACCTGGTACCTTCCTGCCTGCCGCTCTTTTTCACCACTTAGCAAGTCCTTCCCACCTGGTGCCTTCCTGTTTGCCGCTCTTTTTCCTTACTTAAGGAGCCCTACAGCCTCTTTTCCTTTGCAGATGGGAAGCAGGTGCAAGTGGATCTAGGTCACCTGGCCTAAGCCCCAGCCCAACTGGTGCCTTCCTGTTTGCTGCTCTTTTCTACCACTTTGCAAGCCCCGCCCTCCTGGTGCCTTTCTGTTTTACGCTCTTTTTCACCACTTAACAAGCACCACCCACCTTCTTAGCCCTGCCTCTTCCTTCCTGCTCCTAATTATTAGATCAAGGACGTCTCTCGCCCGGGCGTCCTAAGCGAAGGGCAGACGCTGAAAAGGGGAATTCCTGTTTGGACCTGTTCGGACCAGGAGGACCCAGGGCCCGACCCCCTGCTCAGACAGCAGGTAGGCATGCACCAACATGTGTTACTCCCTCTGGTCCCCCCCGTGATGTTCCCTTGTGCCCCCCCATTCTCGCACACAGGTGTTGCCTGTTTTGCTTGATTCTTCTACCCTGCTCCCCCCTCACCCCACTCAAGCCTACTTCTGCAGGAGTCTGTCCTGATACATTCTGGTTTCACCATCACCGTCTTGTGGACAATGCTGGATTTGACTTTTATGGACTTCATTCATTCATGGTGCGTCACCCTTTCTCAACTCTCATGCTGAACTTCTTTTGCATCTTGTACTCATGGTGGCCCTGAATCATGCTGTTCCCATCTTCATCTTGTATCCTGGCTTGCAACATTATGTGTTACTACTGACTTCTGCAATTATATTCACTCTCCCCTCTTGCTTCTCCACTCTTGACTGCTAACTCTGTTCTCTCCTCCTTTCCCTTCTCCCTTTTCCTATCTCCTCCCCTTACTTTCTTCTATGCACTTACTCTATCAGAATTGTCCCTGGACCTAGTATGATAGCAATCTCATCTGTCTCCTCTTCCCTCCCCTTACTGGTTTTTTCCTCCCCAACCCCCTCCAGCACTATCTGAAATGTCATCAGGCCTAATATGATAGTCGCTTGTTTTGTTCCTCCTCTACCTTTCTGCACCCCTCTCCCTCACCTCTTGTTTTTTTTCCGGCTCTACCAGAAATGTCGTCAGGCCTAGTACGGTAGTCGCCTGTCTGTTTCCATTTCCTTCCCACTCTCCCCCTCCCTTCCTTATCTATGTTTTAGCTCTTGCACTATCTGAAATGTCGTCAGGCCGAGTACGATAGTTAATTTCACATCCTTACTGTTCATGGCCTGTAAGAATGCCATTGTTTTTCCCTTGTTCCCTCCCTTGCCTTGAAGCGCTTTGAAACACATTGTGTATAGGCCTATATAAATAAACTATCATATCATATAAGGGCTGCCCGATTTACGCTCAATGGTTCTGAATTCCCCTGTGATTTCATCAGTGATTAATCAGTCTCAAATTCTATAGCCTGAGAATAAGTTCAAAGGCTTAATCACACCTTACTTAAAGGCCAAGGAAAAAAACGACTTTAAAAACCAATTCAATCTCTCTGCACTTTCCACCTATTTGGTGGAATATGATGAATGCGATAGTGATCAGCCCTTAGTTGGGGTTCATGAATCCACTATCCCCAATTTATGCTCCGCTGTGAGCTCAGACAGATCTATTTTCCAGCCTTCTATATCAGGTTGGCTCGAGTTCCGGTGGTGCTAATACCATCAGCTTCTACTTTTCTGCCACTTATTTACATTCCTAAAATGGACATAGAAGTATCTCACAATTTTACCACCATGGAAGAAAGGAGGCTGAGAGCCTTGGGACGGGTTGGTTCGTCCACCCTGGTAAATCAGAGTCCCCAGGCCCCTAAAGGTGCAATTACGACGAGGTGAGGGAATCTTACTGCCAACTCAGGCTGGGTCTGCACTGAACTTTTGAGAAAACTTGGCCTATGTTTCACTTAAACGTGTATTTAAGGTTAACGGCTGTACCCACTATATCGACAATATATTCTGGCGCTGTTTAAATAAATTCCCTCTTTACAATCTAAAGACATTGGCAGAATATTTTGTGTGGCTCATAGACGGGTGGATGTGGTAAAAGTGGGTTTCTACTCTCAACTGATCAAAAACCTGGTATGGCAGAGTCGTATTGTTGGTGTAACATGGGCTGCTTGTTAACTGAATAATTCATAGACCACTCAACCACCACACCAACCCGATCGGACATCACCCACTCCACCTCAGGCTCCGTAGACTAAGAACACGCACCAAACACCTCTTAACTCTCCGCAGCACTCCTCACTCCACACTCCTTAGGAACAACAGACTCAGCTCTCGCACCCATACATCAGCCGCCCAGACTTACCTCTCTGACCACACTCACTACCCTAGCACCCATCACGCTGCATCTATCACGACCCAGCCTCACTCACCCAAATACGCATCGCCCACCCCCAACACCACCAACGCCAACACACACACTCTACGACCAGACTTAAGATGCGCTCTCATCAATGCACGCTCTGTCCATGCCCATGCCATTGAAATCAATGACCTTATCACCACCCACAATCTGGACCTACTTGCCATATCCGAAACCTGGCTCCATGAAGCTTCCAGTCCATCCATCCACCTCGCTCTCCCTCAAAACTATACCATTCTCAGACAGGACCGTAAAAACTCCAAAGGTGGTGGCGGCGTCGCCCTCATCTTTAAAGACACCCTCTCCATAAGAATGTGTAATCAACAATGGGACAACAACGCTGATCTCCTCACTACTAAACTAGCCCTCTCACCTAACTGCACCATAAACTTCTTTATCACCTACAGACCACCAGGATCACCCTTCGACTACCAAAAGCAACTCCTCCAAAACATAGGCAACAACCTCAAAAGCACCACCAAAAGCATCCTTCTAGGGGACATTAACCTTGGTTTAACTGACCCAAAGGACAAAGCAGCCGCAAATTTAGCCAAAGAACTATCAAACATGGGGTTCGAACACAAAATTACTGCCCCCACTCATAACAAAGGCAGATCCATTGACTGGCTAGCTGATCACAACTGCTCATCTGCAATTACCTCCATCTCGGCCCTCCCATGGACAGACCATTACCTCATTCAATTCTCCATTCCTACCACGCCCACTCATAAAGCCTTAACTCATGCCCCACCCGCTAAAGTAAGAAGCTCCAAAAAACTCACTGCCTCCAACCTCGCCCCTCTCCTCGATATCCCTGAACTCAAGCCTCCTTTCATCCATGACCCTACCTCTCTAGCCAACATCTACTCCAGCACGCTCACTCAAGCCATCGATCTCATTGCCCCTCTAGAAGAAAAAAAAGGGAAAAAATCAATGCACTGCAACTCCTGGTTCACTGAAGAACTATCTGACCTTCGCACCAAGAAACGCAAAGCCCTATCCAGATGGCAAGCAGCGCCTAATCAATCCTCGCTTAAAGATTTTAAAGAGATCTCTTTGACCTACAAAAAAGCCATATTCCACGCCAAATCCGAATCCTACAATCAGAGAATTACAAATGCCAGCTCCAAATCAAGAGAAATATTCTCCATATTCAAAGAACTCACCACACCTGCCCCCGGCCCAGTTGAAATCATCAAGGATGAAGCCTGGTGCACAGGCATCCAGGCTGCCCTCCTCAACAAAGTTAAAACTCTCCAAGACAAAATAGCCTCACAACGCAAAGCTCTCAACACCCCTACCTGCTCGCCCACACCTTCCACCAACAACTCTCTCTCACAAACACCCCTTTTTGCTTTTAGAGAAGTCTCAGAGACGGAAGTCAAGGACCTCCTCAAAAAAATCAAACCTTCCACCTGCAAAGGGGATATCTGCCCACCCTCATTAATCAAAGAGTGCTCAGAATCCCTCACCCCCATCATTACAGCTTTCATCAATGCCTCCTTCGCATCTGGAACTGTACCACAATGCCTAAAAGAAGCCTGGGTCCGCCCGCTCCTAAAAAAACCCTCTCTCGATCCTTCCTCCCCTAACAACTATCGCCCCATCACCACCGTCCCCTTTCTCCTAAAAATCCTAGACAAAGCCGCACACAATCAAATCCAACACTACCTGGAAACCAACACCATCCTAGGCAAAAGACAATCAGGCTTCCGCAAAGGCCATGGGACTGAAACTGCCCTTCTAGATTTAAAAAATCAAATTACCAAAATAAAGGACACAGGCAAACCTGCTCTCCTCCTCCTGCTCAACCTCTCTGCAGCATTTGACCTGGTCGACCACAGCATTCTCACATCTCACCTCTTCAATGCTGCACACTTCTCTCACAAGGCTACCACCTGGATCACATCCTTCCTTGAAGGTAGGGCCATGAAAGTGTACTCCGACCAGGACAGCGCCCCCCCCACCACTATAAATTGTGGAGTCCCACAAGGGTCCTGCACTGCACCGACCCTTTACAACCTATTCACCAAACCCCTCTTTGACTTACTGGACTCCCTCAACATAGCGTACACAAACTACGCAGATGACACGCAAGTTCTCCTCCCCCTCTCCGGAGACTACGACCTAGACTCAGAAGCCCTCTTCAAAATCTACTCGACTATCCAAACCTGGATGGCTATCAACGGTCTCTGCCTAAACGGAGACAAAACCGAAATCATCATCCTAGCCCCCAACGAAACACTAACCAAACTCAGCCCCAACTATTCTCACATGATCATCGACAGTATTAGCATACCTGTCTCCTCTGCCGTCAAGACCTTAGGAGTCTACATTGACGCCACACTCTCAATGACTAGACAAACCAGCGCCATCGCCTCAGCGTCTGCTCTGACCACCAAACTCATTTACGCCATCAAACCTTACCTCACCACGCCTAACTGCCTCTCCATAGCTAGAGCTTCTATAGGAGCCAGATTGGACTACTGCAACGCCCTCCTGGCAGGCACATCGTCTAAAAACCTAAGCAGGCTCCAAATAGTGCAAAACAATGCCCTCCGCGCTGCACTACACATCCCCAAAACTGACCATATTTCTCAGGCCAGAAGACTTGTCCACTGGCTCCCAGTCAAGGAAAGAATCAACTTTAAAATCCTCACTCTCACACACAAGTGCATCAATCACACAGCACCCCCCTACCTATCTGAAACTATAACTAAGAACTCTTCCATCCGTCCCAGAAGAAGCCATCACGCCAACCAACTCCGAGTACCCACTGTAAAAAGAGCCAAAGCCGGCGGCATAGGCTTCCCACACATAGCTCCTAAGCTCTGGAATGCCCTCCCTAACTCACTCAGAGCAGAACCTTCTTTGTACTCCTTTCGCAAATCTCTCAAAACCACTCTATTCAACTAACTCCATCCTTCCTTCACCCACACCAGCTCGCATACATCTGTTACGAAATATGCCTTGTAATGAAAACTGCTTTGTAACCATCTTCCTTCCACGGTAACCAGATTATGTATGTCCTCATGTAACAGCGCCACGATGCCCCCGGGCTGACGTGCGCTTTAAATAAATCTGAATAAATAAATAAATAAATAGATTCATTACCTGAAGTACAGAGTGAAAGACAAGGGGGGTTTGAGGGCGAGTTTGACCCTTAACCCACATGAACCCCTGCTGATTAATTTTAAAGCAGGTTTCTCTGAGGCAATTGGTGCAGGGTCGATTCATCAAGAAAAGCACTCAGTTTCATAGGACTGGGCCCATGTAATTAATTAGCTCTACGAACATAAAGGGGTAACTAATGGGCCTAAATGATACACAGGCAACAGATTGCTTGCGTGGAACACACATGGGTTTTACCACCTTTGTTCCAATGTTGACATTTGGGAAGGGGCAGTTCTGATTTGTTTACAAGAGACTCTTATGGTGAACACTCAGGTCCTTCACAGGTTATTTTTTTCTGTATGAGCCGCTTTAAAACAAACAGAGGTAGACTTTTTGGTAGTTTACTCAGTGTGTGGCGTATGTCACCAAGTGTAAGGGCGGAAAATCTTTTCTTGGGGCGCAACGACATTTTGGGCCTGAAGGTTACTTGGTTGGACTGTGTTGATCTTGCCTGGAAATGTCCGACTGTGCTAAATGTTTGTTTTAACCCTGTATCATCAATTTTGGAAGATTATTTGTCTGCAATTACCAAATCCATCAAACCGTACTGTCTCTCTAGAAAAACGGTGGTGGTGATATTGGGTGATTTTAACGCAGAATGTTTGAACGCTTTTTGGTATCAGGGGATTGCTAGGAAATATTCACAGAATGCTAGGGATACAAGTCACATGTTTACAAGAAGGAGCGAACCTTCTTGTAAACATGTGACTTGTATCCACTCAATGGTAGTATTGAGGGAGATGCTCTGCCCAAATATACCTGGTCCAATGGTACCCTCAGTTCAACTCTGGATTAAGTGTTCCCCTCAAACCATATTTTCACCAGTTTTCGTTCACTAGAGGTGACAGGTGGTCCGGAGAGCGATCACTCGCAGTTGCTGTTGGTTCTGGAGGCGACCAATATCGTTGAGCCTGTTGCACACTCGATGCCCCCCCCCCATGGAAGTTCGACCTAGAGACCACGAAATTCTGTGCGGCCCAAACTAGCAAACCGTTTCAATGACAAAGTGGAATTAGATTTATCCGAGGGAGTCTTTCTTCATATGCCCCCTGTCTCCATTGTTCTGCATTTTGAGAACATATTGCCTGGGTTGATACCATTAAAAATCGTAACCCAAAATTTGTAATGTCTGGACTTAACTCACTAGTTTAATCTTGTTGTGAGTTTGAAAAATAGAAAGCTAAGAAGGGACATTAGAGTAGCAAAAAAGCGGAGGCTTGCAGCGTTAACAATAAGGAAATTAACACACACCTACCGAAATTGTCTTAAAAGCCATAGGCATCGTTTTTTTCAAAAGGATGCTGAATGTATGTTGGCTGCCATGAGATCAAGAGAGCTCTCGAACTTTTGGAGACTAATGAGAGGGCCATCTGCCCACATATCTCTTCAAATACAACCCACACCTGGGACTCAATGGGAAGAATAATTTGGAAATGTGTATGCCTCCCTGTATCCTGTAATAGCTGCCAACTCGGATAGCGGGGTAGTACCTTGGGTCCGTGTGTATGGGAGGTCTTGGATATAGATATTGTAGGCATCTTATTGGCTATTAAGAGGGCAAAAAAGTCTGATGTCCCAGGAACCAATGGGCTTACGAATGTAACTCTAAAATCAGCTCCTCTTTTGTGGGCCGAAGTGTTGTTTCAGCTGTATTGGAACATCTTGACTAGTCAGCAGTTTCTTACAACTTCGAAGGGGGCATTAGTTGTCATGCTTTACAAGAAGGGGGATAGGGCGGACCCTGCTAATTACAGCCCAATCTCCCTACTGGGCGCTTCTTATAAAATCTTTGCCAGATTCTTACTGCAGGAGCTTGAACACTGGGCTGTGAAGTCTGATAAATTGGAAATTAACCAATCGGGTTTTAGAAAGGGCACTAGCACCTCTTTAAACTGCTTTCTGATCCGGCTGCTGACTAAACAAGGCTCTCAGCCTAACCGCAGTTTGCATTTGGCCTTCCTGTATATTACTAAGGCTTTCGATTGTGTTGAACGGCCTAGTCTATGGAAGATGTTAAGGGCTTGGGGTTGCCCGGAATGCTTGGTAGGCATTCTGGTACAACTCCATGCTGATATTCGAGTGAAAGTTAAACTGGACCAAAGGGAAACTTTATGGAGTGGATTTATGTAGCGCGCAGACTTAGTCAGGGCTGTGTGCTGGCTCCATTTGATTTAATCGCCACATATTTGGTATAACTGCTCTTGGAAACATTCTGGCAACCCCCCCGAAGTTGGGGTCCCTCTTTATGCCGACGACGTTGTTTTACTAGACTACACTAGGCTTACAAAGATCTTTGTCCACTGTGAAGGAATACTTTAGGGACTTTGCTCTACATATTAATTTTTCGAAATCCAAGGTCCTGACTTAATCGTTGTAAGCAACAATCTGGAAGGACCAACTTTTGCTGGTACATAGATGCACAGAAAATAGAGGAAGTATTTGAGTTTAAATACTTGGGTATTGCGTTTAAAGCGAAGATAGCACTGGCTGTGGCAAACCAGGCCCTTAAACTTAATGCAATTTCTGCTGCAAATCAGATTAGGGTATTTGATAGAAGGTACAGGCGTTTTTCTCTCACTACGGTGCTTAAAATGTACAATCAGATGTTGGCCCCCAAACTGATTTATGGGGGCGAGGTACGTGAGGATTGTTTGGCTTTGGTCCACAGTAAAATCAATAATTTGGAAACATGCTTTATCACTTCCCCTTTGTGTTCTATTTGCTGCTGTACGGCACATCTTGGGCCTCGTCTCCTTGGAGGCTATGGTCTCCTGGCGAAGAGTACAGTTATTAAGAAGCATCCTATATCCCTCAGTGGGCACCCTCTTTGAAAAGCTTAATTTCTGTGCTATTCGTGGTGATTGCATGATCTTAAATCAATGGATTAATGGCTCTTTAACATCCTGGAGCTTAATGATTTAACTTTGGAAGATCTGGAATACATCACTGTTAAGGTTAAAACCAAACTATATGCAAATTGCTGGATTGCTAATAGGGCTCGCATAGAATCGTACACAATGTTCGAGCACTTTGTGATGGACGACATAAAACCATATAATCATTTGCAGAAATGCTTGATTAGACACCTCTCAAAAAAGAAAAAGAAATAAAAAGATTTATGGTTGTGGCTGAGGCTAAACCTCCTGTTAACGAAGGATGTTTTGGGTGTTCGCAACAGATCGCCTACGGCCGATTCCCTTTGTCGCTTTTGTATGATTTCGAGAGAAACCCTAAAACATCTACTCATTGAATGTGCAGCACTTTCTGAACATCGACTGGAAATGTTTGAATCTTACTTTATAAATAAGTCGTTTTCCTCTCATTTGACTTCTTTTGGGGGCCTTTGCGTTCGTAACCAAATGATCAACTTTTGATTGCAGTGATGAATTTTTGCATAACAAATATCTTAACTCTGATTTTAATTGTTCTCTTAACGCTGTTCTAATATATGTATTTTATTGTATTCGTTTCCTTTCAACTGTCTAATTAACTAATTGTATAGGACATTTTTTAAACAACTTTTTGTGACATGAGATGAATATTCAAGAGCATGTGTGTAAAGTTGTATCTTTGAAACTAAGTCACACAATAAAATAGTAATTCTAGGGTGATATTAAAGTATCCCTAATGCACTGCATTGGAAGGTGCTTTGTGCAATATGAAAAAGTTACCCAAACAGAGAAGTCAAAAGACAAAAGGGAAGACATACATTACTTACCATAATCGTATTTCTGGTGCTTGTATCTGCTTAGATTTACATGCTCTAAATATAGTTGGACATCTAGTGGTAATCGCAGAGTATTGCAGCTTGTTTTCAAAGTTTGAAAAGGGACATCGACCTGGGCGTGACTGTAAGACTATCCTTACTGTGACATGTAGTGTACCCATGAGCCCTCACGTGTTAAGGTCTCCGGTTGTTTTTGTTCTGCCATGCCCTGACGTGAATGCATGAGTGAGAACAGAAGGATAGGAAAGATTTAAGAAATCTATGCTCCTTCAACTGCAAGAGGGTGAATCTAAGCAGATACACGCACCAGAAATACGATTACGGTGAGAAATGTATGTCTTATGATGCCTGTGAATCTGCTTAGAATCATATGCAGTGCATAAACTAGCAAGCAGTTCCAGGAGATGGTGGTGGGATGTCGGAAGGAACAGCAGCAGAAAGATCTCTTAACACTGCCTGACCCACCTGAGAATCAGTCTTAGAACGTGTATCTAAGCAGCAATGTTGTGTAAAGGTGTGAACAGAACTTCAGGTAAGCCGCCTTGCAAATAGCATCGAGAGCAATGTTTGCAATGAAGGCTATAGTAGCTCTTGTGACTTGCGTAGAATGTGCTCAAGGCCATAAAGGTACAACTCTCTTTCAAAGAGGGCAACACATCTGGATAAATATAACAATCCATTTTAAGATTGCAGACTTCGAGACAGGTTCCCCTTCTCTAGCAGTGGTAATGGAGACAAAGAAGTGATCCGTCATCCGAAGTGATTTTGTTTTATTGATCTAGGATCATCACTGCTATCCTAACATCCAGGGTATGGAGACTTCTTTCAGCATAATTAGTTGGATTTTTAAAGAACAAGGGAAGTTCTATGGATTGGTGTACATTGAATTTTTAGATACATTTACGTACAAAGCATGGGTGTGTGGTAAAACCACTTTGTCCTTATGAATAGTAACAAAGGGGTCTTGAACGGAGAGAGCTTGCAGTTAACTTACCCTTCCAATGGACATAATAGCCACTAGAAACTTATTCTGTAGTTGAGCTCATAGGTTTAGTAAGGATGGCATTCAAGTCCCATCCGGGAGATGGATTAGAAATAGATGGGTGAAGGAATTGAGGGAGGCACAAAAGCTCCATAAGACCCGACAGACGCACAAGACACTGCGGGAGCTTAGGAAGGTTAGAGCTAAACTGGAAAATCACACCGCAGATAGGACGGCACAGGCAATACTCAAAACTAAACAATCCTATTACGTACACGGGGGGGAAAGCAAATAAATGTGTAGCCCCCAAATTACACAAACAGAAAGCGCACAATAACATAATTAGATAAAAAAAATAATAGGGGGGGGGGAATTGCAATGGCGGTCAAGGAAAAATTAGAATCAATGGTTCAATTCCATGAAGCTGTAATGGCTGGCGAGAATTTAGATGAAGCTAACCAAATAGCTTCCAATTACCACAAATCAGGGAACAGGACAGAGAGAGGTTAGAGGAACGTATTACAGCCCAAGAGGTTAGTGATGCGATAGCAGCCCTGCCAAGTGGGAAGGCACCGGGTCCGGATGGCCTGGGAAATCACTATTATAAAACATTCCAGGGACAGTTGATAACCCCCTTACTCACATCTTCAATGTGATTAGGGATACAGGGTCGGTTTCAAAAGATATGGGAAGTCAGCCACGATATTAACCTTAAAACCGGGGGAAGGAGCTGGTAGACCGCACCAGCTACCGCCCTATAGCCCTCCTTAACACGGATGCAAAACTGTATGCAAAAATTCTAGCAAAAAGGCTGATGACGGTCCTACCAGAAATAATTCAGGAGGACCAAGCTGGCTTCATAAGAGGGAGGCACACAAAGTATAATGTTAGACGGACAATAGACATTATCGATTGGGGTATGAGAACGAACCAGAAATTCTCGATAGCGGCCCTGGACGCTAGGCGTGCCTTTGATAGCGTAAATTCGGAATACCTTGGGTTGGTGCTGGAGGGGTTCGGATGTGGGAAGACATTCACCAACATGGTGTTGACAAATTACCAGCTCCGGCCACGCACTTCATGGTAAACAGCCATACTTCAAAAGAAATCACCATTAGAAGAGTTACACGTCAGGGTTTTCCTCTCTCCCCTCTGATCTTTGCAATGGCGATGGAACCTTTCACAATTAGTATACGGAGAGACCCGAATATCAAGGGGGTGGTTAGTGGGAAGACCCAACATAAGGTTGCGCTCTACGCAGACGATTTCATGCTCTATATGGTAGAAACGACAAACACTACCGAGGGTCATCACTGAACCTTACATGGTTTGCGAGGGTATCAGGATTCCAAATAAATTACTCAAAATCCAAGGCACTAAATACCTCAGAGGAGGGAGGACCAAGCGTCCTTGGAGAAACTACTCCCCATAGAGTGGGAAAAGCAGTCTCTGGAGTACTTAGGGGTTTGGATTACCAAAGTTATGGGGAATCTATTCAAAACAAACCTGGTGCTGCTCTGGAGCCGACTTCAGGAGGATCTGCAATGGTGGGACGTCCAGGAACTATCATGGTTTGCAAGAATAGCGGCAATAAAAATGACATTACTCCCCAGAGTCCTGTACGTAGTGTGCTCAATCCCTGTTGGTATACCCTCAAGGCTGATTAAGGAACTCCAGAAGGCTATACTTAACTTCATATGGCAAAATAAAAAGCCAAGGATCCAAAGAAGAATCCTGATGCGACCAATGCTTCTAGGGGGGCTGGGAGTCCCAGACATGGGAAGGTATATACTGGCAGCACACATGACACCAATGCAGAAGTGGGCTGGCCGGGACCCCCTACCCGGTTGGATTGAGATCGAACAAGCACCAACAACGACCCCACTAAAAGTATTACAATTTTTAAAGCCAGGAGCCCGCAAGGTGGGTGGGAAACTGTTGGCGTCCACCAAGGCCACCCTGCACAGCTGGGATCAAGCAATCCGGGGGAAAATGGTACAGCGCGGACTGGGCCCACTGTGCCCTCTAACACATAATGCAGACTTCTCACCTGGTCGCCACAAAAAATTCTGGGAAGGATGGGGGAGGGAGGGAGCGGAAACCCTGTCATTAAAGGACATGTTCCATGAAGGTACCCCCATCTCAGTTGAAGAATGCAAACAGAAATTCGGAATCGCCGAAAACCAAAGATATAAATATATACAACTACGCCACTGGATCTCTCGCCCGGCAGTGAAGAATGCTGGACTACGAACCCTATTGGGCTTAGAAATAACAATGCGAGAGGGGGCTTCCACGAAAGGTATAACTAGGCTATATAAATTACTGGACAAGGCGCAAGCAGCATATAATCTCCAATATAAGAAGGATTGGGAGAAGGACATAGGGGAAGAGATTACGGAAGAAGAATGGGGCCAAATATCGTTGAGAGCGCATAAGTTGTCCAAATCTATGACAATCAAAGAATTGGCTTACAAACTCTGCTACCGGTGGTATATGCCCCCCAACTGCCTTCACAAAATGAATCCAGCGTACCCCCTGCACTGCTGGCGACTATGTGGGGAAAGAGGTGACCTGTTCCATATGTGGTGGTCGTGCCCAAAAGTGATTACTGCAGAAGTGTCGGCTTTGCTTACGCTACTACTTGGAACTTTTACTTTCTCATAACTGACAAGAAAACACTACGAGTGCTGCTTATTCCGACGTGCTCTTGTTTCTTTAAGGAAGGCTTGGCTTCTGTGGGTCACGTGTCAACAGAGGAAGGCAAAACCCACGCACAGCCATTCTTGCAGCGTTAAGCTGTGGAGCTGTAAGGGCTGGAGCCACTGTTTTGCTGCGAGTTGTGGTAACGGTATACTGCATTGCCCATGGGACTGATTTGACACAGACCAGCTTCGCGGCTCATTCCTGGGAAGCAATCTGTGAGTAATCCAAGATTTACCATGTATGTAGGTACGAAAGGGTGTAACGCTGTTTTCGGACTCCTCACTCGGCGACCTCTTAATTTGGAGTTTGAATACTACACTACATCTCTACTGAGTCTGGAAAACCTACTGCTTAGCCCGGATTGGACTACTCCTGTAGGACGGACGGTTTGGGGCCCTCCTAATATTACTTAACCAATATAGGCTTACAGGGTGAGGGAGGAGAGACAGACTCTGGCAGCTCCTCAAACTGTCAGGCGAGCCTTACCCTGTAACCGTTGGACACATTTCCTTTTGGAAGTGGGCAGTGTTTATCAGGAAAAAGTAGTGCTAAACTCTGCTTTGCTGCTTAATTTGATTATAATCCGGGAAACTGCAAGACCTTCTCTTCCCCTAGGACTTACTGACTGGTACGTACATTTATTGTATGATTTTGCGGCTGCGAATATAATTCCACCCTGATCTTGATTTTTTATCTGTTATCCAGGAGTATATGAATTTTGTGAGGTTTTAACTGTTGGGTGGTCTCATTAATATATATATATATATATATATATATATATATATATATATATATACATATACATATATATATATACACATACACATACACACACTTTTATTCAGACTTTTTTAACAGTAATCTTTTTACAAGTTTGTGAAGCATACAGTGCTATTTATATACTTAGGTAGTGCTACACTCGAACATGCACTCATATTTTGTACACTTGGTCTGTGTGCGCCTATGAGGACCTTTCTGGGTCTCTCTGTATGACTCGTAAGGGGCTTAGAAGTCAAGTCAGCGATGGAGGCTACTACTGATCTACAGAGATCGACAGAGGAGCCGGCTGTAATAACTAATTTAGAGGCATCATTGGATGGTCTGCACTATAATGCTATGGCGAATAGAGAAGGGACTCGGCTCGAAGACAGAAGCTTTGAACCCACTCCACATTTGGGGGTTGTTTTAAAAGTGACTAATCTTGCGCAGGCGCAAGTCCATGCCCATGACAAGATAGATACATATAAAATATTAGGTATCACCTCTTTGGCCTGAGTGAAAGCAACTGTATAAATAAAGGACATAAGGGAAAAGAAGAGGCATCGATTGCCGTCCAGGAGGACCGATTAGCTGCTGCATTAGCCCAGAATCTGGGTGAATGTGATGTGACTCCTAGGGCATACACTCCGAAGAAAGTAATACATACGGAGGAAGATATATCTGCTATACCTAGATCTCCTTGCTCTATGCCTAAAATTTCTGTCCCTGCTATGCTGATTAATGATAAAGAAGACTACTCCAAAGATGAATCAGATGTCAGGGAGGGTGGTCCCCAAACTACTAAAGATAAGCAGGGAGCAATTAAGTGTATTATCAAAAAGATAGTAGTCCCTCCGTCGAAGCCAGTGCTAAAAGATACTACTCCAACCACTACTATGAAAAGTGACCAGGAAATATATGTCAAATTGACTGACAAGAAAAAGCATAATCGATGAAACCCCCGACTAGTGTGCTTAAACACAAATCTTCCAAGGGTAGATTAGAGGAACCAATACCTGGTAGGAAAATATCAAATTACTTTGGTAAAAGAACGGTCACTAGTACACATATAAGATCAGCCCATTCTACTCCCTCACTTGCTAGTTTAGATCACTCGCAACTAGCTGAAGTGGCAAAAAAATTGGACACTGAGGAGGCCTTACACAATGAAATAGATGATATTAGCATTATCGAGTGTGCAGATAAGGCTATTGCTGAGAATAATTCTGACGCTAGACAATCGCAATCTAATAGTGTTATCCAACAGTCCTGTGATGCTTCTCACTTGGGTTCCCCTACAGAACACACTAATTTTATAGATCAATACACAGAGAAGCAGAATTGGCTGAGAGAAAGGGGACTACTACCAGAATACACTAAGGAAAATTCAAGTGATCCTACTCTTCATCATACACTTAGGGAAGTGGACGAAAGGATTAGACTGACACAACCAACAGTCTCTGCTTAAAATATGGTGTTGAGTTCCTTTGTTACCCTATATGACAATATTTGGGCAGAAGTAAAATCACATTCCCAATTACTTGCTGAAATATATGTTAGGCTGGAGGGCTTGGATAAATTTGAAGAACTGGTCAGACTAATTAAGGGGGATAACCCCGCTCCCTGCCAGGCAGAAATCGTTCTCCCTCCTCCCTTGGTGAATTTACCGAGAGGTCAGGAAAATCGGTTGGCACAATTAGCTGAAGCTAACTCAGAAAAAACAGGCACCAATTCAGATCTATCGGAGAAGCATCAATCCAATGTATGCTCTCTTCCCTGCATAGATGTAATACAACCTAAAATAACTACAGAGGCCTCCAGGGATAGCCCACTCATGGTAGACAAGAATTACGGGGTTAGTAAGGCTCGATTGGGGAAATGCCATATAAAACAAATTAAGAACACGAAAAATCCGAAAAACCTTTTAAAAAAAATGAATTCAATAACCAATTAATTTTTTAAGAACATGGTCTTTTCCAAAGGCTTCTACTCTAAAGTAAATGCTCCATAAAATAAAAAATAGAAGATTTATAGAAAGTGGATGTACCAACCAATATACATCCAGGCAACCCCTCCGTTGGAAAAGACACTAGATAAAAAGGGAGTGCATTTCACTCCTAATAAAGTGATGATTGAGGAGGGGGAAAATGTACCTCCCCCCAATATTCCCATTAGCATTCAGATTGACAAATCCCCACAAAATGTGGATTTGGGGGCCAGAGAAGACCTTCATACCAGCGTCCCTCCTACTGAACAGACAGACATCCCTAAAAGCAATACAATTGGTAATAAAATGGAGGTGATTAATGTGGATGCTGAAGGGCAAAATGGGGAAAATGCCCAAAAGGGTAATCTGTCCCAAAAGGAAAAACTGCCTCTTAGTTAGGTGTATTCTTGATGTGGAACTGGGTCTAAAGATTAAAGATTACTTGCACTGCCTGTGTTCCTCCCCATCTAGATGGTCTACATATTTCGTGCTTCTTAATCCGTTAGACCCCTCTGGTCTTTTATATATATCGTGTTGATTGTGATGTGTTGGTTTACTTCAGTATTATTGTGATTCTTTGCTATGGTCTATATTACAAAGGCCTTGTAATAAATGTGTCTATATTTTTAATATAACACCTGTCTGGATTAATTTGTAAGTGTCCTTGCTTTGTGTGCTCATTGAGGTTTTTCAATCACCCTCACCACTCTTGAGACTTAGTCTTGACCGCCTGCCATAGCTACCCTGATTGGTCTGGCTTGTCCAGAGGTTACCCTGTTCCAAGAAACTAGGCTGGCCTTCTGAACCTCTGCCCCCCCCCCCCAGGTCAGAGTTCAGAAATCCATCTTAACATGGACGTACCAAGGAGTAGGATATTGCAGTAGTCTAATTTTGCGCCTACTGTTGCCCTGGCAATGTTCAGGCGTTTTTTTTTGTGATAGGTAGGGTTTCACAGCGTTTATGATTTTGGATGTGTGAGCTGCTGCGGAAGAGATGGCACTAACTTGTCTATCCATGGACAAGGTGGAGTCTAGAAAGACGCCTAGCGTTTTCACTGAGTCTGAGGTAGTGATGACTATCTTCGATGGCGAAGGAACTGTAGGTTTTGTCGAGTTTCTTTAGGGCCTAGCAGTAGTATTTCAGTTTTTTCCTCCGTTAAGACATAAGCCATTTGCCGCCATCCAGGCCTGGATGTGGGCGTATATGTCTTGGAGGGTTTTGAGGTCTTGGTCATAGTTACCTGTTAGGGTAATGAGAATTTGTGTGTCATCGGCATAGTTGGTGAAGGCTATGCCAAATTCTTCTAGGTCGCTAAATAGTGGGAGGGTGAAAAGGTTATATAGAGCGTGGGGAGGTGTCTTGGGGGACTCTGCACTCGATTGGTGATGGTGGGGCAGAAGCTTGATCTGAGAAGACTCTCATAGCCCGCTCATCCAGGAAGGAAGTAATCCAAGCGGTGGCTTCTTTAGAGAAGTGGGCTGTGTCAGTGAGATGTTGGCAGAGAATCTTGTGGTCAACCTAGTCAAAGGCTGCAGAAAGGTCTAGGAGTAGAAGGAGAGAGGTTTTGCCTTTGTCCATGGCTTGGAGTAGCTGGTTCTTGAGGTCAAGTAAGGCTGATTATGTGCCGTGGCGGGGGCGGAAGCGTGATGGTCTTTTTCCGAGGATGTTGTGCATTTGTGGTAATGGGGCGGTAATTGTTAGGGGGGGTTAGGGGAGTCTGGGTCGAGGGAGTTTTTTTTTTAGTAATGGCCATACCCAGGCTTCCTTAAGGGTGGTTGGGACGGTGCTGGAGGCGAAAGAAGCGTTAATGAAGGAGGTGATGAAGGGGGCAACAGTAGTGGCACAGTCTTTTAGGTTAGCTAGGCAAATGTCTCCTTTGCATAGTGATGGTTTGATGTTCTTCAGAATATGTGCGACTTCGGGAGTAGTTACTTCTCTGAATGTGAAAGGTTTGGGTGGCTTAGTGCAGTGCTTGGCATTGCCGCCTAGTTTGTCAACGGACTGTTTTGGTATGGAGCTGGATTTGGACAGTTTGTCAAATTGAGATTTGATTTTGTTTTTGAGAGTTTTAATTTTGTTTAGCATGGCGTGTTGGATATTGTTACACCATGTGGAGTTTTTCTCGGTGGGTTGAGCTGAGGGGGTGGGGATGGTGAGTTCGTTGTAGATGGCAAATAATTCTTTAGACTGTGAGTTAGCTTTTTCAATTCTAGCATTATAGGTGGCTGCTTTGGCTGTGGCCATGGCCTTTTTATATTGTCTGGCTACAGTGAGGTAAGAGTCCTTTGTGGTAGGGGAGGGGTTAGCCTTCCAGGAGGTTAGTGCTGCCCTTTTGGCTGTGCATGCATCCTTTAGTTCTTGCGTGAACCAAGAGTTTGCATGGAGTATCTTTTTGGCTTTTTTCATTTCCAACGGGGCTACTGTTTCCATTACATCTTTCAGCGTGTTGTTGTAGATTTCGACTAGGGCGGTAGGGTCATTGGATGTAGCGTGCGCAAGAGCTGAAGTTTGTATCAAAGGGATAAGTCTATCAGCAGTGAGCAATTTTTTTGATCTAGCCATGGCGGATGGTGCGGGAGGGTGAGGGTTCCCTGCTGTTTTGGTTGGTATGAAGAAGTGTAGTAGGTGATGGTCGGTCCAGGGTAAGGGGGTGTTGGAGCTGATGTCTGCCATACAGTTGTGGTCGGTGATCCAGTCAAGGATACAACCTTTGATGTGAGTGGGCTCGTTCACTTGTTGGGTGAAGCCTAGATCATGGAGGGCTTTGGCAAGGGCTTTGCTTTTTATATCTTTGGGATCATTAAAGCCCAGGTTGAGGTCGCCTAGGAGAATGACTTTAGAGTTTGCTTTCAAGTTGTTCCCTAGGATGTGGGTGATGTTTGGTTGGAAGTCAAGAATTGGGCCTGGAGGGCAGTAGACAATGTGTATTGTTATAGTGTCATTAGGCGAGGGGGATATTTTGGCTGATAGTGAGTAGAAGTTGTCAGCTTAGTTGGTCTTTTGCTGTCAAGCGTTGAGGGATACTTTGAAGACTAGGGCGACCCCTCCACCTTTGCTGGGTGGTCTATCTTGGCATAGGATGATGTATCCTGGTGGAAGGGTTTGGCAAATGGCTGGTCCGGAGGCTTCATGTAGCCAGGTTTCAGTTGTGGCTAGTGGATTGGAAAGGGTGTAGGTTTGTGTAGGCCTGTAGGGCAGGTATCATGACTAGGGACTGTACACATGGTGGATAGTGCTGGTAAGAAGGGGGTGGGTGGTATGGTGTGGGAGCAGGGCAGTAAGCGTGCCATGTTTGTGATAGGGAGCATACAAATGTATGTGTTAATTAAAGTCAGGTCAAGGGGGAAGTAGAGGCTACCTGTTGAGGGTGGATATATTATATTTAATGTGTAGTTCCAGGCGGAGTAGGCTAGTTTTGTTTTGCAAATGAAGGGGAGTATGTACAGATCTCTGGGCTAGTTCAAAGCTATAGTGCGCAGTGCATACAGAGCATTCAATGGGCAGCTGGCTATAGTGCCACTAGTTCAAAGCTTTAGTGAGCAGTGCATACAGAGCATTCAATGGGAAGCTGGCTATAGTGAACAGTGCATACAGAGCATTCAATGGGCAACTGGCTATAGTGCCGCTAGTTCAAGCTATAGTGAGCAGTGCATACAATGGGCAGCTGGCTATAGTGAGCTGTGCATACAGAGCATTCAATGGGCAACTGGCTATAGTGCCGCTAGTTCAAGCTATAGTGAGCAGTGCATACAGAGCATACAATGGGCAGCTGGCTATAGTGAGCAGTGCATACAGAGCATTCAATGGGCAGCTGGCTATAGTGCCGCTAGTTTAAGCTATAGTGAGCAGTGCATACAGAGCATTCAATAGGCAGCTGGCTATAGTGAGCAGTGCATACAGAGCATATATAGTAGGCAGTGCATACAGTACCCTATAGGGAGTTGGATTTCTATGTACCTCTATCCTGGTATTGGTATAGTGGTGTTTGCAGCAAGATAATTGGGAGTTACAGGCTGGAGGATGTGCTAGAGACCGTTACTGGTGGATCCTGCAGAGATGCATGAGGTGTTTTCTGTATTGGTGTGGCAGACTACAGGCAGTCCCAGTGATGTTGTGCTGTTCTTTACTGAGACAGTGCCTAGGTTTACCCCTTAATAGGGTACATTATGACAAGAAATCATTTTTTGCCAAAGTACTTACAACAGAGGTTGAGGAGCGACTTGTGGACTGTTGTGATTGCAGACCAGCGCATACAGGCGAAAGACAGGCCTGGCCCTTGCTCTGCGGCCCTTCTTGTGCCAGCTCACGCCTTCGGGTGGGGCTGGGGCAAGGAAGTGGGTCGCTGGGCCAATAGGAATGCTGCTAGCGTAATTGGTTGCCTAGTAACTGCTCAGCGTTGTGGCGGTGGCCATTTTGGGGATGCCGCAAGTGTATTCCGACCCGCTGGCGGATTTCACCGCCAAACAAGGTGAGCGGCTTCAGAACTTGCTTTCGGAGTGTGGCTACGGGGACACAGTGGCAAGAATCAAGTAATCCTGTTAGGATGGGGTCGCGGGAGGCATCACATCACCTTCAGATGGTAGGGCTGGGCTACTTGTGCCTCAGCGACGATCATGCTGAGGTGAGGAGGGCTCCTGCCCTACCTCAGTTGGAGCTGGATTATTAAGTTGAGACTTATGTGATAATGCATTGCATGATTTATCCATGGATAGACAAACACTAATTATTAACCCAGACACAGTTAGGAAACTGCTTTATGCACTTGACTGCATTAATACGACTGAAAGGCTGCATAGCTATTCTTCCCTTAGTAATATTAATCATGAACACAGGAAAAGAGGAACCCTATCATTCATTATGACCCAGTTCCCGAATAGATATTACCGATTTATTTTACTGAAACTTAGATGGAACATTTTACCAAGAAAGAGGTCCTGAGGAGAAGGAACTTAATTGGAGATACCAATACCCAATGTAGATTCTGTAACGAGACTGGGGGGTCTTGGAAACAGCTTGTCACTTCCTTCTTGACTGTGCCCATCTGACTAAAACAAGAAATATATACTTGCGAAAATGTTCAACTCTGGCGACTCTGGGGGATGTTGATTATATCTGACCAAGATGCATTTCAACTTGTAATATGGGAGAAGGCCTTGCAGTAGCAGCCTTTATCTATTCATTGGATCTCTACTCACTCCTGGATCACTGAGGATTTGTTTTTAATGTAATACTGGGTGGTGTCATGTGTTCGTATTTGCTGCTATCGGAGGTCTTTGAAGTTGATATATGGGCAATATGATGGTTATTTTAGATTAGTCTATTGACTTGAAAATTATATATATATATATATATATATATACATATACACACAAGTATATATATATATGAAATTATATTAAGAGATTGTTTTTCACCAATATGCACTGATTTTAGCTCATATTTATATGTTATGTTTTGTAATAATTTATTGAAGGTTTTGTATGTAAACCAAATACAATAAAAAATTTTTAAAAAACCTTACATATTGGAAAGAAATTCTGGGGCACATCAAGGACATAACAGGAACTGAGTTGCCATGGTCACCAAAAGTGATCTTACTGGAGCAGCATCCCAAGGAAAATATGCCCCTCTGGAAATAGGGCGGCTTCAATAACACATCTACTGACAGCAGCGAGAATGACAGTGGCCCAACGTTGGAAGACAATAGAGGGGCCCACCACGCCCTGGTGGTGGGTCAAAGTATGGGGAGGCATGGCAATGGAAAACATCTGTGCTACAATCTCTGGAAAATATCTGAGACTCCTAGCGATATGGGATCCCCTCCAGGAATATGTAGGGGAAAGGGAAGCTCACTACTTCAAACCGCAAATACTCAAGGACATTCATATCTGCTGAGAGACCTACTGACACCACAACTGGTAGCTCGGCTCAAGAAGAGGAGAAGAAAAGGGACCAAGTTCTATTGACTAAGAAAGGGGAAAAGAAGGGGGGAGGGGAGACAGGGTGAGGGAGACTTTGCCGAAGTCTTGAACAGTGTTGGAAGTTGAATGTTGGTTGTAGCAATGTGTAAAATGTTACTCGATTTTGTCTCTATTGAAAATAAAGTTTGGTTAAAAAAAGAAATAGATGGGTGAAGTGCTTTTAGCCCTTCCAAAAAAACTTTGATCACAGGGACTTTCCACCAGGAAACCTTGCTCTGAGAGGTGGTGTAAGCAGAGAGGACAGCAAAGGGGACCTTTGGTGAGTTACAAACTAGTCCTGTGTCTAAGAGGCAAGTTGGGTAAAGGACCATGTGTGCGGGTGAACTGTCAACTGGGTTGATGTTAAGAGTACCACACCAAACGACAAAGCGTTTCCATTTATTGAAATAGCCGTGTCTGGTATTTGGTTTACATGCCTCTAAGAATGTCCATACATCTTTAAGGCAGTTGAAGATGCCAAACTCTGACTTCAGGAGCCAATCTGCTAAATTGAGAGTTTAAGGACATGGGTGCAGTGTTGTCCCTTAATCTTGGGAAAGTATGTCGTAGGGGCAAGGCAGTTTCACTCTAGTCCAAAGTGACATGTTCATGAGATGCGAGAACCACGGCTGACAAGCCCACATTGGTGCTATTAGGATCAGTGTAACTTGTTCCTGGTGCATCTTGGGAATTATCCTGTTGAGGAGAGGGTTTGGGGGAGTGTGGGGGGCAAGCATAAGCCAATCTACCTGAACCATTTGATACATAGACTGTTCCCCTTGGACATTTTTTGGGGATACCTGGAGGCGTAGTCTGGGAATTGTGTGTTCTACAGTGTTGCAAATACGTTGTGCAAAATGTGTTCGTGTAAATGCCACTCGTATTTTACGGATAGTGAAACATTTCTAGTGAGCATGTTTGCAAGAAGATTGTGTTCCCCTGGAATGTGTTGTGGCAGGAGGAACATGTGTTTGAGTGCCCACTTCCGAATGCTCTATGCAAGTTTGGAGAGCGTGTTCCTCTCTGCTTGTTTATGTAAAACATGGCCGTGGTGCTGTCTGTTAGGACTCACAGTTTTCCCTTCGAGTAATTGTTGGAAAATCTTTATGGCTTTGAGCACTGCTAGAAGATCTAACAGGTTGATATGTTTGCCACTGATTGTGTCCACGTGCTGTGCGCTGTCAGGTGGAGAAGGTGAGCACCCCACCCTGAAAGGGATGAGTCTGTGATGAGTGGCCTCTACTGCCGGGGAAGTGAACAATTTCCCTTTTACACGGTTTTCCCTTGTCCACCACTGTAGTGATAGTACGAGGGCTTTCGAGATAACCACTAGATTGCCCCACTGACCGCCTGCTTGACACCACTGGCTTGAGAGCCACTCTTGCATAGGATGCATGCAAAGATGGACATGTAGTACTGGAAAAATGCAGGCAGGCAACATTCCTATAAGCCGTATGGCTTTCTGCACGGATATCTGACGACCGGCTACATATTAAGGGATTTTAATGTTTTGGACCCTCTTGTTGGAGGGGTAGATCCAGGCCGTCTTCGGTCAGAATCAGAGCTCCCAGAAATTTCTTTACTTGACTGGGGACAAGGCTTGATTTTTTTCTGGTTGATGGAGAAGCCCAACTGGAAGAGTAAGTCTATCGTCTTTTGGGTTTTCTCTAGACACGTTTGATGTGTGTCTCCTGTTATTAGCTAGTCGTCTAGATAAGGGTACACCGGAACAGACTGTCTGCGTAAGTGAGCTGCAGCCACTGTCAAAACCTTGGTAAAAGCCCTTGGGCCTGAGGCAATGCCAAAGCGGAGGACGTTGACTTGATAATGAGTGTCCTATTTTGAACCGGAGGTATTTTTCTGTGAGTTGGCAGCATTGAAATATGAAAGTATGCATCTTTCATATCCAAGGTTGCCATGTACTCCCGGTGCTTCAGCAGTGGAATTAACTCCTGCAGAGCTGTCATCCTGAACCATTGAAGCTTGATATACTTTTTTACAGGATGCAGATCTAATACAGGAAACCTAGCAAGATCCTTTTTGGGTATTGAATAGCTACCCTTGTTTACCTGGTGAGTGGGCCGTGTTCTAGCGCTCTCTTTTGCAGTAGGGCCTCTGCTTCTGCTTGAAGGATAAGGAGATTGTCTGGGGTCATTCTTCTTGTTTTTGGCGGGTGGTACTGAGTTGGAGGAACTCGATACAGTGTCCCTCTACCACTGTTTTGAGCACCCACTTGTCTGAAGTAATCCCCTCCCATGCATGGGTGAAGCATGTTATCCGATCTTCTACTGGAGATGCATGGGAGGGCACCTGGACCACGAGTCATTTGTTGGCTGGAGTAGGTGAGCCTCAGGCGGCTGCATTCCTACCCCTTTCTTTGCTTGGCGATCGTTGAGTGGAATACCACAGTGAAACTCCTGTGGTGTAAGGGGCATGCACAGGTCTGGAAACGGACTGCCCTTAAAAATACCAGGGGGTGTTAAAAACCCTGAGTTTCAGGTACAGTTTGTTGGATATTTGATTGAATGACTTTAATGCTCTTTTTTCACCATCTCGGGGGCTACAGTGACTGCTTTCCCAAACAAAAGCAGCCTCCTCTATTGGTTTGTTAACAAGGGAATCCTGGATCTTGGGTTTGAACCCAGAGTTCTGTAACCATGTGTGATGCTTCAGAAGAGTTCCTTCAGCTACGACACGGCCAGCTGTCTCGGCGAGTCCAAAGTGTTCTAGCCCTCCTGAACAATAATGAGCAGCGTTGACTTGGCTAGCTCAGGAACACTTTCCAGACCTTCTTGTACAAGACCCCATTGAGTGTCACTAGAGCTGGCAAGCAAAGTAGTGTTGTTTGCAATATGGTTACCACATGCTGCTGACGCTGTGATCCTTTTGCCCAAGGCATACAATTTCTTACACTGCTTGTCAGGTAGAGCTTGAAGACAAAGGAACTGCTGCACGCTTCCTGATTGTAGTAACAACCAGAGAATCAGGAACAGAGTGTCCCCGAATGTATAGGGGATCCGAGGGAGCAGGCCTGAACATTCTTTAAACCCACAGGTCGACTGTTCATGTCAGGGAAGGTGTGAGCAGAGAAGGGGAAATCCGCTTTTATTATTTTTCTTTTCTTAAACTTTTTTTAACATGCTTGACTTTACAACCGGAAGCAACGAGCATTACATAAACACTCCAATAGCATCAACAGCATAAGATCGGGCAGTGTGGCCACACAGGGTCCAAACAGAGGAACTTGTAAACATTACAGCATGAAGGTAGATACCAATACCAAAACAAAAATGCAAACAGGCAAATTGACAAGGTCAATGATCAGGGGATGGCAGATTGTCACTATCACCCCCATCCTCAGCAGTCAGAGAATGCAGATAGGATCGAAAAGTGACCCAAATGGTCCTGGGCCTACTCGTGGCTGGCAGCATAGTGGACCAACGCTCTTCTACATTACAGGCCCAAGTGACAGCCTGAAGCCATTGGTCAAAGGTGGGGGCCACAGGGCGCAACAAAAGTAACAATATACAGCAAGTTGCAAGCAACATACAAAGATCAGCCAGCTTCCTGAGGTTACGGCTGGTAAGGTGGAACTCCTGAAACAAACAGGCCATCGGGGTCGGTGTAATAGTGCAGTCCAGCATCAGAGATACAGCATCACAGACCCTTTCCCAGAAGACAGCGAATTTTGGACAGGCCCACAGCATGTGAATATAACCAGCATTGTCAGTGCTACATCTAGGGCACACAGAGGGCCGATCTCTTGACATACGGTGCAACCTAGCCAGGATTTAGTGGTATCTGTGCAATACTTTCAATTGAATCAGCCTAAATCTGGCATTAAAGGAGTACAGGCGCACATGGATTCCCATATCTCGGCAGTTATGTCTATACCCAAGTCCCTGCTCCATGCACCCCAGAGCCTGTCTAGTGGATGACCTGCCCTTTCCTGAAGAAAACCGTATAGCCTGGCCACCCCTCCACTCCTTAGAAGCAGTCTATAATCACGGACAATAGTGAATCGTCAGGGGGGATCGAGGGGAATTCTTGCCATTTGCCTTTCAACGCACGGCAGAGGTCGAGTGAGTGATTTAAAGAATACAATACCTGGCCAAAGCAGGACGTTTTGAAATCTATATAGAAGTTGTGGGAATATCACCATTTTGAGGAGTGTCACCCTCCCGGCCAGTGCGATCGGTAGTTTAGCCCAGCTTTCAGTCTTTCCGGTAAGGGAAGTGAGGTCATTCCCATAATTGTGGTCATATAATGAGGTCTGGTGACGCGTGGCTACTACACCAAGTTACTTTATCTCTGATTGAGACCAGGTAAACCCTCTGAGGTCTCGGGGTAGGGGGGGGGCTTATGGTGGTATCTATCAATGGGAACAGCGTGGATTTTGTGCAGTTAACCTTTAACCCGGTCAACTCACCAAAGAGGATAACATAATTTATTATTGGTGCTAGGTTCTCCTCAGGGGAGCGGTTATAAAGCAATGCATCATCTGCATAGCGCGAAAGGATCTCTGGGTCCCCTGTGAGTCTTATACCCCTATGTGAATGTTGATGGCGGATCCTGTCCGCCAGAGGCCCAATGGCTAATGCAAATATCAGGGGGGAGAAGGGGGCAACCTTGTCTGGTGCCTCTGGCTATCTTAAACTGGGTGGAGCACCGATCTACAGTGCGGACCCTAGCGACAGGGGATGAATATAGTAGTTGCACCAAGGACAGGAAGAGGGGGCCAACATTACTTTTCTGTAGTACCTACCACAGAAACCTCCTGGAGACCAAACTGAATGCCTTCTGCATGTCCAATGTGGTTGCTACAGCCTGCGTCTCTGGATCAATCCGAGCCAGGATACCAAACAAGCAATGCAGGTTGAGGGCGATGGGGCTCCCCGGGATAAATCCCGATTGGTCAGAGTGAATGATAAATGACATATGGAGCTAACCGGAGGGCCAACACTGTGGCAAATATTTTGACATCACAATTAATAAGGGAAAGGGGTCGGTATGAACCGCATTGCATGGCTGGCTTGTCAGGTTTCAGCAATACAGAAATAACCACCTCGCGGAGCGATGGGGGAAGTTTACCGACCAAGCACGCCTCCTCCCACACAGCCACCAGCTGGGATACCAGTCGCCCCTTGTAGCACTTATAAAATTCGGTAGTGAGCCCATAGGCCCGGGGAGCCCTCCCAGTCGATAGTGAGACTATTGCACCTAATATTTCCTCCGTTGTCATTGGGTGATCAAGTATTTCCCTAGTCTCTGCAGATAACACTGTCAAGGAAGGATTCAATATCTACCGAAGTTGAGGTGTCCACATTAGCATAGAGCGTTTTGTAGAAAGAGCAAAACTCCTCATTAATTTCTTGACCTGAGAGGGCAAGTGTACCATCTGCTGTCTCAATAGCCAGATCATGAGGAGCACCCCTGTCCCGCCGGATCAATCTGGCCAATAGTCAGCCAGGACGTTCTCACTCCCCATATTGCCTGGCTGTCTGGGGCGGTCTTCCAGGAACTTGCGTTCCCGATCTGCCTGGGCTCGAAAGGAAACAAGTGCAGCCCCAATCTCGCTGAGCATATCAGCAGTCAGGGATGAGGCATATTGCGATTCCAGCCGGGCTAGTAGGAGCTCACTCGCCCCGATGGATTTAAGGATCGCTCCAAGGATCCTTTGCCAAGGTGACTCCCTGGATGTAGACTTTGAAAGTCTCCCAAAGAGTGGCCTGAGCTTCTACCGACAGAGTATTAAACTCAAAATAGTTGTCTATACTCGACCCCAGTTCCGATTCAAATACTAGATCTAACAAAGCATTTGGTTTCAGTCTCTATGACCGTGCTGCCCCCACCACTCTCGCCCCACCTCAGCGAGACAGTGACCGGGGAGTGATCTGAAAAGGTCCTAGGTAGGATGGACATCTGCGCTATACATCTGACGAGTTTGTCAGATACTAGCCATCTATCGATACCAGAATGCGAATCGTGTACCGACGAATAGAAGGAGAAGAGACAGGAATCTGGGTGTATCAGTCTCCATGCATCAACCACCCTCAGTGAGGTCTGCACCTCTATGATGGTCTTAGCAGCTCTGGAAAGCTGGTGTGCTATGGTACCAGACCTATCTAGCTCAGTGTCTAAGAGGGAACCCAGCCAATAAGGAAGAGAGTTGGGAGTAGAATTCGGGGTCATTAATTTTTGCAACGTACACATTAATTAATACCACCTCCCGCCTCAGTAGTGAGCGGTACAATAAGACATATCGTCCATGGGGGTCTTTATGTGTCACCTTGTGGGCAAACTTAAGGGGATTTATGAACCAGGATCATTAACCCCACGGCTTTGAGTGGTGGTGTAATAGCGCTAGGGCCCCATGACCTGGCAAACCTATTGCAACCCCCAGCGAATGCGTGCGTCTCCTACGGGAAAAGAAAATGAACCTTATGTAGGTCAACATACAGCGCAATTTGCACATTTTAACAGGATTGCCCAGTCCTCTGATATTCCAACTCATGCATACTACACCTTCATCTGCCATCTAGTCGGCAGGCACATGACAATGGGATCACAACCCAGGTAACTATATGTCAGCCGAAATCCTGACCAGGCCGGAAGGGGTTGATTCATGGTATAATCATATTGGAGGGGAGTTTCAACTCGTCTCCACAATCGCAAGTCAAGCAGATTTTCAAACTTTTGTCCCTCCCCTCCACCTCCAGTCCCCTCCCAATTAGAGGAGTGAAACCTGTATAACACATCAAACAACAATAGCAGCACTGCATGGTGGCTGTGCACTGCCCAAGAACGGCGTCCACATTGACGCTGGACATAGAGAAGCATAATATGGTGCACATCACGGAATTGAGAGAGAAACATTGCAGGGGACTTACCTGAACGGACTTCCAACCATTTTATGAGCACAGCATTGTACCAAGTAGGGACAGGAGGGGTTTGCACAACGCAGAACCCATGTAGACCTCCCGCAGACAGATGGGGGAAGGCCATATTTCGAGGAGAATCAGGAAGAGTATGCATGTAGCAGGAACAGCTGCTAGCTGGGGAAATGCTCATCAAGGAACCTGGAGGCCTCCTCCGGGATGGTGAAAAAGAAGACCTTGTCTGCATGTTCGATTCTCAGCTTTGCTGGGTATAACATGGAGTATTTAACTCCCAGCTCCCGGAGACGTTCTTGGCAGCCAGGAAGTTCTTGCGCTCCTGTTGAATAGCTACGGACAAATCTGGCTACAGATGGATCCTCCCAGAGCAAAGTAGTAGCTTCACCCTTGGCCCTGGCCGCAAGCAGCAGCGCATCCCTGTCGCGATAATTTAGGACTCTGGCTGTAATAGGCTGGGGGGGGGAGCTCCGGGCTTGGGTTTCGCAGACACGGAACGGTGGACCCGTCCAATCGCAAACTGTGGTGAGAGCTTAGGGCCATCCAGCAGAGATAGAAGGATGCAGTTTACATAATCCTCCATGGGGCCATCAATTTTATCTTCGGGAACGCCAATTATGCATAGGTTATTGCGCCTTGACATGGATCCCAAGACCTCGTTCTTTTTACTAACCGCCTCGACAGCAAGGCCACCTCAGATCTGAGTGTCGTGATGTTATCTTCTGTTAAGCCGACTCTAGCCTTCACCTCCATGACCCGGGTATCATTCTCCTCCATCCGGGCCTTGATAGAGAGGATTGCCCTACTCATATCGTCCAGCTTTGTGTGCAGTGCCGTGAACCCCTCTTGCATATACTCCATCACCTTTTGGAGTTCTGTGCATTCGGCTGATGCTGCAAGGGGGGTGGGGGGGGAGATGAGGTGATCAGAATGGACTTTCAGTATGTAGAGCGAGGGCGCCGGCCAACAGGACAGAACAGTTCAATGGGCCAAGGGTTAAGGCACACCGGAAGAGCAGCGGGGGCGTTAAGCAAGCTGATCAAGCGTACCAGAGAATTAGAAGCAATGGCCGGCTGCCGAGACCTTCACCAGATCCGGGACAAGGAAGCCGATGAGCCAGGGGGCCGTAAGGTGGCTGTCGGCAGTGATAGTGAGGTGAATAGGGATCCCTCTCCCAGGAGGTGAGCAAAAATGGTACACACAACCTTCCCCCCACAAAGGATCAGGACAGAAGCTGGCGAATCATGTCCATATGACAAAACAGTAAATACTGACAATGCCCTCAGGTCCGGAGCACACTAGGAGTAGCTGCGGGTGGAGGTAAGCAAGTCACCCTTAAGGTGTAGACCGTGGTAAAAGAAGAGTGGTTGCCGTGAGAGTTTGGGCCAGAGAGTTAGCTAGGGCCCAGGCAGCAGAAGGAGGAAATCAGGATGGAAGCAGGGCTTTGGAGGTGAGCCAGTGGAGGGGCAGCAGGTAGACCGGGGCCGCTGGGGAGCACCTCACTCACCGCAGCAGGTAGTGTAGATATAAGTTGCTTGCCGTGGATGACGCGGCTCACCTGTCATACAGTGAGCCCCAGAGTCGCCTGCTGGAGGGATCCTCCCCAGGGTGCAGGCTGCCGCTCCGCCGGCACAGACCCTCAATATGTGGCAAGACATCACTGGGGAGAGGAGGCCAGCCCAGAGAAGCCCAGCCAGGGAGTGAGTGGCCCAGGGACCGATGCTCAGCAGCAACAAGGGGCAGAGGCACTGGCAATGGAACGTCGGCTGCCCCGTGTAGTCCAGGCTGTCCCGCGGACCAAACCAGGAACTGGGCGAAGATACAGCGTTAGGCCCGGAGCAGTAACAATGTTGGGCCCGAGGGGCCGTGTATCCATGCACCCCGCCGGTTCCAAAAGGCGGAGGCTCGACTGAGCTGCCGAGTGGTCGCTGGATCAATGGCAGGTACAGCCATGGCCCCCAGGCACCAGGGGAAAAGGCACAGATGATGAGGCCAATAAAGAATGACGCAGCTCCCTGGTACTGAACGGAGGCGGGGTCAGATGGAGCCGTCCTCGGCCTCCCGAGTCTCCGGTAGGAAAGGGCGGGCAGGCCTCTAACGACACGCGAGACAGGCTGCGGCAGGGAGACCTCTCAGGATGCGGAAATGGGGCTGCAAGCTGTCGGGTACCCAGTCTCCCACTGTACCAGTTTTAAAACATCTCTGTGCGCTCAAAAAGGTACAATGCGCAGTGTGTTGCCGACATGCGAGCGGAGCCAACACCTCACGCAGCCATCATTCCAGAGGAATGTTTTGACTCGCTGACTTTCTCGTTAAGGATATCCTCGGCAAAGTCAGGGTCAGGCACCACCTACAGAGTGTGCATCTAAAAACATTCTGCTGCTTTTTTCAAAATATTAAACAGCAACTGGTCATCAATAGGGGAAGAGTCTCGAGGCCGCACAACATGTGTACCATATGCAAAAATGTTGTCTGGCTCCGCCTCATGAGTGGGGGCTGTTGGCCAAAGCCCCTGGTCATCTGTGTCCTTGAGCCACATGTCTGGGTGCTGAGTAGTAGGATTCTGGGAGTCATCTCCCTGGTTTGGGACATAACAAATACTCATATTGATTATCAATAAGACTATCCCCTGACGTATCAGTACGTTTAGGTAAAGGAGAGGTAGTTGGTCCCCATTTAAGGGCAGAGATCATTAAGGGAATCTGTCAGCGAAAGAAAACAAAAATCTCAGACACCTTCTCCATGGTCTTGTCAAATTTTTCTCTTATCCAAGTACCTGTATTTAGAGTTTCAGGGAGTGAAAAAACGACCTCCTCTTGAACAGGACTTTTGTTACCCTGTAAGGACTGAGCTAAAGTGCAAGAGTCTTGGACGTACCCTTGAGATAAAACTGGAGGGGAAGCCTGAGTGCCAGTAACATGGGAATGAGGTTGCTTAGGTGTTGTAGACAATTTCTCCCTTAATTTAGGGTGAGTTTTAATTGTTGATGTGCGTTTCAATGTGTCTGACGCATCAGCAAGTGTGTGTGCGACAGTGGGTGGGAACCACCCAGAGCAGTGCATTCAGCGTGCCTAGTGGGGGTGGGGACGGGCACGCGGGAGTCAGAAGACTACACTACAATGTCTTCGGCATACGAACTGGAACCGAGGGCTGCTGGATTGTCCCTGGTCCGATGAGACAACGCCGGTGAGGGAAAGGGATTCGGCCTGCATGGCGTAGGCCACTCACCACTTAATGCGCTGTTCTTTAAGCATTTTGGACTTAAATAGTCGGCAGGCCTTGCAACGTTGTTCATCATCGTCACGAAGCAAACAGTTGTTACACTCTTTATGACTGTCCTTCCAAGGGAACTTCTGTTACAGGAAGGGCATCATTTAAAAGGAGTTCTCTCCATTATCTAATATAAAGAAAGCAGCAACCAGACAAGGGAAAGTATATGGAAGGACAACAAAAGGCATTCTCTAATGAAGACCACCCCCCAGTATCCCCACTGACAAAGGCCAACACCTGATGGTGAAGGCCGCAGCCAGTCATAGTAAGTCCAGTGGAAGTCTTCAGACAGTTGAACGGTCAAGGGTACCCCGAATGTTTATCGAAAGCTGGACCCAGTTTGAATAATATACTAGCAATATATCCATAGCACGCTACAAGCTCCACATAAAGCGACCGAAAAGTATGGTGGAAAAAAACAATCTGGGAGCACATCGATGAGCGAGGGCTCATGGGTACACTGCACGTCACAGTAGGGTTAGTGTTGCTGACATGCCGAGGTCAACGTCCCTTTTTGAACTTCGAAAACAACACAATACTCCGCAATTACTACTGTATGTCAGACTAAATGCACAGCATGTGATTCTTTTCTTTTTTAAGTACATTTTTATTAGCAAAACAGTGTTAACTTGATATCCCCTCCCTTCCTAGCCCGTCCTCCCCCACCCCTTTCCAGTCCATAGCGCTATCCCCCCCCACCAGATCACGTCTCTTATCCTCACCCCTTCCTTGTCCCATACCAAACTCGACCCCCCCTGCCCTGCCCTCCTGCCTCATGTCCCTCTTGCGGACCTCCACTGTGGCTCGTGTCCTGCATTGACCCATGTCCCTGTCCTCAGCAGAACTGTGCCTCTCTTCCCCTTCTTGGTTCCAATGGTCAAATCACCCCCAAGAGTTTCAATTTCCTTGTACCCCATGCTCCCCTTGCATCCCGCTGGAGGAACTTCAGTACTACATCCCATTCCACAAAGAAGCATTGGTGGTCTCATTGGCGGGAGTAAGTACCCTAGTGCCACAACATTCCAAATTTTTGACACCCATTCAATGCCCACTGGGGGGGGTTCCTTTATTTTCCATTTCTGGGCTATCATCAGTGCCCCTGCCATAGCTAAAATTACACAAGCTTTTCTTTGCAACTTTGTTGGTAATTCCTCTAGGGTCCCACCCGG
Organism: Ambystoma mexicanum; assembly: GCF_040938575.1. Classification (NCBI taxonomy): domain Eukaryota; kingdom Metazoa; phylum Chordata; class Amphibia; order Caudata; family Ambystomatidae; genus Ambystoma; species Ambystoma mexicanum. The sequence continues at coordinate 404,762,771 of NC_090926.1, read as the reverse complement.
TCCCAGGATAGCCATCCCTCAATTGGCCATTAGTTGTGCCCCAAACATGTCTTCCAAGGCTAATTGGAACCCCATCCAGTACATCTGGATGAGCGGGCATTCCCACCACATATGTTCCGTAGTCCCCACTGCCCCACACCCTCTCCAGCACCCTTCCGGGAACGCCGTATAGAATTTGTGCAGCATCTCCAGGGTAAGGTGCCATTGAACCATCAGTTTTGTCCATATTTCTTGTATTTGAATTGCCCTTGCTAATTTTAGGATTTGTGCCCATAGAGCGAACCAATGCTCCTCCTCAACCGGGTGTCCCACTGTATTCTCCCATCTCTCCATGTAACTTCTTTTCCCAGGTTCTTCCCCCTCTTTAAAGATATCAGATTGCCCCGACTATGTGTTTATCCCCCGTTTCAGTTGTGACATTTTTCCAAGGGGGTATGTTCCCTAGTGGCGGCCATCCAAAGCTTGAGATGAAGCATCCAATGTGTCAATTGGAGATATCAGAATCTCTCTCCCTCATCTAATCCAAAGTCCCGTTTGCACAGATTAAAGGATTTCACCTCTTTCCCATTGAACATATCTCTCAACTTTCTGGAGCCCCCCTCTTGCCACTTATCAAACTCTCCGCCCCACAGGCCCAGAGTAAATTGAGGATTTCTAAACAAGGTGTCAATGGGGAAGGCAAGGTTGCCAATCCCGCCCATCTCACCGACTCATCCCATGTATCTCCCACAAGTGCCCCTATTTCACTGTGATACATACATGTTGGTCTGTCTTCCTTCTGTCGTCATAAGACCTCCTCCAACGGGGCCCCTGCCACTGCCCTGTCCATGGTTCTCCATACCTTCCCCATATCATCCCTAAACCAGTCTCTAATCACTTTAACCTGTGCCGCTGGCCTCAGTTGCTCCTCGAGGTTCCCATGACTTGTTCTGACACCCTCGTTTTTTTGTGGTTCCAAATGAATGCCCCTGTGTGTTTTTGCAATGTCCGGAAATAAGTGTTGGGTATCTGTATGGGGAGTTCCATAAAATGGTAAATTAATTTTGGAAGAATTTCCATTTTTCAACACGTTAATCCTCCCCAAATATGATATTGATAAGGGTCCCCAGTCGGCAAGCTTCTTTTGGCTTTTCCCTAACAGGGGTGGATAATTAGCATTGAAGGACGTGTCCATCGTGTAGGTGATCATTACTCCCAGGTATTTTATGGATTTGTCCGCCCATCTATACAGGAGGGCTTCCTGCAGAGCCTGGCGGGACCGTCAGGTTCAGCACCTCAGATTTTTCAGCGTTTATTTTTAATCCTGCCACCTCCCTAATTTATCGCAATACCCAATCTATCATTCCAAAGGTCTTTTCTGGATCAGTAATCCTTAGTAGTATGTCTTCCGCAAAAGCTGCGACTTATGTTTGCTTGCCCTAAGGGGATCCCTTTTATTTCCCTAGTGGACCGAATAGTGGCCAGGAGAGGCTTAAGGTGTATAGCGTAGAGGAGAGGGGACACCCTTGTTTCGTGCCCCTAGAAACCGGAATGCCCTCAGAGAGCTAGCCATTAATTGCCAGGCATAGCCTGGGCCTACGATAAATAGCTTTTAACATTGCTACGAATCTGGCCCCAAATCCCATCTTTTCCATGGTGTAAAAGAGGAGCTGCCATTCGACCCTATGAAACCCTTTTTCAGCGTCTAGTGTTAAAATAAGGGCCGGAATCCCTGACTTGTGGACCTTTTCAATGATGTGGCTGACCCTACGCAAGTTTGTCTTCCTCTTATAAAACCGGACTGATCCAGGGTCTGGGTTGATAAGTCTTGGGACGAACCACTCAAGTCGATTTGCTAGAATTTTTGTATACATTTTTGCTTCAATATTAATAAGATTGATCAGCCTATATGAACTGCACTGAGTGTTGTCTTCCCCCGGCTTCGGCAATAGCACCACCTTGCTTTCCTCCATAGAAGGTGAAATTCCTCCCTTACCGCCAAAGGAGTTTAATAGCAAAACCAGGTATGGGATTCAAGTTTCCCTGTAGGATTTGTAAAAGTCTGCCAAGCAACAGTCAGGGTTCTGCACCTTTACCCTTGGTAGACTTGTTATTTCCACTCTAACTTCCTCTGGTGTAATGTTTCCCTCCAGCTCACCCCTCTCCGAGCTGTTGATCATGTTTAATGGACATGAGTCAAGATATTCTGTTTGGGTCTGTTCTGTCGGTGCGTCAGTCTTATATAAAGCTGAGTAATAGCTTGTGAACACTTTTAATGTCTGTAAGAGCTGAACTTTCCTTACCACCCGCTGTCTTAATCTTTAGCATAGTTCTTGTTAAACACCATGTGATTGTAGGCAGATTCACAAGCATAAGAAACATTGTTTCCCAGAACGGACAGTCTGAAGGACAAGTCAGTTTCCCCATATTCAACGAGCAAAATGCCAGTGAAGTGAAGCTGAAGTCTTCACTTCTCTGCAAAAGATCAGGACAGTGTAAAACAAAGGCACAATGTTTGGGGGGGGGGGCGTCTATAGAATATAGAGGGAAAGTTGCCTAAAAAAGTGACAGCTTTCCTATTAACGATCGAGAGAGCACACAGAGCCTTGTTGAATTGACCGCCACTTGAAGACAGAGCAGATTCTTACATTCTAGAGAGATGGTGGCCATATCGGAAGAGGTTCCTCAGTATTGGCCATTTATCTGGATTATACGATGCAGGTTTAAAAGAAGAGAAACATGTTTGTAGCTACTGAGAGATTGTGCCAGCCTGGTTTATAATACATGCTGATAAATACAGCCAAGCTAAAGGTGCTTTACAATGGGAAGTCATATTTCTTTGACACTCCGGACGCAGTGAATCATTGAATCGATAGTAACAAAATGGGAGTGCTATGAGATAGGAACAAGATCAGAGGAAAGAAAATGATATACTGGAAAAGGAGTATTATGATGCGCTGGGAGGTTCCTGGTCATGGACACTACACCTCACTGGAGGATGAGTGCTAGCACGATAACCGATCCTATAACTAGACAATTGGGGGTTGTTGTTTGGCTTTGACTGTCTTCCCGCTAAGCATTGTAAGACAGTGCAGGTGGCTGGAGGCGCCCCAGATGTTTTGTATTTTCTGAATGTACCCGAGGTTTGGGTACTCTAGTGCCCGCTACTGCCTATGTTTCCGGGCAGGATGGGCATGGCAGGTCTGCTCGAATAGCATTGCACTTCTGAAAGTTTGTGTTGGTTTTCTATTGTGTTTTGTTGCATCTGTTTATTTGCAGGAGATGGAGCTTCTCATTTGTTGTTTGGGGGTCGAGGGAGTGAGTAAAATTTAAAAAAAAGTGCCAGAACTGCGACTGATTTACAATACCCAGTGGATTTTCAGATTGCTACATATGTTAGGGGCGCTGAGATATGTGGATAGGAGGTGGTATAGAGGCGGGTGGATGGGGGAAGACAACCAATTTCAAATAATATTAATGTGAATTCATGGAATGTTAGTGGGCTGAATAGTTTCCTTACCCAAGACACAAACGTGTGATGATAGCGTTACTTCAGGAGGCACATCTGAAGGACACTATACAGGTTGCACTCATAGATAAGTGGAATGTTGTGGGATATGAAGCCAACTACTCTACCTAAGCTAGGGGTCTTGATATGGGTGGCAGGTTCGATTCCTTTTAAGCTCTTAGATCTGCATACAGATGGGGTGGGAAGAATGGTTTTGAGTTACGGGTATGTGGAACCCAGAGAGGTGTGTATTATACTTACGCCCCCAATCATGATGCATCAAGATTTTCTCTCTCACAATATAGTAGACTTGCCCGCTCTGGAACGCATAAGGTGCACACGTGAATAGATTATATGTTCACTGGTGTTGAATGGTATCCGTAGAAATTATCAAAATTAAAATATCGAATCGAAAAATGATTGCATCGTTTTACCGATTTTTATCGAAAATTTAGACATTTTTTCTAAAATAAAGTTGTGGGGTAAGGGTAATAGTTAAGGGGGGGGAAGATGGCATTCAGGGGTTCCCCCTCCATTACATATATATTTTTTATTTTTAAAACAGTAATTTCTCTATTTGATCTTTTCATGGACCTCGGTGTTGAATACTTACATGAATTCCTCAGTATAGACTTTACAGGTAGGTCGATTTCAGACTATGTCCATCTGCTTGCTACTTGGATGCTACGAGGGGGTGTACCCTCCTATATCCACATGGAGATTAAGAGCGGAATCCTTGTCTCATGTCATGTTCCAAGCTCACTTGGAAGATAAGAGCTGAGGAACCTTTTGAGGTAATTGAGGGGACTGTGGACGGTTGGGATAAACTATGGGAATCCTTTAAAGTGGTTGTCCGAGGGGAGGCGATTGCTAAGGCTGGGGGGAGCAGGGTAGGAGGTCTCTGATGGATTAAATATCTGGAATTGAAGCTATAGGAATAAGGAGCGCTCATTGGGATTGAATAGTTCAACGGAGGAGATCCTGATTTTACTCAGACAATGATGTATAGGAGCATGGGAGAGGCTTGGGAAATTCGATTGATGCGTAGAAGCTACATGAAAAGGGTGATCAGGCAGGCTCCTGGCATGGCAGTGTTGGAGGAAGAATCCTAGTAATACGATCTGCTCGATGTGGTGAGATTTGGAAATCTCAAACTGAGATTAATGGAATTTTCCATTGTTATTACGAGATGGTTTATGGGGATGCAATGATATTTTATATTAAATATACCTTGCTGCAGATGGAATTACCTAGTAGGTCACCTGAACAGGTGGAAATATTAGACGCCCTGCTGACAGAAATGGAGCTGAAAGTGGTGGTTGCCTTTCTGAAATCGGGAAAAACGCCCCGAGGTGATGGCCTAATGGCATAATTCTATAATATATACAGCAGTACTCAGGTACTGAAGCTGTTTAAGGTGTTTCAGGCCGCCTATGATGGAGGCAGGCTGCCTCCAAGAATGCGAGAAGCATTGATTATCCCGGTGCTGAAACAGGAGAAACCGCAACATCTGTGCGAGTCGTACAGACCGCTGTGAATGTTAAATCAGTATGGCAAGATCCTTACTGCTGTGTTGGAAGAGAGATTGAGACAGGTAATATGCTCCCTCATACAGAAGCATCAAAGAGGATTTATGCCAGGCAGAAACGCATCTTTGAACCTGAGAAGGCTCCATTATGTCATTGACAGAACACGGACGGATGAGACGGGATATGCGGTTGCCTTGTTAGATGCTGTTAAAACCTTTGATTCAGTACAATGGGACTGGATGTATGCTGCACTGAGAAGTTTTGGATTAGGGGAAGGCATTCTGCACTGAGTGCGATTCATGTACATAGTACCTAGGGATAGAGTTAGAAATGATAAGTTACTCACCAAAGTGACTAACTCCTAGTCCATAGTCCCCTTTCCTCCATACTGTCTGGGCATCCCTCGCTAGGGACGGGAGATAGAACCTTTTTCACCAGAAAAAATCTTCTTCCCCATTAAATTTAGAGGCGTGCAGGGGCGCGGCCGTGGGAGAATGCGCTCAACTGACTCCGCCCACCAGTGCCACTCCTCAGTCCCCTTTGACGTGTCGACAATATTACCATTGCCTAATGACACCAGTTTTATTAGGGGGGGGGAGGATGGTGGGACGCATGCAGGAAAGGACTATGGACTAGGAGTACGTTAGTCACTACGGTAACTTATAATTACTCTTACGTCCCGTCCCCTTTCCTCCATACTGTATGGGCGATTACAACTGAATGTATCCCCAGGGAGGAGAGGTGACCCTCCTAAGAAAACAAGTTCCTTAATACTGCCTGACCAAATGCTGCATCCGACCTGGGGCTGGCATGCAAGCAGTAGTGCTTGCAGAAGGCCGAAGGCGTAGCACATGTAGCCACCTTGCTGATGACCTGCCACGGAACGTGCCTCCGGAAAGCCACTACTGTGGCCTTGGCTGCGATAGCGTGGGCATGCATATTTGCCGGGAGTGCTTTGTGCTGCCCCTCATAAGCCTCTTTGACTGAGGTAATCACTAACACTTTAGTTTCTCCGGACCTATAAAATGTCAGTCTAAGCTTGGTTCGACCATCTCCAAACAATCAATTAAACCTGTCAAAAACTGTCAGTGGAACAGGAATGGGAAACTAAATCAAGAACAGGGGAAAACGACAAGGCATGAGACGGCTCAGTTTCTATAGGACAGCAGTAACGGTTACCAGGACTAGGTGATCTGATGGTTATAGTGTTCAGCTAACCATCTCCTCTAGTTTCAGATCCTGCAGAAATGTCTTAACTCTGCCGGGTCATCAAAGAGGTGAGGGCTATCATGAACCGTGAACTGCCATTTGGATGCATCTATGAAGCAATAGCACATTTTCAAAGGTTTTTTTGGTTTCCAAGTGAAATGAACTCTTGATTTTCACTGCTTTAAGCAAAATCATGAACTATTAAGATTGTGTTTCTGCCATAAAATTGTAGGTGCCTTCTTAGGTTCGTCCCAAGACTTATCAACCCAGACCCTGGATCAGTCCGGTTTTATAAGAGGAAGACAAACTTGCGTAGGGTCAGCCACATCATTGAAAAGGATTACTTATGCATGTTGGCAGCAAAGAGGATGGACGATCAAGAGTCTGGGACATTTATAGACTTGTGGCATGGCTGAAGGCAAGCTGTTGGGAAGCTGTTACTCAAGGAATTCCTACTCAGGTTACCTCAACAAGTTTGGATTTGTAACTCAGTTACTTGTTTTGAAACAGTAGCTTTCATAGTATCGTGGTTCAATGCTGTGAGGCAACACGAAACCCCCCCAGATTGCAGAATCTTGTCTCGATTTCTGATATTCTCAGGTTCGTGTTTTGCAGTTCCTTCCTGACTCCAGTTATTTTAAGATTGATGAGGTCATTATTATTTAAGGGTTACTGATTAAGTTCAGAAAGAGATAATTTCTCTTATGGTGTACTCCAGGCTCAATGAGGTTTTTTCAGGGTCCGCTTTCTCTGACTGGCGGTCACGGAAATCATGGTTCTGCTTCAGATCGTCAATTCGTGCGGATTTCAAGTCTTTAGTATGGATTTCTGTGTCTTTTTCTACCATCTCAGATGTTGTATTTGGGATCAAGTGATTGAAGTAGCTGAAGAGGAAGAATCTTTAGGTGGATAGGATAAGGCAAATAAGGAACTCAATCAGACTTTCTTTTAAATTGTTAGTGTTGCCTAGAAACTTCCATATATATTTAGTGTCATATCAGTTTCCAATGTCCAGTGAGCACAGCTGTTTATGCCACCTGAGCTGGCCACAGATCATTGAACAGGGATAGAATAGTGAAGAGACAGGATAGTAAAACTTGCTAACACTGCGTGGAGTAGGCAATGCACACAGGCATTGCTAGGGCAAAGATTTGTCACCCCCAGATGTTGAGTATGAAAAACAATGTCTTCCCTTAAACCTTTGATACTTAAATAAACCTTCAACTTCTACTGCGGATTAAAATGTACCCCCTCTCATATATGTGTAAAGTAATCTTCAAGAACAATTTTGAGAGTGCACTGGGAGTAAAATGTTTTATGTTGCACATAAAAGGTGCATATCCTGCTCCCTGCTTACCGTGTAATCCTTTCATTGTTTGTATGGGTTAAAAAAGCTAACTCCCTGCATCACTTAGTTCCTTCCGAGCACCAGTAGTGGAAGCAAAGTACAAGATGAGCATAGTCTCTCGGGGAGGAATGAGCAGCCAGCAATAATAATGAAGTTGTGAGTGATGGCAGTGCTGGATCACTGTTGGCAAACATTTACCAGGCGCACATATACAGTACCTGGACATCAAGGTGCCGAAGATGCACATCTCATGATTCCCACGTGTCCAAAAATGTATTTAGGCATTTTTAAATTAATTTGGCATTGAAAAACAGTTAGAATTCTCCAAGACAGCACTGGCAGGAGTGAGAGAGCGCCTGCACTTAATGAGTATTCACTGTGCTGAAAATACCATCATGATCAAAGGCACTGAGGACTACAGGTTGCGTTCCAGTTGGTTATTCACATTTACTACCTCTTTGTGATAGATTATATCAGGGAATCAGTGGAATGACCTAGAAGGAAGCTCTTCAAAGCAGCCATGCTAACCACGGCAAGCATCAGGTGAAAATTGGTGATCTTCCAGGGTGCATGTTTTAATTTTTCTTGTTCAAACATTTTTAATTTACATTTTGATTAAATACAAAACATAAAGACATACAATATATAGGTTCAGTAGTCTATTGGAATTTAAATTAAAACATCAATGAATAAACCAAAGAACTAAACTGTACAGGAGTAACATGCATTTGTTCCTTTTCATTAATGACCAGGTTTATCATCTTGATTAATAAGGTTATCCTGTCAAAAATGTATAACACTGTTGTGCTCAGCCGTAAAGTGCCAGGATCTGCACTACATCAGCACATGTAACCCATGTTATTTGGGTGCGCAATATCAAAATGGATGCCAATCATACTTTGAGCTCACCAAACCTGTGTTTATATCTTGGGGATGCTGCCCTCCAAGCACCCCGAAGAGGTGGACTAACATGCTTCAAGTGCTCATTGGATCTCCATTGTAATGCAGTGCACTATAGTGTTCCCCTGCCCCAATCCTGGCTTCATTAACGGTCCAGACAGCACCAGTTGATAAGCAGATCAACACAATATTCTGCTGTTTTTGCCACACTTAGTTGCCTCCGAGGCATTACTTGCTCATAGCAGGGCGCAGACATCAATCCTGGTAAATGCATTGCAGGCTATGTGATGAGGTCATCCCTCTCACTCTTTAAGAAGGCCAGTGGGGTTCTCTGCACCCAAAGATATCTGCCTCCCAGTTTCTACCGAAAGCTGTAAGGTACCTGGAAGTGGTACATGGTGGGAGCTGCAGAGATGCCCTCCATCCTAAGGGCCAAGTCCTGACCTCAGTGACCTAGCCTCTGTCCCAGAAACAATCAGCCATGTCTGTGAGACTGCAAGGAAAAGAAGCTTAGTGGGCATACACAGAGCCCAGCATACAAGGTGTGGACAGACCATGTGCTCAAGCCAAGCCTGCATGCAAGATACCAAGAATGGAGCGAGGGAAAGGTCTCTGTGAAAGCAGATCAAACTATGGTGGCAGAGTTTAAAATGTGTTGGATGCTTAGGCAGAAAGGTGAGGGGGCAGGACTTCCACTTGAAGTAAAGATGGCCACCAGGCCTTTGATACCATCATGGAACGGCAGCGAAATGGGCAATGAGAAAATGTCCTGAACAATACGAAAGCCCCAAACAAATTAACAAGAAGGCGGCACAATCAGATAAAGGACTAAAATGAGTGATCTTGGAAGAGCACAACATAGTAGGCAAGAGAAACATAAATGAAGGTTTAAGAGTTGCAGGAAAGCAGAGACGGGGCATTGGAAAGCAGACTTAAGGAGCACACTGCTAAAGCATAGCAAACACCTGGAGAAGCAAGAATAAGGGGAAGACGTGCAAGGTAACCCTTGCACACAGATGGCAGAGGAGCCTATGCAAAGAGCTAGGATGGGCCCTAAGGTGGTTGAAGCCCAAGTCCCAGAATCTTCATAAACTCTGGGAAGGACACTTGAGAGCTGGAGCCCCTTGAGAAAAACGAGATCTGTAAGGTTTGCAAGGGTTTTGACTATCTTGTTTATAGTCCAGCTCTCAGGCCTCCCTTGGCTCCCCTCTCCCCTTCTCTACTACTCTCTTCTTTCTCGCCTATAGCACCGGATGAGGTCACTAGACAAGTCCTCTCTATGAAAGTCTCCAAACATGTGCTCCCCTGCTCCTCCAGAACTATCAACGACAACATTGCCTCCTTTGTGCCATCCGAGGCCGATCTCTTTAATTACTCGTTTGCCACCGGCTCCTTCCCATTACCCCTCAAACAATCCCTTGTGCACCCCCTCCTCAAAAAGCCTACCGATCCCTCCTGCTCGGCTAACTACTGCCCTATCTACGTTACCACCTTCCAGGGCAAACTCCTGGAGAAGCTGACCATCTGCCAACTGTTCCAACACACTGAATCTGTTGGTTGTCTCCACTACCACCAGTCTGGCTTAAGAGCAGCCAGAGGCGCGATAACTGCTCTACTGAACACCCATGAAGACTTGCTCTCATACCTTGATTCCAACTCTCCATCCACTTTTATCCTTCTGGATCTTTACTCTGCCTTCGACAGAGTCAATCATTCCACCCTGACAAATCGGCCCTGCAACACCCTTGGCATCTCGGGCCCAGCTGACCGCTTCCCTCTCTGACCAACCTTAACCCTTGGCATCTTGGACCTGGCACTGGATTGGTTGACCTCCTTCCTCCCTGACCAACCCAACTGGACCCTTTCCTCTCCCCTATCACACTCTCAACCTGTGGAATCTCTCAAGGCTATATCCTCTAGCTGTGGCTCTTCAAATCTAACTTGCCCCTCTGGCCCACTTGATCTCCTCATTCTCTCTTCACTTCCAGTGTTATGCAGATGACACACAGCTCTAATTCAAGCTTGCCTCCTCTTCCCCCCTCTCTCATCCCCGACTATCTGACTGCTATTCAGTCATGGAGTGCTGCCAATAATCTCTTCCTTAATGCCAGTAAGACTGAGATTCTTCTCATTGGGACCCCAGCTCCCACCTTCCCTGTCCCCTCTATTGGTCCGCTCCCCTCCCCCTCTTGTGAGGCTAAAAACTTGGTGTCATCTTTGATTCCTCTCTATCCTTCTTTCCTCACATCGCGGACCTTGCGGATTCTCCCTTTCCTCACCTTCCCTCAGAAACTCAATGTCTCCAGAACTCTTGTCCTCTTCTAGGCTCGCCTACAGCATCAGCCTCTTCCTCAATCTTCCTTTATCCTCCCGTCGCCCCCTTCAACTTATCCCGAATAGGACAGAGACTTTTCCTTGGCATCAAGCCCAGGGACTGCATCTTTCCAACCCTAATTATTCTCCACTGGCTCCTGGTTGCTGCTAGGATCCAATTCAAGACCCCCTGCATCATTCACAAGGCTTTCTGGGGCCTGGGACCCCGCTACTTCCAATGCTCTCTCCCTAAATACCTCCCTGCTAGACCCCTTTGGTCTGCTAGCTCCAACTCTCTGCAGATCAGACGCTTCTCTAAGCAGAGAGTGGGGGGAAGATCTTGCCCCAGCCGAAGAAAGATCGGCCACCAACTCGTTGCTTGGAGAAGCGACTGACCCTGAGGGAGTTGGAGGCGGATGAGCGAAGAGCTCGAGAAGGAAGATAGTTAGGAAGAGAGAGTTGCAGGTAGTAGGACCATTGTTGCATCTTTCTCCCTTGTCCCCCCTTTTTTGTCTTGTGGCGCCTTGAAACCCCATTTGCTGTGTAGGCGGCTTACAAATATCCAATAAAATAAAAACATGTAAAAAAATGAAATAAGAAGAGCACCATATCCCTTCGAGTGGCCTATAAGCCTCAGACAAGCAAAAAATGAAGCAGGCATGTTTTGAGAACTTGGTGGAAGCCAGCATCTCTGGGGTGCTAGAGAAAACCAGGATACTGTTATTTGACCTATCAGGACACTGTTGAAATAGACCAAACCCAAGAAGGTATACCCATTGTTGTAGATAAATCCCTATAGCCCATAGGTCTTCAACCCAAACAATTAATAGTTGTAAATAAAGAAAGTGTGAACCTCAAATACCCCAGGTTGTGTGTTTTGGCAATGCTGTTAATACTTTCCTCCTTCTCCACTGTCCTGTCATTTCAAGGACTTGATTCTCGCCATGTTGTTCCTGTAGTGCTGGGGCCAAGGTGGGGTTGCCTTAACACCTCACTAACACGATATACAGGGCACCTGATTTCACTTGTCTATATCATAATAGTCCAAGAAGTTCTGTTTCAGTTGTTTGATTGTTTTCCTTGTGCCAAGCCAAATACCAAAGTCATTATGGCAGCATGGAGGAGGAGGTTGGATGGGGTTCAATAAAAAGTGTCCATCTTGATTATGGGTAAACTCTGCTTTCTCTGTACTTGTGTTTTGAGAATCTGTGGCTCTCTTAGGAGTCTGAGCAGGAGACTTCAGTGCTTAGGGAACAGATCCTTGTATCTAGTTACCCAGATCTCGACATTTGAGTACAGGTGGTGAGGGTCTGGAGTTAGGAAATTACTACAAGAATGATTTGTGAAGCCTAAGTAACTAGGCACAAGAAGACCAAAGATAAAGGACATATTTTCCATACACAAAAAATACGATCATGGCAAATAAAAAAAGATTTTCTCATTTGAGAAACCACTTCCAGTGAGAAAAATACTGAATGCCAAGGAGCTGTGTGTGAAAGCAGAGCCTAGTTTGGGAGATTCTAGATTAGCGGCACCTACGTTCAGGGTCAAAATCTCAGCAGAAGCAAAGAAAAACAAATATTTGTATTGCTTTTAGTGTAGGAATGTTTGGTGAATATCAAGGAGGTAGGTGTCTGTGATGGTGTTAATTAAAAGGGCACAGACACCTGACTGATAATAGCATCCATATATTTTTTTTTTTAAATTTATTTAGCATTTGTAAAGCATGCCTAACCCGTGGGTATCTGGGCGCTGGAAAGCAGGTAATACAATTTACAGGTGTTACCACAGGCAACAATGATGTATGAATGGACGTTACATGGATGGCTTACATGAACGTGTGGTGAGGATCGAGGAGGTAGGTGTCAGTGAGTGTTAATGAAAATGGCACTGCACGTTAATGAAGTCTACGTTTTAGACAGATGAGTGATGACAGCATCTATAATTGTTTGAAAGTTTCACAGATGGCAGTTTAAGGGTTCCATGTGTTAATATCCCCGCAAAATTATCGGCATACAAAAATATTGCCATATTTTTGTGCCGATATTGAGCCAGGGACCCTGCATTATTTTTAAATGTGCGGGGACAACCCTGCAACCCCCGCTCCCACAAATTATCCCGCCCAAAAATATTGCCTATGGCGAGACAAACGACCATCCATATGTACAGCGATATTTTTGGTGGGGATAATATGTAGGGATACCAGCTTAAGTAGAGTAGGTCACATAAGTGAAAGACTGGCTGAGTAAAATGCTGGAGGTGCAGCGATTCAGTGGAAGACTTTTGCATGTCTAGTGGTAAGAAGAGTCTCTTATTAAATAAAGAACAAGATACTCACTGTACTGACCAATGTATTCTTAGTTCACGGGTCTGCAACCTTTGACTCTCCAGATTTTTTGGACTATAAACAAATCCCATCAGACCTATAATTAATAGTGAGAGATAATCAGTCATAGTACAAAACACCTGGAGACCTGCAGGTTGCAGACCTCTGTCCTACTCTATAGTCCCCTTTCCTCTATACTTTATGTGCACCCCTACATGGGGATGGGACAGAGGCCTTTTGCACCACAAAATATTCACTTCCCTTTTAAATTGCAACATGGGTGTATGTAGGTGCGGCAGCGGGTGTGCTTATGTATGCTAATCCCACTCTCAGATGCTACACCCAAGCCCCTGCTTAGTAGCGCACCGGGGTGACGGTCCTAACAGCACTAATTTATAGAAGGGGAATGGTAGGTTTGATATATGGAGGAAAGGGGACTGTGGACTATGGTAGGTTTGATATATGGAGGAAAGGGGACTATGGACTAGGAGTACAGTAGTCCCTACGGTGAGTAATGTGTTCTTGTTCCTACATCCCATTCCCTTTCCTCCATACTGTATGGGCGAAGCCAACGCAACAGACACCTTAGGGTGGAGGAGCATCTGGCCATGAACTAACACCCAGACAGTAATTGCGACAAAAATCCGGCGAAGATGTCCATTTTTTTCAACCAACAATTTTATTGCGTTTTCCAACAGACACAGTCATCAACAACAGTGGTTGCTCATAGTTCGATTGACGCCTTAGAGGGAAGATGCCCATTTAGCTGCTTTACTGATAACTTCCCAAGATACAGGACATTGAAAAGCTAATGCCGTATTTTGCTCTGACTAAATGTGCATGGGATACATTCAGATGGATTCTTTCCCTGGACTTTATAGGCTTCATAAAAACAGGAAACAACCCATCTAGCAATGGGTTCTACCATCCATCTAGCAATGGGTTCTTTGGAAGCTTATTTGCCTGTTGATTTAGCACCAAACATTTAAAAGAGAGCATCAGAAGTCCTGAAATCATCAGTACTACTTCAGTGAAATTTCAGATCTCTTCCAACAACCAGACAATGTAGAACCTTATCAGCCTGTGATTGAGGATGAGGGAAGAATGTTGGTATTTAAAATGTGAAAAGGATGGATGTGTTCACCAGACTACTTTATCCCAGTGAAAGGTTGTGTGCTGTTAGAACTTGAATTTCCCCGATTCTTCTAGCTGAAGTTAGTGCAAAGTATAATACCACTTTCAAAGTGAACATCTTCATATCCGCAGAGGCCATTAGCGCAAAAGCTTTATGCACTAATGCTGCTAATCCCACATTGAGATCCGAGACAGGATGAGACCTTCTGACCTGAGAAAATAATCATTTTACTCCTTCAAAATGCCTTTTGACTGCAGATTTTGCAGGAGGAGAAAACTATCTGTTCTGAGTTCCTATATGCTCCTATAGCTGCCAGGTAAGCTGTACAAGTACCTGTGCTCCTGACTGGGCCAAATAGCCGAAAATGATAGCACATCGTCTTGGGAACAAGAAAGCAGGTTAAATCATTTTTGTTTTGGCCAATGAAAAACTCTTGTCCACTTTCTCTTATATTGAGCGCAGGTAAATCTTTCCGAGCTACTTGTTACATATTCATGTTGTCCTCATGTAGTTTCATATATGAGGACCCAACGTTAATTTTTCAAGAACCATGCAGCTAATTACTTTGCTTGTGGGTTGGGGCGAAGGACTGATTCCCTATGCTCTTGGAGACCTCCAACCTGAACGGACCCTGGCTCGCCATATGAGTCAGATCGGAAAACCATGCTCTGGAGATACATGCAGGAGCCATCAGTAGTTAACAGGGCCCATGATTGGAAGAGGTCTACGACCTCCAAAACGCCTTATAACTGCCAAACACCCTCAGCCCTCAGCATTGTAAGGAAAAGCAAGGGGAAATAGTGAAGACTACCAGATCTTTCTGGCCATGTAAAGGGAAAAAGGGAGAACTGTAGCCTACTAAGACTCTGGGTAAAGTGCAGTGGCATATGAGGCATTATGAATATCGCAAGAACTACAAGGGCCCCCTTACCAACTACTGCAGAGAATCCAAGCCATGGCCAACAGGCTGCTGCCGATCCAGCTGGAAAGCCTGGCATTCATAATACTCACATAGCCCTGCTTAAAAGACAAACCACACAGCCGATTAAAAAAAAAAAGGATTGAAACCAAACATGTATTTGAATTGCAAGTGACTTCCTTTCTGCGAATTCACACAGGGCTTCTGGAGTGGGACTCCATGGGTTGGAGAACCCAAACAGAAACTTGGTTTAAATAAATATAATCTGAAAAATCTGTGCCACCCCACTTCACTTCACTTCTCACAAGCTGGAGATGTGGGAGTCTGGTGAGAGAACCGCAGCTCAGGACTACAATCACTTATCCGGAACAGAAATATTTAACTGTATGCAGCGACCGAGTGGTCTGCTCCACAAAGCCAATCCACTGCTTATACAACTTAGACTGCAGGTCAATGTAACTACTCACACAAATGTGGAGCAGTTGGGGTTTCTGTGGTCTGGTCCAACAATGACAAGACTTGCTGCACCATGAGCTCCACCTGTAATTAATTAATACAATCATGCTGTCAGTGGGCAGACTCACTGGATGTGAAAAGGGTTGAGGAGTTTGGGAAAGGTACAAGGGTCATTTTTGGAGGCATAGTGAGCAAGAGTGTGTGACAAGGTGGTTTTAGACAGGAAGGAAGTGGCAGAGAGTAAGGGGGAGTGGAGATCAATGAAGGTGAGAGACAAGGAGAAAAAGAGAACTGAAGACAAGGTGGTGAAGACCAACAAGAGCGGTGTATTGGAGGTACCTACGAGTGAAGAGAGGAATACAGAAAGGTTGCGGTGGCAAGAAATCTAAACAGGAGATCCAGATGGAGTACCTAAGCTAAAAGGTGACAAGGAGAGGAACAGAACACTTCAAAGTGTTTAGAGGATGAGGAGACAGAGTAGTTGAGGCCCATGTGCTGGCAGAAACTGTAGGGTCTGCGACTGGCAACCACAGTGTTATACCAAATAGCCCCGGAACAATCTTGCAAAGATCCAACAAAGCCTGACGTTTGGTATCTAGCCAAAGATCCAAATGGCATAGGCTGGTAGTTCAATGTCTACACCCAGAGAAGGCAACATCCCGACAACCTTTATGAAAGCCGAGCATCCCCTTAATAACCAAAAAATAATCCAGAAGCATTGTCAAATGAAAAGGCGTACTCAATGGCTCACAAATAAAGGTGTTAGATTTAGATGGGGGTATCCCCTTTCGCATCCTGTTTAAATATAATAGGGTTCAACATCGATACAAGTTCTAAAAATTCCACATGAAGATCTCAAACTACCGGAAGGTTGTGCGCGAAATGGCCCTCAGAAGGAATGGCCTAGGGCACGATCCAGGAAAAGCAAGCAGAGAGATTGAAGGAGGCCTTCCATGGACAGACGTGAGCGTAGTGGGGACTCGGAAGGCCCACATGACCGTATGACTGTTTGGTATTGAGGGCCATGTTACCCTGTTATGCTACTAGGACATATGATGTAAACAAAGTCAATGTGGCTATGGTGATGTAATTATGAGATATTCACAAAGTTGCTATTATGATTCACTTGTAGGTAGGGTACTCCTGTACCCGCCCTAATCTAGGTTTAATTTTTTGGGACCTATGTATAGTCCCATCGGGATGGTTTTCTTTTTTACCATAATGCATACAGTACTGGTGTTCTGGGGATATGGTTGGTTTATAGCCGTATAGCTGGTGTAACTGAGTTGGATGTGAGATGGGATGTGGTCTAGTTTAGACCTCCATTAAGTATACGCTATAGATTTTAAGGAGTTGGAGAAACTGTAATGAAGAGGAAGAGTGAGATCTATGCTTGAGATGGGAGATCGTAAGGTGATTTTGTTGAATGTACAAGTGCTTAACTCTACAAGAAAGAGGAAAAGTGTGATGTCCAAGTTGATTGAATTAAAGGCTGATATAGTTTTACTTCAGGAAACGCACTTGGTGTAAGCAGATTGGTCTAGGCTCCAATCCAAATGGTTTCTTCATCAATATTTCACCTCATCCTTGTCCAAAAGAGCAGGGGTAGCTAGTTTGTTTCATCATTCCTTGAATTTCACTCTGGTAAAGATGACTAGGGATCCTCAAGGTAAATATTTGGCCCTTCATATTCGCCTGGGGGATTATGATTTTACGTTCATCTCAATATATGGACCAATTCAGTCCCAGGAGGAATTATATTCCCGGACGTTCCCATATATTACACAATTTCAGAAGGGGGAGTTTATCATTGGGGGGGGGGGGGATTTTAATGAAGTGCTAGATGGAAGACTGGATAGATTGAGTTCTGCAATAATGACAGATGTAGCTAGGTCGGAATACCTTAAACAAGCGATTTAGGATCTCCAACTGTTAGATGTTTGGAGGCACCATCATCCTCTGGATAAAGATTATACATATTTATTGCGTGTACACCGAAGTTTCTCTAGAATAGTTTTTTCCTAATCTCCTGTTCCCTCCTCCCGAAGGTCACAGAATTTCACATAGCGTTAGCAGTGGTCATGGACCACACCCCTGTTTCAATTTGCATTGATGCATATGCCTCGGGGGCTAGGAAAACCTCCTTATGGAAAATGAACGATTCCTTGCTCAAAGATATAGCTTTTTGTACTTCCATTTCAGAACAGATCTCCTTATATTTTGAAGAAAGCATTACTGAGGACACTGCAACGGCAACTGTATGGGATGCCTTTAAACCTAAGCTATGGGGAGAACTTATTGGTTTAGCTTCTGCAAGAAAACTGATGCTTTGGGCTCAACAGGAGTAAGTAGAGTAGAGGAGTTGGAATTGCAGTACAAGTGGGAGGGAGCTTGGAGGACTTATAGGCAGCTGCAAGTAGCAAGGGCGGAACTGAAAGCACTCTGGGCAGCTGATGTCTCATATTAGGTGCTCTACACTAAAACCTTTTTATTTTAGTACTTATAATAAAGTCTCAAGTATCTTAGCATATATGTCACGGGCCCAGAGGGTTAGAAACGTCATAGTTCGACTGAAGGATGAAAGCAGTAAAAAGGGAGTGGCTAAGCAGCCATGCGGTAGGACATTATTCATGTAGCTCCTGCGGATCTGACAAAGATCCTGTCCTGAGAGGCGACCGCAGGATGTGCAGACAACTGATAATAAACCACCGGAAACATGAAGTTGTGCACAGCTGCGTATAAATATAAGACTGCATGTGTGTTTATATGGAAGATCGAGCCACCCGAAGTTGGAGACCCAGCTGTGGTCGCGGGCGCAAGATGGCGACGCCATAACTACAACAACCTAAGTGCAGCAGAAGAACAAGTTACTTACCCCATGTAACGTTCTTTCGACTGGATGTTCCTCCAACAAATTCCTCATCTTTGACATGTAATGTCCAGCTTCAGCTGCTTCAGAAAACTTTTTTCGGCAGAGGGTGCTGTGCGTCGATGGCGTCAAGTCGATGCACCTTGAAGGCTGCCGTCATAGGAGGGTATATGTAGCACGCGCGGTGCCCGTTGGCCGCAGGTCTGTTTTTCCCCTCCCGTGTAGCGAAGATGCCCATAAATACGGGCACGACAGTACTCGGCCTTGGTGGGATGGAATCTGTAATAACATGGGAAATTCTACAGAGGGGTAGGCTGGGAGAGCGATGAGGAATACGTAGGAGGAACATCCAGCCGAAAGAACGTTACCAGGGGTAAGTAACTTGTTCTTTGAAGAGATTGTGTCCTCCAACATATTCCTCATCTTTGACAGACTCCCAAAGCAGTATTATGATTGGAGGTTGTAGAATTTATAAATTAAGCATTTTCAAGGGCAGAACAAAGTACTGCCTTGCCAAAAGCAACCTCTTGAGAATGGGAAGCATCTAGAGCAGGGGTCTCCAACCTTTACCTTAGCTAGAGCTACTTGTAGTGGAGGCCAACAGTGGAGAGCTACTAGCGGGCGATATCGGGGTGGGGATATTTATAAACCTCGGAATTTTTACCAATATTTTTTTGGCTCCATTATTTCCCCTCTTTAAACGGATGGAATAACAAATCCCTTCACAAATATATTAAGAACTTCAAAAACCTCTTTGTTGAATTATTATTTATTAGTAGCCGTCTCAAAAAGACAGACATTTGTTGGACTTCCATACAAATATCCTGTAATTTTTGTGCCCCTTCCTTTGCGTTTTATGCAGGCTTTCTACATGCTAGGCACATTATTGTTTTCCAAATGTGCATTTCACACTTGCATGTAAATATGTGCTCTGTAAAGCGCTTTGGATTAAGGCGCTACATAAATAACACATCATTATCATTATTTGTGTGCCCCTCTGTGTTTTAGCACAAGTTATATTTATGAAGATTTTAAATGCTTGTCAAACTGGTTAATCACAAATAAATGCTTCTGTTATGCTGACAGCAGTTTTTAGAAAATTAAACTGTGGGTTCATGGGTGCCAACTTTTGATTTTCACTATAGGGGCAGAAATATCCCCACCTCAGCCCTGAATATAAGCAAGCAACCAGCCCAACCCATACCCTGGCCAAACACATTGTATAGCACTTTTTTTTTATAAGGCATTGCAAAAAGTCATACGATTAACAACCTGTAGTTTTGAATATATAACATCTCAGCATCGGTCTGTCAACCTGCTGAGCTACCCTGGTAGGCTTCTACTGTACAGCGTGTCTATGGATCGCTTAATGTACTAAAAGTGGGTGTACCTGTGTCATGGAAGTGATTTAAAGTGGAAATGTACAATGTGGAATTTGGAAAGAAGCCACATAAAAGAAGAAATTGCACCATTTTTTAAATATTATTTTGAACATTTCCAGGCGAGTGGCAGTGCTACTGTGATATTTACATTGCGTGGTCACAATGATCCTGATCCTGCCCCAGCCCCTCCAACATCTCTGGCAAACAAGAGCAGCTTGCTTAAGCAAGACTGTCGTGGGGGCGCACAAGGCCAACTGAGGTACTACAGGCGGACTGCAGAAGCATAACGTGATACTTACACTTGTCAGTGGATTTCCAAGCAGCTCCATGTGGCACAGCAGCCAAGCTCCCCGCCCCCAATTGGGAGGACCAGGGTTCGGATCCGGAACACGGAAATAGCTGCAAAACACACCATTAAATGATATAACTTAGGATAAATGTTTATTTTTCGGTATCTTCAGCGCGGGCGACTGAAAAGGCTCAGGCGAGCTACTAGTCGCCCGCGATCGACTGTTTGGCGACCTCTGATCTAGAGAATAATGCTTTGCAAACTTGTGTATTGATGACCATGTTGCAGCATCAAATATATTCTTAATAGGGACCCCCCCTTTGAAGGGGGGTAGATGTAGCCATGCCCCTGGTGGAATGAGCTCACAAACCTTCAGGAGGGTCTTTCCCTGCCAGCCTGTAGCTATCAGAAATTGCCAACATTATCCACCTAGATAAAGTCTGTTTGGTAACTGCCTGACCTAGTGTGTATCCTGTATATCCTATGAATAGCTGATCATCAAACGGTATTTTGGATGTTCTCGAAATGTAAAAGCTTAGTGCTCTTGTAGATCTAACCTATGAAGTCTCTTCTTCCTTACCAGGGTGAGGCGGAGGATAGAAGGAAGGGATAACAATTTTCTGGCTCAAATGAAAATCTGAAAATGTGTCCTTGTGGAAGACTCACCGTAGTGACTAACATACTCTTAGTCCATAGTCCCCTTTCCTCCATACTGTATGGGCATCCCTCGCTAGGGACGGGAGAGAGAACCTTTTTCACCAGAATAATCTTCTTCCCCTTTAAATTTAGAGGTGCGGCCCTGGGAGCACACGTTCGCCTGACTCTGACCACCGGCGCCACTCCTCAGTCTCCATTGACGCATCGACAATATTCAGCATTGGCTAATGACACCAGTTTTATTAGGGGGTGGAGGATGGTGGGACGTATGGAGGAAAGGGGACTATGAACTAAGAGTACGTTAGTCACTACCGTGAGTAACTATTAATTACTCTTCCGTCCGTCCTCTTTTCTCCATACTGTATGGGCGATTACAACAGAATGTAGTCCCAGGGAGGAGAGGAGACCCTCCTTAAGAAATCAGGTTTCTTTGAACCGCCTGTCCGAATGCTGCGTCTGACCTAGAGGTGGCGTCCAAACAGTAGTGCTTACAGAAAGCCAAAGGGGTGGCCAAGGTAGCCGCCCTGCAGATGACCTGCCAGGGCACATGCCGTTTGAACGCGATGGCCTTGGCCTTGGCTCTGACCGCATGGGCATGTAAGTTAGCGGGTACAGGTTTGTGCTGCCCCTCATAGGCCTCCCTGATGGCCGCGACCATCTATCTTGCTACGGAGGCCTTGAAGGCCTGGTAACCAGGCCTTGACCCACTGAGAGTGACAAACCAGGTGTCCGACTTGCGGACGTCCTTGGTCCTGTCCAGGTAGTATTTAAGGAAGCGTCGGTGCCAGACCCTCGGAGGCTCCTCCTTGGGGTCGGTGAAGAAAGTGGGTAAGACTATTTCCTCGTTGAGATGGAAGGAGGTGGTCACCTTGGGTACGAACGTACAGTGCGTTCGCAGGACGACCTTGTTCTTGTGAAAGGTAGTGTAGGGCTCCGAAGCCACCAGAGCCCACGAGCATGGCTTTCTTTACGGTGACCAGTCTGATGTCCACGGACACCATTGGCTCAAAAGGTTTGTGCGCCAAGGCGCCCAACACAACGTTAAGGTACCGCACTGGGTGTGGATACTTTATAAGCGGGTAAATCCTTTGGAGGTCCGCCAGATGTCGCTTGACCACCAGGTTGGAGGAGGAGAAGAGGCCCCCCCTGAATTCCTGTAAGCCCCTACGGCTGTCAGATAGGTGCAGCATGTATCCACATGTATGCCAGAGTGGCCGAGGTGTGCCGAAAAGGAGAGCACGTTGTCCAAGGTGCACTTAAGAGGGTCGATCTCGCTAGAGTCGGCCCAATGACAGAATCCAGACCATTTACTCTTGTATTGGCACCTAGTAGCCTTGCTTCTAGTGCCCTGGATGACCTCTAGGTTAGGCTGAGATAGATTCAAGTGTTTCAGCGTGACCTGCTCAGGAACCGAGCTGCAAGGGCTAGTTTGTGAGGAGGAAGGTGGAGTACCCTGCACCCCTCTGGGCCAGGAGCTCGCAATTGTCTGCCCCAAGTCTGCCAAGCATGTCCGCTTCCAGGTTGGATTCGCCCGGGAGGTGGACAGCCATGAGGTAGATGTTGTTCTCCAGGGCCCATTCCCACATGCTGACTCCTGGGTTGCACAGCGGAGGGGATCTAGTATCCCCCCTGCTTGTTGACCTAGTACATGCTGGTGGGGTTGTTTGTCTGGATAAGAACTGTCTTGCCCCCGATAAGAGGGAGAAAGGCCCTGAGAGCCAGCCATATGGCCTTCCATTCTAGCCAATTGATGTGGGACTCCTGCCGACTCCAGATTCCCTGAATGCTGTGGTTGTTCAGGGGAATCACCAGCCCTCTAGGGAAGAGTCTGTAGTGACTGTGACCTGAGGGGCCGGAAGTGATTGCCCTGCCGCAGATTGCAGTACACGGACCAACGCTGGAGGTCCGAGTGGAAAAAGGGAGGAATTTTGACAGGCTCAGCCTGAAAGCCTGTCTCCTGATTCCATGAGGCTGCGAAGTGCAGCTGTAATTTCCTCATCCGGAGCCGCGTGTGGGGTCAGGATTGCTGCCCTAAGACCCATTAGGTGTTGGTACCACCAGGCCGAGGTGACTGGCCTTGAGAGGAAGTGAGATGTGGCTCTCTTGATGGCTGCAATCTTGTCCTCCGAGGGAAAGACTCTCACTGAGCTTGCGTCCCAGATGAGGCCCAGGAAGGTCAGGCTCTGCGTGGGCGGCAGCCAAGACTTCTTTGCTTCTTATGGAGGTTACAGCCACCAAGAAAGCCGTTTTGTACGTGAGGTGTTTGAGGCTTGATTTATGCATAGGCTCAAAGGGGGGACCCATGAGCTTTGCAAGTACCACATTGAGGTCCCAGCCTAGCGGCTGGTTTGAAATAGGAGGGTGGAGTCTCTTTATTCCCTCCTGAATGACTGGGATTTTTCTGCCATGACACCTTATTCTGAGAGGTTGCGTACAGGGATATAGCCGCTAGGTGAACCTTGATTGAGTTAAATACTAGCCCCAAGTCTAGTAAGTGAAGCATGTAATGAAAAATGTGTGGTGGAGTACACTCTATTGGGTTCATTTCTTTTGACTGGCACCAAATTACAACTCTCTTCCACTTTTTAAAATAACAGTGTCTAGTGTTTGGTTTACGTGCCCCTTTGAGGATTTCCATACACCTTTGAGGTAGATTCAGATGACCAGACTATGACTTCAGGAGCCAAGGTGCCACTGAGGTTGAGGGTGTAATGTTGTACCCCTGTATTGAGTGAGCATGTTCAATGGGCACGGGAGTTTGATCGGGTTGCACATCGCCAGGTTGCGCAGATGAGGACACCAAGGTTGTCTCGTTCACGTAGGTGCAACTAGTATTAATGCCATCTGTTCCTTGTGAATCTTGCTCACCACTTTGCTCATTAGTGGAGTTGGGGGGAAAAGCATAAGCAAATTTCCCTGACCAGCTCATCCACAGGGCGTTCCCCTTGGAGTCGTGTTATGGAAACCTGGATGCGAAGTCTGGGCATTGTTTGTTTTCTCTTATTGCAAACAAGTCTAGTGAGAGGTAGCCTCACTGTGTGAAAATGTAATCTACGAGAATTGAGTTACCCTGGAACATGTTGTGATGGCAAGATTGTTGTCTATTTTTCAAGCCCTCCCAAATTTGGATTCCAAAACGGGTACTTAAGGATCTTCAAACTCACATTTGGAGGTTTATTTGGGCTAAGAACTCCCTGAGAGCTTCCAGACACATGTTAATGGCAGCAAAGGACAAGGGAGGTCTACTATTCCAGACATTGAGAGCTATTTACATGCAACACAACTTGCTCCCCTGTTGGATGTATGAATGCCTCGCAGAATCCCAAACTTGACTAGACATTGAGCACTCTATAGTTGATTCCCCTGCACGATTGGTGCTGGAGATCGCCTTTAATCAGGAGGAAATGGGTTCAACTACTCCAGTTATCTACGGTTATGTTGGATCATTGGGATGGAGCAGCTCAGAGACCATGTTTCCGTCCCTCTCTTACACGTATATGTAATACACCGGAATTTCTTCCGGGATTCTACCCGGGGAGATTCACTAGATGGATAGAAGGAGGCTTAGACAGATTAGGGCAATTATTTGAGGCTCGTCAACTACTAACCTTTGACAAATGTAAGTAGCTGTTTATAGTTCGAGATATAGATCAATTTGGCTATATATAACTTAGGCATTGGACGGCAGGAGCTAGAGTGTCACATCAAGCTAAAAGTGAAATGACTCAGTTTGAAGATTTATTTATTGGAGATCCCCTTCACGCAAGTTTTCCTCATTGGATAAAGTCCTTAACACCAGCCGCTTCAAGCCTCTGATGCCCGTATGTTGAAATGGGAAGAAGATTTGAATACCGGGATAGAGGAGCTTACATGGTATAATATGTGGAGGAGAGCCAGGAGCGTGCAGTTAAAATAAAAAAAAAATAAAAAAAATTAAAAAAATGATATTTGTTCCAATGGTATCCTGACCCGGAAAGACTCCATAAGATGGATCCCGCTATTCACAATCAATGCTGGAGGTGTGCCCAAGGTCTGGTTACATTCTTCCACATTTGGTGGTCATGTACTGTGATACAATCTCACTGTAGGGAAGTATTGGTTTTACATTGGTACATCACATGAACACCAGTACGTTTTCTTAATGTGGGCTTTTTATTTCATACAGGTGCCAGAAGTCCCAACCTCTTCAGCCAGCCTTAACAGATGTTCATTCAAAACCCAATCTTCTTATCTAGAACAGGATGATGGAACATAACAGCTGTTCTAGTATTGAACACACATGCAGGCTGAAGTTTATTAATGTACTTACTAAACTGTGAACTTCAACTATATACAACCCCCACACAACTATGCACATTTACTAATCCAATCGATCACTGTTTTACATTAAATTAAGAGCATGAATACATGTAACAATTAGCACAAATTAAATGGACACGGGGAATAGATCTAACAATAGCACTCATGGTGATGAAGATTTGGAGGGGCGGTACAAACAAGGGGCAAAATCTGCTAAATTAATCACCCATTTCTTGGAAGCAGCCAGGGTGATTGTAGCGCAACATTGGAACGTCTGAACCGGACCTAACATAAGCGAATGGTGGGTGAAATTGTGGTTTGTGGCTGAAATATGCAAAATCGAGGCCACTCTTAAGGGTGAAATGTCTAAATGTTTAGAGGAATGGGAGCCATTCATCCAATGAGTGAACCAGAATGATAATCCTGGAGTGCATTATAAACCTCATGGTATGTTGTCTTTTATGTTGTTGTAATGCTGTACGTAGATTCAGTACCAGCATGATTATCAACAGTTCTGTATTATTCAGAATACTCAGATGTTTTTTCTTTTCTGTGATGTAACACATTTGTGGCATTTGAGATTTCGGCTGATGGACACAGACGTTATAAGGCTAATTGTTTTAACTAAGATCTTAGTTCTAATGCATGTGTCTTCAGAGTCACTGTTCAATAAAATTTGAATGACAAAAAAAGTAACAATAAATAAGGGCTGGGACACTTTAAAACTAAAAAGAAGAGAGTGACTTTTTAACCGCTAGTTGGCAAACCCTTAGGGGCAGAGGGAAGGATTGACTACAGTTCTGCAAAAAGCGCTTGTTGGTGTTGATTTTGAATGATTATCCAATACCTCAGAATTGCTGTTGCTAACAATAAAGATGGTTGAACCTTAAACCCTGGCGTTAAGTTGCATGTTGGCCCTAGTGAAGTCTTGGGTCTCTTCAGGGGTGCAGCCCAGGTGAAGAAAATTATGGCCTGCAGGCTTCAGCCCAACCCAGGGACCATTGGGGCAGACTTTGGCATCAGACGTTCAGAGCCACATGCCGGGTGAAGTGATATGCCCCGGTCCGCTTACCTGCAGCAAACATGCCAATGCTTCCCTGCTGACACAGTGGAGTGGGGCAGACCTGCATGCCCTTAGCACCGCACAAGGGGAACCGGACTAGTGTCCTTTCTGTGTTCGATGGTGGTACCGCTCACCCCAGGAAATGGGGTGCTGCAATGAAGAACAAGTTACTTTCTTACCTGGTAACATTCTTTCGATGGGATGGTCCGACGACGTATTCCATATCTATGACAGGTAATCAGCACAACTGTGCTGCTTCGGAAAATTTTCAGCGTCTGCGTCCTGCGTCGATGACGTCGATACGCTGTCCGCGAGGGCCTCTGTCGAGCCGACGTCACCGGATGTTATAAGTAGGACGCACGACGCCCGTAGTCTCAGTTGTTGTTTTTTCCCCCAGAACGTTTCGCACCAATCTTCTGCCAGTATGACCACAGAAAGCCTTGCGGAAACGTAAGCTGCAATCGCATAAGAAATTTTGTAGCGGGCAGGCAGGGAGGGAGCGATATGGAATACTTCGTCGGACCATCCCATCGAAAGAACGTTACCAGGTAAGAAAGTAACTTGCTCTTCGAGGGGATTGGGTCCTCCGACGTATTCCATATCTATGACATACTCCCAAAGCAGTACCAACGTATGGAGGAGGGAAAAGAATTTAGAATATAGAAATTTAGAATGCCCAATCAAATTACAGAATAGAGGACCACCTTGCCAAAGGCCAGATCCTGCCCATGGATAGAATCTAGGGAGTAGTGTCTTACAAAAGTATTGACCGAAGACCATGTGGCTGCTTCACAGATGTTACGAATAGGAACACCCCTCTGCAGGGCAGTAGAGACAGCCATACCCCTAGTAGAATGGACCCGTAAGCCTACCGGAGGGTCCTTACCCGCCAAGCGGTAAGGAACAAGTTACTTACCTGTAACTGTTGTTCTCCAGCATGGGTCTGGCATGGATTCACATGCTCATGAATATTCCCCGTCGTCAGGCTGGGAATCCTCGGTAAAGAAAAAACCAGTATCAGTTTCGTTTCTGATCTGTCTTTCGTAGTAGTAACCAATCACTGATCTCTGCGTCATCCTGACCACAGCCAATGACTGCCCTCTACCTAAGCCCCGCCTCTGGCAGCCATCTTCAGATTTGGTAGCACGTGAAGTGGCAGTATGACCAAGTGAAGAGCCGCAGAGGGGTAGGCGGGAGGGTTCGCATGTGAATCCATGCCAGACCCATGCTGGAGAACAACAGTTACAGGTAAGTAACTTGTTCCTTCTCCAGCATGGGGTCTGGCATGGATTCACATGCTCATGAATAAAGAATACATAGCAGTACACACATGCACAACCACGGGAGGTGGCAAAGGCTCAACATTAAGCATTACATCAAACTCAACATTAAGCAAATCTTACCTCCTCACCAGGCTCACCTTAGGCGAACAGGTTGCGCAGCACTGCTTGGCCGACCCTGGACTCCTCCCTGGAATCCCGATCGACGCAGTAGAATTTCGTGAAGGTGTGCGTCGACCTCCACGTAGCAGCCCTGCAGATGTCCAGCAAGGGCACACCAGATAGGAACGCCGTGGTAGCTGCGATCGCTCTGGTGGAATGGGCTCTCGGACGGCCAGGCAGCGGTCGGTTTGCCAACCGATGACAGTACATGATACAGCCGGAGAGCCATCTGGAAATGGAAGCCTTCGAGAGAGCCTTCCCCTGATTGACAGGTCCAAAGTTCACAAAGAGTTGTGACGTCTTCCGAAAACACTTTGTGCGATCCTCGTAGAACTTCAGCGCTCTAGCCACATCCACCGACGGCACCTTGGGCATAAAGGAGGGGTGCGTCCTGAGCACTACCCTCGTGTCGTGAAAAGTCAAGTACGGGGCCTTGCAGGAAAGGGCCTGGATCTCTCCCACCCGTCGTGCGGAGGTGATGGCCACAAGAAACGCTGTTTTCCACGACAAGAACTTCAACGGAGCCGAGTGCAGAGGCTCGAACGGAGGTCCCATGAGCTTGGTCAGCACCACGTTGAGCTCCCACGCCGGGGCCGGAGCCTTCACCGGCGGGAACGATCTGAACAGTCCCTTCATGAACTCTTTCACCAGACGATGAGACCACAAAGACGTCCGCCCCGTGATTCTGGTGTATCGGGAGATCGCAGCAAGATGAATCTTGATGGACGCGTGCGCCAGTCCAGCCTTGGCCAGCGTCAGTAGGCACGGCAGTACTTGGGGAGCCGTAATCCGTAGAGGGTTAATCTTCTGTGCGTGGCACCAGACAGAGAACCTCTTCCATTTGTGTCCGTAGCATTTAAGAGTTGAGGACGCCCTGGCCTTTGCAAGAACCTCTCTGCAGTCAGCCGGTATGTCGTATCCTCCAAACTCCAACGCTGCAGGAGCCAGGCCTGCAAGTTCAGCGACTTTGGGTCGTGATGGAGGATGGCACCTCCTTCCCTGGAGAGAAGATCCGCGTCCACTGGCAGCTTGATTGACGGGGACGCTGACAAGTCCAGAAGGTCCGGGAACCATATCTGCCTCGGCCACGCAGGTGCAACGAGGATCATCCTGCACCGTGACCTCTTGAGCTGGTTGATGAGCCGGATCAGCAATGGCAATGGAGGGAACGCGTATAGAAACAGGCCCTCCCAGGGGAACGAGAAAGCATCGCCCATGCTCCTCGGCTGGGGAAACCTGCTGGCGAACCTGCGGCACTTGGAGTTCATCGCCGTCGCGAACAGATCGATCTGGGGTGTGCCCCACCGTCGGAAGAGGCGGTCCACTAGATCCTGTCGTAGTTCCCACTCGTGGCACGAGCGCAGCTCCCTGCTGAGTGAGTCGGCGATGGTGTTTTTTATCCCTGCCAGATGAAACGGCACCAGAAACATCCCTTGGGCGACGGCCCAATGCCACAGATCCTGCGCCTCCCTGGATAGGGCTGGGGACCTGGTTCCGCCCTGTTTCCTGATGTAGAACATGGTGGTGGTGTTGTCGGTGAAGATCCTCACCACCTTGCCCTTGAGGGACGGAAGGAAGGACCTGAGGGCCCAAAACACTGCACGGAGCTCCAGGACGTTGATATGGAGGGAGTTCATCGTCGGGAGCCAAAGGCCTCTCGCGTGCAGATTTTCGGTGTGCGCTCCCCACCCTTCCAGGGAGGCATCCGTGGTCACTGTCTCCTGGTGTCCGGGGGTCTGGAAGTCCATGCCCGCCGTCAGATGCGCCGCGGGTGCCCCACCACCGGATCGCTCGTCGGAAACTCTCGTCGAGTGTGAGCCTCTCCTCGAAGCTGCCCGTCGTCTGGATCCAGCGCGCGTCCAGGAACTCCTGCCACGGGCGCATCCGGAGCCTGCACAGGGGGATGAGGTAAATGCAAGAAGACATCATTCCGAGGAGGGACTTGATGGACCTCACTCTGGCCGCGTCCGCAACCAGCATCCGCTGCACCTTGCCCAAGATGGCCCTCGTCCTTTCCTCCGACGGAGAGGCCAGAAGCGACACTGTGTCGAGCTTCGCTCCCAGAAACAGTGCGTCTTGCGGGGGCACCAGGTGGGACTTGGCGTAGTTTATGGAGAATCCCAGGTCCGTGAGAAGTTGGACGGTCCTTGCCGTGTGCTCCACAGCGAGCTCCTTCGTCTTCGCTCGGTTGAGCCAGTCGTCCAGGTAGGGGTAGACGTGAATCCCCTCTCGGCGCAGCTGCGCCGCCACCGGTGCGAGGCACTTGGTGAACACCCTGGGTGCCGACCTCAGTCCGAAGGGAAGGGCTCTGAACTGGTAGTGACGCCCTTGGACCACGAACCTGAGAAACTTTCGGTGTCCCTTTAGGATGGGAATATGCAAGTAGGCATCCTCCAAATCCAACGACAACAGGAAATCGCCCTCCTCCAGCTGACCCAGTACGTGTTGGAGGGTGACCATCCGGAACTTCTGTGCCTTGATGAATTTGTTCAGTCGTCGTAGGTTCAGGATGGGACGCCATCCTCCCGTCTTCTTCTTCACGAGGAAGTATCTTGAGTAAACTCCGGAGCCCCGAAGCCTCTTTGGGACGAGCTCGATGGCGCCCTTCTTGAGCATCGCCTTTACCTCCAAGAGAAGTTGAGGGACGTGATGTTCTTTCCTGGCCACAGGGGGGACGCGCGGGCACCTCTTTAGAAACTCGAGCGCGTGACCCTGAGCTAGGGCGTCCAGCACCCAACGGTCGGTGGAGATGGACTCCCACACGCTGACGAAGCTCGCCAGCCGGCCTCCCACCGGGGTGCTTCGGTGGGGGCCCGACCCCACGGCCGGTTCAGTCCTGCTTCGACGAGGCTTTGCCGCCTTGTCCTCCTTGGCGACGATGGCAGATCCGCCTGACTTGCCTCGTCCCCTGTAAGCTTCCTGCGACGACGAACGGGCCGCTTGACGGTAGGTGGAAAATCCGCCGCCGGAGGAACCTTTGGAGGCACCCTGTTTGCCTCTGCCGCTCCGAAAGGGCGGCCGCCGTTGCTGGAGAACCCCAAAAGCCTGGGCCGTCTCCGTGTCTGCCTTGATGGCTTGAAGGGAATCGTCCACTGTTTTCCCAAACAGGTTGTTTCCGTCGAACGGCATGTCCAAGACTCTGGTCTGCACGTCCTGATGGAAGTCAGTAGCCTTGAGCCATCCACGCCACCTAAGGCACACGCCGTTGCCCAACTGGCGAAATCCAGTGTCAGTGATGTCCTTCGCAATCGTAATGGCGTGGTCCGACGCCACCTCTCCTTCCTGCAAGATCTCTAGGGCTTCCGCCCTCTTGTCGTCCGGTAGGAAGTCCAGCAGGGGGGCCAGTTTGTACCACAACTCCCTGTCGTAGCGGGCTAGGATAGCCAAGGCGTTGGCCGCCTTAATCGTCGTCGCTGCAGACGAGATGACTCTGCGTCCCATCGTATCTAATTTCTTTCCCTCGCCGTCCGGTGGGGACGACGACGTAGAGGCCGCCCCCCCCCGCTTTCTTCCTGGCCGCCGCGGAGACGACCGAGTCCGGGGTCGGCTATGCCCGAAGGCACAAGGGGGCCGCGTCCGGGACCCGGTACTTCTTCTGGTACCGATCCCTTCTAGCCGGCGTGGTGGATGGGTTCTTGAGGAGGGCGAGGCCCTCATCCCAAATATCGTCCAGTAGAGGTACAGAGAGGACGATCTTCCTCTTGGTCTCGCGCCGTTGATAAAGGAAACCTTCCTTCTTCTTCTCTTCCGGGCAGAGCTGGAAAAGCTTGGATGCCCTGGCGATCATGGAGTGAAACGATCCAATCTCGTCGGGCGGGGAAGCCCGGGTTGAAGGGGACGACGGCAGATCCTCGTCGTAAACCTCGTTGTCATGATCTCTGCTTCCAAAAGGTCAGGGTTTTCCCAACTCCCTTGGAAGCAGATCCATAACCCAGGTTCCGAGTGCCAACCAGTCCCAATTGGGACCTTTTGGACCCAGTCCTGGCGCCAGTGGCACCAGGCTCATAAATATGCCCAGTCCCAGCGCTGGAAGCGCCGGGCTCATAATGCTTGGGTGGACTTACCTGCAGCAGACCATGCTGCTTACTTGCCTGCCAGTTGAGCCTCTGATCCTCTTCTGTTTGGAACTACTTTTCCTGTTGGGTGGGGCAGGAGCCACTCCCTAGATTCAGAACACTGGAACTCTTCTGGAAAGCAGGAACTCTTTTCTTACCTAGGCGTGGCTGTGGAAGGAGACACCTAAGCACTACAGGAGGCTATTTAAACCACACCCGATGGATGAATCTTGCTTTGCGTTATTCTGCATCCTCTGCAGCAGAACGCTCATCGTGTCTTCTGCATCTGATCCTGGGCCTAAGGAAAAAGGCTTACCATCCTGAATCCAGTCTTCAGCAACACCTATAAAGACAAGAAAGAACAGGTTAGCATTACGGTCTTCAGTGACAGCTCTTCACTTAGCTGGTCCATCGGCTGTCACCAACGCCTCGCGCTGCACTCCGGCATCTGAAAGACAAAGGCTTACCTACTCTTCGTGCGCTCCGGAGGTCTTCACACTGCATTCCGGCATCTGAAAGACAAAAGCTTACCAACTCTTCGCACGCTCCGGAGGCCTTCGGCGCTGCATACCGCATCTGAAAGACAAAACAAGGTGCGTTTAAAGACATTGGGGAACTTTAATACTCACGTGCCATTACTCCTTTCCACATCTAACCCAGTGGGTATTCCGGCACCCTGCAGCCGCTCCGAACTTGTACCTGCAAAATAAAAAGACAGTTAGAGCGCATCGTGAAGCAGGCAACAAGCGCTTACTTACGTGCTTCCAGGCGCTTCTATTCATCACACGGGCTCCATCTTCAACTCACTTCAGCCCGTCATCCGCCATCGCCGGAACCCTGCAAAACAAGAAACATTACTAAAGACTTTAAAGACATTAGAATTACTCAAAACTTCCCGTTCGTGCAGTAAACGACGGACAGCAGTCCTCTGAAGTCAAGAGGCCTGCTCCCCTTATCCAGTGAACAAACTGGTTACAGCACCCTGCCCCGAGGCAGATGGAGAGCACGGCGTTGACTTACCTAAGACATCTTACCCTTCGAGTCAGACATACAGTGCACAGAGGTCAAGCCCAAAGAGCCAGCCGTGTGTTACACATCACCTTTGAAGATACAGTATATGCCCAGTCAAGACCGGCGCCTCTACGGGAATCAGGTGAGCGTTACACTCGTCGTCTGTACCCGTCGCGGCCGTGTCAGTCCCCGTATCATCCCCACGAGTCGTGGACGGGGAGGAGGGCTGAACAGGGCGCGATGGCTGAAAAGGAGGTGGAGGATGAATCCTTCTTCTCTTAGGGGGAGGGCTCCCAGAAGGGCCAGGCTCCGGGTCCCCCGTCGGGAGCGGTTCCTCCGCTGGTGGTAACGGCAGTCTCGTCCTTATCTCCGAGCATAAGGACTGTATAGCCAACAAAATGGTCGCCGAGTTGTCTTGCGGCACTGGTTGAGGGGATTCCGACAGGCGGTCAGGGGCCCCGTCGGCACCCTCGACGTTATCGTCGTCTCCCACGTTGGGGTCCCTCCCGACAGGCTGGTCTTCTTCCACGCCCACGCCGTGGCTTAAGACTTCGATCAGCTCTTCCTCAAAGGTTGAGGCCGAATCCACGACGACCTCCTGCCCCCCCTTTTTCTTCTCCGTCGGAGGTTTCACGGGGGTCCTGTCGATGGGCATAAAAGAGGGCTCCCTCCGCGGTGGCAGGGAGACTCTGAGCCCCGAGGTCGCCACCACTGGTGTAGCCTCCACAGGCTGAGCCAGGGCCGCCGCGACTGTCTCGATAGAGGCCTTGGCCGGATGGATTAAGGCTTTCACCACCTTAGGTGCGCTCACCGCCTTCTCCTTGGGGGGAGGGTCACTGCCTCGCTCTCCCTCTGAAGGGGCCTTCGAGCTCGACCAGGGCCTCTCCAGGAGCTTCGCCGGGTGCTCGGCCTTCCTCTTACCCGAACCAGAGCGTTGGCTCGTGGTTGATGGTGCCGGGGAGGATGCGCCCTGCCTGGCGCCCGTAGAGCCCGACCGTTCGGCGCTCCCGGTGCCAGCGGACTCGTGGTGCTTGGCCTTGTGTTGGACCCCCGTCGCCGGGGCGTCCTCAAAGGTCTTAGAAGACCGCTCGGATTTCTTCTTCTTCTTCTCGCCTGACGGGCTCTTCCCTTCCAGCCAGTTGGCGAGACGTTGATGGCGGTCCTTCATGGTCCGCTCCGACATATTGCCGCAAAACGCACAGTCCTTCTCCACGTGCGTCTTGTCCTCATGTAGGCAGTACAGACAAAAGGAGTGTTCGTCCTCCTTAAAGACATTCTGAAGCTGGCATCCAGGGCAGACCCTGAACAGCTTTCCGGGCGTCGAGCATCCCTTCTCCTGGAGTCCTCCAAAAGCGTGGCTCGACGAAATCTTCATCCTCGAGGGGCGTAGACGAATCCGACACTGGTCCCTGATGATCGGATGAAGAAACGGTGGAGCTTGAGGCTCTTTTGACCGAAAAATCGAAGTTTTTGAGAAAAAAAACGTGAAAAAATAGCACTAACGCTCGAGAGCAATAGCACGAGGATCCCAACACTTGAACGTGCGGTAAAAATCTGAAGATGGCTGCCAGAGGCGGGGCTTAGGTAGAGGACAGTCATTGGCTGTGGTCAGTATGACGCAGAGATCAGTGATTGGTTACTACTACGAAAGACAGATCAGAAACGAAACTGATACTGGTTTTTTCTTTACCGAGGATTCCCAGCCTGACGACGGGGAATATTCATGAGCATGTGAATCCATGCCAGACCCCATGCTGGAGAACATTGAGATATTGCCAAGATAATCCATCTAGACAAAGGGCCTCATCACGACTTGGGCGATAACCCCTAAAATCGGCGGTAACGCTCTTAGCGCCGATTTTAAGGGTTCGTCGGATCACGACTCCAAATACCACCGGCGCAAGGACAGCCGGCTGTACAAGCGCCGGCCATAACAGCGCCAGGAACCATCCGTGCTAAAACATCATCAATCACGAGTCTGGCGTAAGCACTATTAGCGCCAGAAAAGCGGCGGATAATCCGCCTTAAATACCTCCAGCAAAAAGCTGGAGGTAACAGAACACAGGCCACAGCAATAAGGGCCCAGGTGGAAGCAATGCAAATCAGAGGCCCACAAAAGGACCCCCCCATGCACAACACACCCTCCCCAACCCCATTACACCAGCAGGAGCAGGGAGGAGACAGCAATGAGGGCCCAGGTGGAAGCAATGCAAATCAGAGGCCTAGAAAGGACCCACCCATGCACAACACACCCTCCCCAACCCCATTACACCAGCAGGAGCAGGGAGGAGACAGCAATGAGGGCCCAGGTGGAAGCAATGCAAATCAGAGGCCTACAAAGGACCCACCCATGCACAACACACCTTCCCCAACACCATGCTGCCATTTGGAGCCGGGAGCCTTGATGTCGACTTCTACCAGCTGCGTCTGGAGCTACAGAGGCCAGTCAACCAAGCCAGGTCCCTGGGAGTGCAGGGGGCAGTGGGGATGAGGAGAAGGAGGAGGAAAGCAGCACCAGCAAGGCGGCCAGCCATCCCCAGGGTCAGGCCAACACCCTAGGCCCTAACTGATGGTCAGTTGGTGACAGAATATCGGCTGTACAGGGCAACCATCACCCAGTTTATGGACACAATCCAGGGTGACATATGCAGCCGCATAGCCACCAGCACGGCAGTACCTCCCCTAGTGAAGCTCGTGTATGTGCTTCAATTACTTGGGACTGGCAGCTACCAACATACCGTTGCCATGATGCATGGAATGGCCCAGTCCACATTCAGTGCCACGCTGGGACAGGTGCCTGATGCACTGTTGAATCATGTTAACGAACACATTGCATTGCCAGCCACACAGGCACAGGTGCACCAGCTTAAGGGCCAATTCTATGCCATTGCCCAAGTCCCGAATGTAATAGTGGCCCTGGACTGCACACATGTGGCACTTGTACCACCCCAGGCACATGAGGCTGCCTACAGAAACCGTACACAGTACCATTCCCTCAAAGTGCAGATGACATGTGGCCCTAACCTCACCTTCAGCCACTGCTGTGCCCGCTACCCAGGATCCACCCACGACTCCATGGTCCTACGCAACAATACCCTGCCAGCGTACACGGAAAGGCACCGAGGCCAAAACACATGGCCACTGGGTGAGTACAAATGTATCCCACAAAGCATGTCAATCCACAACTGATGGTGCCTGTCACAGAATCCATAATTCCCAATAGTCAGCAGCATCACAGCAGCATATACATTCAAGCACCTTGCACGATGAACCTTGTACATGCCCTACACAGCAGAACACACCCATGCAGAATGTAAGACATGTGGCGGCACAGTGACACATGGAATCCCCACCACAACGAAGCCTCCTGTGTGAGTAGCACCATGGCTCACAACACTGACACAGTCCAGATATCCCACCATGGCCATCCGACAGTAATGTAATTCCAAACCATAAGCTGGCACATCCACAAATGCTCCACACATAAGTAGGCTGAGTAATGACAATGCACATCCTACAGACACTGTCCCCAAAATGGCCATGGAAATGCATGGAGAACAGTACAGAATAGTGAAGAGCAGCAAATGCAACTGCAGCCAAATGGATTAGCAATGACACATGAGGCAGCCACTTCTGTCAAGCAGAAGTAGATGGAAGAGCCCCCTCATCCTGCGACAAGTGAATGAGTACTGTTACATACAGAAACATAGGCGTACCAAAGTGGAGAGTACCCCACTGATTCAATCGTGCCCGTAGGACAGCAAACTCCACAATGTTGTAGGCCAGATGCCAATTATGGCAAAATCACACTGATGACAGGGCTCTGTACACCCACTGGACTTACCTTGTCCCCATACCGGCCTCCTCTCCCCTGCAGGTGATTCTGGATATCCCCAGTACACGTGGCTCATGACCCCTGTGCGTCACCCACACACGGCGGCGGAGTGGGCATACAACCTTGGCCATGCCCGTACACGGATCTGCGTGGAGAGGGCATTTGGACTGCTGGAGGCACACTTCCGGTGCCTCGACCGCACGGGAGGGGCAATGATGTATGCACCAGAAAAAGCTGGAAAAATTGTACTGACATGTGCCATGCTGCACAACATCTGCTGTCGCAGAAATGTGCCACAGCCCCCTGATGCACATGTGCAGCCACCTGATGATGGTAGTGAGGGCGATGAAGTGCCAGAAAGTGTTGCACATGCACAAAGGGTTGGGCAGAGGGAAGGGAGTTTGGCCAGACAGGGATTGATTGATGGATTCCATTAGAAATGGGTAATGGGTAAATTGTGAACATGTCACTTCAACATCAAATTGCATTTGTTACAATCACTACTGTCCATGCATTGTGTTTTTTGCAACGCGATTTATTTTACCTCCAACAATCCCCCCCTCCCCACAGTGAACACCCAACAATCCCCCCTCCCCCCAGTGGACACCCAACAATCCCCCCCTCCCCCAGTGTACAACCCCCAACTGTGCAGTTGCCTCATCAGGCCAACAACAATGTTGCCATGCACCACTAGGATGGGCGCGGGCGCTTCCCTCTCCCAGGACCCTCCGGTGTGCGTGCCCTCAGGTGGCGCATGGACCGGCGCCTCGGAGATGGGTCTAGTGAACCCTCTGTGGGTGTTGTGGAAGTAGAGGGTATGGAAGCGCTGGCCATCATGTGCTGGCGCATGAGGTTATTGGCCTCGCGTTGCTGTTCTGCCAGTGCTGACACTGCCTCAGTGAATTTGCGGACTCGTTGCCCAAAGCCTGTCAGGGCAGCGGTGCATTGTTGCACAACTTGCCGTGTGCGCGCATTGTCCCGCGCAATGTACCTGCACCCATGCTGGATGGATTTACTCACGGCCTTTATGTGCCGGCTCTGGACCCTTGCCATTCCT
This sequence comes from Ambystoma mexicanum, assembly GCF_040938575.1. Lineage (NCBI taxonomy): Eukaryota > Metazoa > Chordata > Amphibia > Caudata > Ambystomatidae > Ambystoma > Ambystoma mexicanum. The sequence continues at coordinate 404,725,190 of NC_090926.1, read as the reverse complement.
TCCACCCGGGCCTCTTTTGCCTCAATGATATCCAGTCGGCCCATGACTGCTGCCCCAGTGACAAAGGCCTCTCCTGGTGCGTCAGCTGGTGGACCGTGAATTGGGCGCTGTGGGGGGGGGGGCTGCATGGCGACATGCCACCAGACTGGACTGGCCTGCCTGGCTCAGATCGCTGGCCCTCTGGACTCCCATAGGTCGGAGTGTCCACATCGGGCTGCGGTGTGCTGCAGCGACGCACAGGTACATGGCGACTCCCTGCCTGGTGTCTGCCTGGGCTTGGGCTTCCATGGGGTGTTGACATCCCTTCTCCATCACTACTGCTTTGCAGGTGTTGTGCGGCGGCATGATGCCCACGTGGAGGTGTTGCTCCCACCTCCCACGTCGGGCTCCAGTTCAGGCCTCTCTCCCTCGGCATCGGGGCTGTGGATGGTGGCTTCTGGTGAGCTGCCGGTCGCCTCCCCCGCTGCTGTCTGGCGGGGCTGCGTTGGGTTGAGGTGGGTGTTACCCTGTGTTGTCTCCCATGGGTACGGCGTCTTTGGGGGGGGGGGTTGGTGCTGGTGGAGGCACGGTGTTGTGGGCACATTGTCGGTGTGGCCTCATCGCCATCATCACCAGGCTGTTGGGATCGACGTGTGCCTGTGGGGTGCATAGGGGGTGGTTTGAGTACAATGCTACATACATTTGAGTGATGCAGGTCATCCAACCAAGTGTGAATGAAGACAGTGACAATGACGCAGTCAACTTGCATTCCGTTCAGTCACCATGTGGTGCTTGTTGTGGATGTGGATGGATGTACACTGCATGGGAACGCGTGGCTGGGGTGGACTGCGCTCAGGCTTTTGTGGTTGTGTTGATGCACAGTACCACTCTAGGTAGCTGTCCTATGGGTATGGGAGTCTATCCCCTGTCATTCATGCACTGCACGTACAGGGTCGTCTAGGCAGCACTACCGTTCTAGGGATGTGGCCCTCACTTACGGGTGTATGCAGTGCCTCAGACACATGTCTTCACTCTCATTCAGATTCATGTATTTGGGGATGGGACTCACCTGCCATTGGATTTATGCCAGTCCCTGCCTCCGCTCCACCAATGCCCTCAATGGTTCCGACGTCAATGAGGCCAGTCAATTTCTCCTCCCATGGTGTGAGGTCGGGTGGAGGGGGGGGATTGGTGGCCCTCCTACTGTGCCCCTGCTTGCACTCCTGTGCTGGGACAGGATGCCTTGCACTCACACGTGCAGGTCATTCAGCCGCTTGCGGCAGTCCTCCCCATCCCGGAGCATGCGCCCCACTGCACTGACCCTTTGTGCGACGGATCTCCATATTTGGCCTCTGCGCTGGGCGCTGGTTTTACGCTGCTGCAGTTCATTATGGTACGTCAGTGCCTCCTCCACAAGTACCTCAAGCTCCTGGTCACTGATCACTGAACTTGGGTTTTCTGACCCTGTCCAGTGCAGACTTGCCCCTAGTGCGCTCTTGACTCATTTTCAGGGTTCAGATCGCGTGGATGGCTTCCAGTGGCTGTGATATCCGACGGATTGTGATTTCCAAGATGGCCGCCGCTTTATTTCCCGTTCCGGCGGTGACGCGTTTCCCGCGCACTATGAGAGCGAGGTGGCGGTAGCGCACGATGCGTCGGATTTAAGGGTTCGCGCTATTCGCACCAACGCCTTGGACCTGGGCGCGTGCACGATAACTTGTGATCTTGCCGATTATCCGCCGTGTGCCTTGGCGTTCGCGCTATTTAGGTCCGGCGGATAATCCGCCACATTTACCGCCCAAGTCGTGATGAGGCCCATAGTCTGCTTAGTAACAGCTTGTCGTCCATTCTAACATGCGTGAAATGTAGAAACTTAAAGCTCTCCTAGGATCCAACCTATGGAGCCTCTCCTCTTCCTTACCAGGATGCGGAGAAGGATAAAATTCCGGAAGAATGACCTTCTGGCTTAAATGAAATTCCGACACCACTTTCGGAAGAAAGGAAGGACGAACCCTAAGGACAACGCTGATCTTATGAAACACCGTGAAGGGACGCTTAACAGAAAGTGCCTGCAACTCACTCACTCTGCGAGCGGAAGTAACCGCAACTAAAAATACAGTTTTACGGGTTAACACTCTCAAAGGACAAAAATGTAAAGGCTCAAATGGAGCACCCATTAGGAATTTTAGAACAAGGTTCAAATCCCAACCGGGCACCTGGAAAGGTGACGGTGGAAACACATTTGTGAGCCCTTTCAGAAAATGAGAAATTAAAGGAATTTTGAAATAAGAACACTCCTCAGACGAGCGCTTAAATATGGACAGCACCGCCAGGTAACCTTTAATGGTACCCACTTGCAGGCCCTTGTGGGCTAACGAAAGCAAAAAAGACAGAACAGAACAACAGGAATGTCACATGAAAAAGGGTCCACATTCTTAACCCTGCACCAGTAACAGAACTTTCTCCAACGGCAACGGTACAGGGACTTTGTTTCAGGCCGTCTGGCTGAAAGCAACACCTCCATCACGTCTTCAGGGAGGTCCCAACCCTTATACCTCAACCTTTCAGAAGCCAAGCGTGAAGGTTGAGGGATCTGACCTCTGGATGGAGAACCTGACCCCCCCCTACCGTGAGAGCAGATCGTCTCGGTATAGAAGACGGCGTGGAGAGCAGATGGACAAGTCGAGAAGGTCCGGGTACCACGTTATCCGGGCTCATGCCGGAGCAATGAGGATCATCCGGGAACCAAACCTCCGTAACCTCTGCAGCATTTCCGGGATGACGGGGACTGGAGGAAACGCGTACACCAGTGGGAAGGACCACTCCACCACAAACGCGTCCCCTAAGGCTCCTTTTGGAGGAAATTCCCACAAGCAGAACCTTTCGCACTTCCGATTGACACTGGAGGCGAAGAGATCCACTTGTTGGGTCCCCCAAAGGGCGAAGATCTCCAGGAGAATCTCCTGAGCCAGCTCCCACTCTTGAGAGGTCGCGCTCTGCCTGCTCAGAGCGTCCGCCGTCTCGTTTTCGTCTCCGGCCAGATGAACTGCCGAGATTGAAATTTCCTGCTGGATGGCCCAGAACCAGAGCTGCATCGCCTCCCTGCACAGAGGAAGTGACCCTGCCCCACCCCCTTTTTGTTAAGGTAATGCATGGCCACTGTGTTGTCCGTCAGAATCGGGACATTCTTCCCTCGCACAGTCGGCAGAAAAGCCTTCAGGTCAAGCCTGACGGCCCTCAGCTCCAACAGATTGATATGGGGTCTGGACTCCAACTGAGACCAACGACCGCTGACTGTCAACTCGTTGGCATGAGCTCCCCATCCCGTGAGGGATGCATCCGTCACGATCGTCACCTCCGGCTAGGGTAGCCAAAATGGAGCCCCCCCTCATCAGATTGCCTTCGACGGCCCACCACAGAAGGTCCTGGGCGACCGAGGGCGACACCTGAACAGGGTCCGACATCCTGGCGGAGGACTGCGACTACTGCATCTTGAGAGCCCACTGCAGAGATCTCATCCGCAACCTGGCCTCTGGCACCAGAAGAATGCAGGATACCATGAGGCCGAGCAACCTCAAGAACTCTAACGCCAGGAGACTCTGGGCATGTTGAAACTTGTGCACCATCTGCTGAACGTGATGAGCCCTCACCTGGGGAAACACTGCCCCAGGGAGGTGTCGAGCACTGCTCCGATGTACTGGAGCTGCCGAGATTGGCGTCAAGTGGGACTTCTTTAAGTTGAGGGAGAAGCCCAGTTTGTGGAGGGTGTGGCAGGTGACTGACAGATGATCCCGGACTTGCTCGGGAGAGCGCGCCCTGATCAACCAATCGTCCAGGTAGGGGTAAACGTGAATCCCCCCTTTCCTGAGACACACTGCCACCACCACCATGAGCTTGGTGAAAACCCTCGGGGCGGAGGTCAATCCGAATGGCAGGACCCAAAACTGAAAGTGCGAGTCGCAACCGCGAACCTCAGGTACTTCTGTGCTTGGGATGGATCGGCACATGAAAGTAAGCGTCCTTGAGGTCGAGAGACACCAACCAGTTCTGAAGTTGAAGGGCCTGGAGGACTTGAGAGAGAGTAACCATCTTGAACTTGTCATTCCTGAGGAGCTTGTTCAAACCACACAAGTCCATGATGGGTCTCAATCCTCCGTCTTTCTTGGAAATCAAAAAATAAGGGGAATACCATCCCTTGTTCCTCTCCGCTACAGGCACCAGTTCTATGGCGCCTTTCTCCAGCAGGGATTTTATTTCCTGCGCAAGGAGCGGATCCGGACTCTTCAAAGAGAGATTCCCTGGTGGACTGTTGTGAGGCCTCTGCCGGAAAGTAAGACAGTAGCCGTGGGCTATGATCTCCAGAACCCACACATCTGACGTAATGGCACGCTATTCTACAAGATGCTGCACCAGCCTTCCCCTCAACCGGTGAACCATGGGACATGGCCTCATGACTCAGCTGAAGCGGCTGCAGCATTGCCTGAGGGTAAAGAGCAACTGCCCGAGCCGCCTTGGCACCTAGAGTACCTTGTTTTCCACCTCTGGTACTCCTACGGAGGCCCCTTTGACTTGCAGCTCCTCTCGATCTACCAAAGGATGAGTAATATCGAAAGGAACCTCCCCTCCATTGCTGTCCCCTAGGACGAAAAGGCAGAGGTTGGCGAACTGCAGCGCTCAACGACTTCACTGCACCTTTGAAGGTCTGCAACCTCTCAAGGCTCTCGTCAGCCTTGCTGCCAAAAAGATGTACACCATCAAAGGGCATGTTGAGAAGCCGGGCTTGTACATCAGGAGCAAACCCCGACTTCCGCAACCACGCAAGTCTGCACATTACGGTGCTCGTCGCCATGGACCAGCTGATGCAATCTACCGTTTCCAGACCCGACTGAACCGATTCACACATGGCATCCTTGCCATCCTGAGCAAGAGCAAGAAAACCATCCCGTTCCTCCCCTTCGGGAATATGTTCAGCCGCCAAAGAGACAATTCCACAGAGTATGAGTGAAACGTGCTAAGGTACACACGGAGTTGGCTGCCTGTAAAGCCATACTCCCTGAAGAAAACACTTTCTTCGCCAGCCATCAAAACGTTTGTCGTCCCTATCAGGAGGGATGGTAGGGTACGACGTCTGTTTTGCCGGGGCCGTAGCCACTTGCACCACCAAACTCTCCCGAGTGGGGTGCATAGTCAAGTAGCTGAGTCGCTACTGGCTGGATGATATTTTTTCGGCAAAGACTTGCTCACTGCCAGGAGACTCTCTGGAGCAGTCCAAGCCACTGTCCCCCTTCTTTGCAAGGCCATGTGGAATGGCAGTACCGGGTCCGTTGGTGGACCTTGGTCAAGGATATCCGTCAGGTCATCCTGCAGAAAATCCACTGGTGGCACAGACCACCCCAAGTATTCAGTCACCCTCGACATAAGGCGCCGGTACGAGGACTCGGCGTGCGTGCCAGGCTCAGGCCTACCGAACTCAACCTCCGGAGAGGTGTCCAGACCACTGGTGTCGTGCAAAGGCTGACACAGGTCTTCCAGCTAGCTATGACCAGACATGAGTTCGTCAGGAACCTCATCAGGAACCACACCGTCATCAGACCCTTCATCCACCTCAGGGATGTAATCCAGAGGCTGGAACACATCCCTGGATGAGGCAACAGGATGAGACAACAAAAAAAGGCTCAAATACAGGCCTTACTGACTTCTGCATGGCCTTTCTCAGAGTTTCCACCAGTCTCCGGGGCACCTCCGATAAAGCCTCCTCAAAAGGCAACGACAGAATCGGCGTCGACGTCAAGCGTGGCGCCGATGGCATCGACACAGGCCTCGAGGGCAGAGCCCTGAGCGTGTCCTTCGACGGCCTCTGCGCCGATGTCTTCTTCGAAGACCTCACAGGCTCCAACGGTCTCGAGGGCATCGAGGACCGGGACCTGGAGCGGGCATGGCTAGAGAGACCACCTTGTCCGACCGGGACCTCGAAGGTGCCCGGTGATGGCGAAGACCGCTCGAGCACGAAGGCATGCGAACAGTGTCTCTAGCACGTTCCCTGCCGGCGTCTTTTGATGGCGCGGACGGAACGGAGCCCTGCGACTGAAAAATCACCATCTCCTTACGAAATGAATCCCATTGCGCAGGAGTGGAATGCTTGTTGGGACAAGCAACCCGTCGACGGGCGGAATCCTCGGACAAGGTAGGGCGACCTGTGACGGCGCTTCTGTGAGTGCCTCGAAGAGGCAGAAGAATGGCAGGACCCACTCCGGGACCGAGACCCCCTGGATTTACGCCAACGATGCGGAGAGTCGCCCCTCGAATCGTCAGTGGATTTCGACTTCTGGGGCTTGGACACCTTACCGACAAAAAGCTTCTTCTTACGCTACTGCAAGGCCTTCGATGTTAACGACTGGCACTCGTCACAATCGTCCGTGCCGTGGTCCTCACCGAGGCACCAGAGGCAGGCGTTGTGTGGGTCCGTCAGCGACATCTTGGAACTGCAGTCCTGACACTTCTTGAAACCCGGCCGCGGGGTGGAAGAAGACGAAGACATCATGGAAATCTTCACAACGAGCAGGTTCAAAGAACCGAAAGAATAGAACTCAGAAGAACCGAGGCGCGGCGAGATCTCCGAAGCGAACATGTTCGCGGAAAAAACGGAACTGAGGCTACGGGTGTAGTCCGTCCTACTTAGAACATCCGGTGACGTCGGCTCGACGGAGGCCCTCGAGGACAGCATATCAACGTCATCGACACAGAAAATTTCCAAAGCAGCACAGCTGTGGTGATTACCTGACATAGATATGTAATACGTCGGAGGACCCAATCCCCTCGAAAAAGGCATTACTGTGCCAGCGGCGGTGAACTTATAATCGGCAAAAGTGTGCAGGGAGAGTGTGTGTGCCGGCCCTGAACTTTGTGTTCTGCAAGGATAAAGCACGACAGCCCCATTATGGGTGATCATGACTGACTGCAGCAGTCCTGTGTAATTAGCTTTGCACATGTGTGATGATGGATTATATATATGATGCATTACTCTGTAATCGTATTTCTGATGCTTGTATCTGCTTAGATTCACATGCTGTGCATAGGCCAACATCTAGTGGAAGCTGCATAGTATTACAGTGGTTGTTTTCGAAACTCGAAAAGGGACGTCAACAGGGCGTGCCAGTAATACTATCCCCTAGTGTGATGTCCACTGTACCCATGATCCCTCACACTTCGAGGTTCCTCAGATTGTTATTTTTATTACATGAGGTGTAGCGTGAGCACAGTTGTATCTAAGCAGATACGTATCAGACAGGCTCATAAGCATCCATGCGCCTTCTCTCCAAGGGGAGGAAGGGTGGGAGCATGTGAATCTAAGCAGATACAAGCATTAGAAATAAGATTAAGGTGAGTAATGAATCCCTTCTGAGGCTTGTGGAATCTGCTTAAATCACATGCTGTGCATAGATTAGCGAACAGTGTAAGAAGAAGGTGGTGGGATGTGAGATGGTCATTGGGCGAACAAATGTTTTAGAACCTGCTTGTCCCACCTGTGTATCTGTCTTGGAATGAGTGTCAATGCCGTAGTGCCAAGTGAAAGTGTGTATCGAGCTCCATGTAGCTGCTTTGCAAATGATGTTTAGAGGGACATTTGCAATGAAAGCCAGAGTGGCTCCTGTGCTCCTTGTGGAGTGAGCTCTGAGCATAAAAGGCAGTGTCTTGTCTGATAGGGAATAGCACAATTGTATACATCTGACTATCCACCTAGAGATGGCATTCCTTGAAATGCGGTCACCTTCTCTGCCTGGCGCAATGGAGACAAACAGTTGATCTGTTTTTCTTAGAGCTCTGGTCTTGTCTACATAGTAGAGGACCGCTCTCTTAACATCTAGTGTGTGGAGTTTTACCTAAGCTGAGCTGGTGGGTTCCTGGAAGAAAGCCGGCAGCTCAATAGACTGGTTTACGTAAAATTTAGATATGAACTTAGGGGAAAACCTATGGCGAGTATGTAAAACCAGCTTGTCTTTGTGTACAACAAAGAAAGGATCCTGCACTGACAATGCTTGTATTTCACTAACTCTTCTTATGGAAGTGATGGCCACTAAGAAGGCAGTTTTATAAGTCAGGTGTTTGAGACTAGACTTGTGCATTGGCTCGAAAGGGGCCCCATGAGCTTAGTGAGTACAGCATTGAGATCCCATCCCGGCGGCGAGTTCGAAATTGGAGGGCGGAGTCTCTTTACTCTCTCCATGAATGCTTTGATGACAAGTACCTTCCACCATGAGACTTTATTGTGGGGAGTGGTATAGGCTGACAAAGCCGCCAGGTGGACCTTTAAGGAGTTGAATACTAACCCTGCATCTAGCAAGTGGAGCATACAAGTTAGAATGTGGGAAGGAGTACATTCTATGGGGTTAACTTGTTTAGACTGGCACCAAATTACAATTCGAAGGGATTGTGTCCTCCGACGTATTCCTTATCTATGATATTTGTATCTCCAGCTTGCTGGCCTCGGAAATTTTTTTTCCCAGTAGAGGGCGCTGTGCGTCGACGTCCGTCGAGTAGGTGCTCCTCGACGGCCACCGTATCGACGACGTCATCATGCCTATAAATGGCCACGCGCAGCGTCCGTTCAGTTCCGTTTTTCCGCGCTTCGTGTGCCTCGGAATACCGTTGCTCAGTTCATCAGTCGATATATATTCATATTTCGTCGAGAAAACCGACTCGTACTCGATGGCTTCCTCCTCCGACCCGACGACTCCTCGGTCCGGTTTCAAAAAATGCTGAGACTGTGGGAAGAAAATGTCGTTGACGGATCCTCACAGGATCTGTTTGTGGTGTCTGGGAATCGAGCACCAGTGTTCGGAGTGTGAGGAATGCCTATCCATGACGGCGAAATCCTTGAAGGAGCGTAAGGGGAAGCTCGAGAGAGGTAAGTCAATTTTAACTTCCTCGAAAGTTTCCACGGTAGAGTCGAGACATTCGTCTCCTCACCGTCGAAAGCATTCTCGGTCTAGGTCTCGAAGTGGCTCCCACCACTCGTCGAGGTCTAGACACTCGAAAAAAAGACGAAGAAGATCCCCTTTATCGTCGTCTTCTAGTTCCCCTGAAAGAGTAAATTGCCCCACTAAACACAGCTTTCAAGCTGAGTTGGAGGAATTCAGAAAAAAGATGCTAAGCGTCTTCGAGAAAGCGGCCTCGTCCCCCTCAAAGTCAGCTGAGGCTGATACCCCGGGTGAAAAGCCCAAAAAATCTAAACGCTGCGAGTCGAAGCGCCCGGCGAAAGAGTCGACCCGAAAGCGCCATGAGCCATCGGGAAGTAAAGCATCTTCGACGCCATCGTCGATAGCCCCTTCGAAGCATAGATCGGCGCCATCAACGCCGTTATCGAAGGGTTCTTCGACGCATCCGTCGATCGAGTCGACGCCGACATCGACGCCGATAAAAGAAAGACCCACGGCTACTCCACAGCCAACGGTTACTCCGAGAGCCTCCGACACGACGTCGAGAACGTCGTCGACATCCTCGAGCAGGATTCCAATCCTCTCGAGTTCTTCGAGGCCTCTTCCAGTTTTCTCGACGCCTTTGTCGGCGACTTCGAGGATTTTTACATCGGCGTCGACATCGACCTTTTCAAGGCCACTGATGATGGCTCCCTCTGCCTTAGAGATGGGTTTTCTACCATTTCACAGACCAGAGCATCCCCCCTTAACTTCAATTTTTGAAGAAAGGGAAGATTCTGATCAAGAAAGGCCTTTTGGGCTGCAGAGGACCACATTACCTGAACCAGAGACTTTTGCCTCTGAGGAAAGAAGGTTGAAAGACCTTCAGGATGCATTACAGGAAGCAAGTGGCCTAGACACTTCCCCAGAAGTGGAATTTGTCAAACAAGACCCAGGGGAACATGCTGATACCCCTTATAGAACTCTAATGTCAAGAATTATGGAGTTCATGGGTTGGTCTGCGCCTTCACCTGTTTTTCAACAGGATGACCTCACAGATATTCTGGATAAAGGTCCACAGGAGGATCCTGTGGTTCCCTTTCATTCTGCTTTACAAAGAAGGATTTTGACTAACTGGGAAACTCCTCAAGTTGTCCCTGCGGTTAACAAGAAGTTGTCAGCGAAATATAGGGTATCTGCTGCTGACCCTGAATACCTATCTAAGCACCCTACTCCAGAGAGTCTTGTAGTCCAGGCTGCAACTTCATCAGGCAGTACTTCTGCTTACCCTACTGCTCCTCAGGATAGGGATAAAAAATATGATGCCATAGCTAAGAAAGTCTTCTCAGCCTGTAGCATGGCTTTAAAATCTATTAATGCAACTTGTACGCTCGGTAGGTTCAGCCACACCCTTTGGGAGTGTGCTTCATCGGCGGCTGACTGCATACCGGAAGGAGAAGAAAGGGACGCATTTTTAAATATCATCAGATATGGTAAAGATGCAATGTGCGAGTCCCTTCAGACTGGCATTGATTCTGCTGACAGTATCAGCAGGGCCATGGCAGCAAGTACCACAATCCGCAGGCATGCGTGGTTGAGAAAGTCCGGCTTTGCTTCTGACGTACAGACCAGACTTTTAAATATGCCCTTTGATGGTTCTTCCCTATTTGGTAAAAAGGCGGATGATAGTTTGGAAAAACTACAAACATCTAAAGCAGCAGCTAAGTCACTAGGAGCTGCAATCCGACAAACTAATTTTCGTTCCTCAGGATCCTCTTGGGGAGGAAGGTCCTTTCGCTATTATTCCTCATATGCAAGAGGCAGAGGACGGCCGACTCAAAGAGGCCAAGGAAAATGTACCCGTGGTGGACGGGGTAAAGGAAAGAAAGCCGCATCAGCAGGAGCAGGAGCCGCTTTACCTTCGGCAACTGCATCAGCCGCTCCCAAACCACTCTGAGGTCTCCCATCACAAGACACCTGTAGGGGGCAGGTTAACTCACCATCTGACGGAATGGCAGGCTATTACGTCAGATGCTTGGGCATTGGAGACAGTTGCCCAAGGTTACTGCCTGCCTTTTCTACGCATCCCTCAGAGACATCCACCGGGGAACAGCCCTCTGAAAGTGCCGGATCCGCTCCTCTTGCAGGAAGTTGTAGACCTGCTAGAGAAAGGTGCCATAGAACCGGTACCTGTAGCGGACAGGAACAAGGGCTGGTGAGTACCCCTACTTTCTCATACCAAAGAAAGACGGAGGACTGAGACCCATCCTGGACTTACGAGAATTGAACAAGTTCCTCAGGAAGGACAAGTTCAAGATGGTAACTCTCTCTCAGATCCTTCAGGCCCTCCAGCTTCAGGACTGGTTGGTATCTCTGGACCTTCAGGATGCTTATTTCCATGTGCCTATCCATCCCAAGCACAGGAAGTACCTGAGGTTCGCAATTGGCAACTCTCATTATCAATTTCGAGTTCTGCCATTTGGGCTGACCTCCGCCCGAGGGTCTTCACCAAGCTAATGTCGGTTGTGGCTGCAAGTCTAAGGAGGGAAGGGATTCACGTCTACCCCTACCTGGACGATTGGTTGATCAGAGCAGTTTCTTCGGAACAAGCTCGGATCCAATTAGATTATGTCTGCCACTCGCTTCACAGGCTGGGCTTCTCCCTCAATTTAAAGAAGTCAGATGATACCATCACAGAGACCCTCAACCTTCACGTCAACCTTCACGCTTGGTATCTGAAAGGTTGACGTACAAGGATTGGGACCTTCCAGATGACGTCATGGAGGTGTTGCTTTCGGCCAGAAGACCAGCAACTAAGACTCTATACCGCTGCCGTTGGAATACATTTTGCAGCTGGTGCAGAGAAAAGAATATCTAACCCTTTACATGTGGTACACCTGCGGTGTTATCCTTCTTACTTTATTTGGCAAATTCGGGCCTTCAAATTGGCACTATTAAGGGCTATCTCGCAGCGCTATCGATCTTTAAGCGCACTGCAGAGGAGCCATCGTATTTCAAAATTCCATTGGTAATACAATACCTGAAAGGTCTAACTAATGTTTACCCTCCAAGACCATTCCAGGTTCGGTTATGGGACTTCCTAAAAGGTGCTCCTTTTGAATCACTCCACTCTTGTTCATTAAAGTTTCTCACCCTCAAAACTGTTTTATTGGTAGCATTAACATCTGCTAGAAGGGTTAGCGAGATACAAGCCCTGTCTTGTAAACCTCCTCATACAACTTTTCACAAGGACAAAGTAGTGCTACAGGTGAAGCCTAACTTCCTCCCAAAGGTAGTTTCGGAATTTCACATTACTCAGAAGATTACTCTACCTTCATTCTATCCTCCTCCCCATCCGGGGAAAGAGGAAGAGAGACTACACAGGCTGGACCCTAAGCGAGCCTTGAGTTTTTACATCAGTCGACTTGCTAAAATTAGACAAGCAGACCAACTCTTTGTAGGTTACGCAGGACATAAGTTGGGATTACCAATAACCAAACAAACCATCTCCAGATGGATTATTTTAGCCATTCTGGAATGCTACAAATTGGCAGGGAAAGAGCCCCCTCAAAATCTAAGGGCTCATTCCACCAGGGGTATCGCAGCATCCTCCGCTCTTCAAAGAGGGGTACCAATTAGAGACATATGTGCGGCTGCCACATGGTCGTCCGCACATACCTTTACCAAACTTTATAGCCTGGATTCCTCCTCTTGTCAAGAGACTAGATTTGGCAAAGCTGTGTTACACGCTGTTCATTCTTAAAGGGTAATATGGCATCTCTTACTCCCGCCTCCAATCACATACCACTGCTATGGGAGTCTATCATAGATAAGGAATACGTCAGAGGACACAATCCCTTCGAAGAACAAGTTACTTCTTACCTTGTGTAACGTTCTTTCGATGGGATGTTCCTCCGACGTATTCCTTATCAGCCCTCCCATCCATCCCCGCAGTAACAATTCCCTTGTGGTTGCAGCTTACGCTCCTTCAAGGGTAGTAACCATTCATACAATAACTACTTTACTCTACAAAACGGAACTGAGCAACGGCCGCTGCGTGTGGCCATTTATAGGCATGATGACGTCGGCGTCGATACAGTGGCCGTCGAGGAGCACCTACTCGACGGACGTCGACGCACAGCGCCCTCTACTGGGAACATTTTTTTCCGAGGCCAGCAAGCTGGAGATACAAATATCATAGATAAGGAATACGTCGGAGGAACATCCCATCGAAAGAACGTTACAAGGTAAGAAGTAACTTGTTCATCTCCTCCACTTGTCAAAATAACAGTGCCTGATTCTTTTAAGATATCCATACATCTCTGTGGCAGATTAAGATGTCCAAACTATGACCTCAGAAGCCATGCTGCCAAGTTAATTTAGTGAGGTTGAGGGTGCACTGTTAGTCCACAGTGTTGAGTGAGAAGATTGTGCAGGCACAGGAGTTTGAAGGGATCGCACACCACCATTTTTCGCAGATGTGGATACCAGGGTTGTCTTGCCCACATAGGAGCAACTAGGATGAGCGTCACCTGTTCCTAGAGGTTCTGGGGGAAAAGCGTAAGTACATTTTCCTTACCAGTTCATCCATAGGGCGTTCCCCTTGGAGCCTGGCTGGGGGAACCTGGACGTGAAGACTGGGCATCTTCCTTTTTTGCTTGTAGCAAACAAGTCTATTGTGGGGAAACCCCATTGAGAGAAGAGGTGTTCTACTACCCCTGCGTGTAGTTGTCACTTGTGTTCTTCTGGTAGGGGATCTCTGCTCAATGAGTCTGCGAGAGAATTGAGTTCCCCTGGAACGTGCTGTGACAATAGGAATATTTTCAGTTTGAGTGCCCATTTCCAAATTTGTTGCGCAAGCCTGGACAGATTTGGAGAACGTGTGCCCCCCTGTTTGTGGATGTAAAACATTGCCGTAGTGCTGTCTGTCAGATTTGCAGATTGGTTCAGTAGGTGAGATTCGGACGCCTGAAGGGCTTGAACACTGCCAGTAGTTCTAGCAGATTGCTGCTGCGCGAGACCACAGATCCTGAGCTGTGTGGTGAAGGTAGTGAGCCCCCCACCCAGCGAGCGAGGCGTCCGTCGTGACAATCACTTGTACTTCTGGATCGTAGAATGGTTTCCACTTCAGCAGATTTTCTCTTGTCCACCAGCGAAGATTTTGTACTACTGTTGGCGAAACGATCACTAGATCATCCCACCGACCACTCGCCTTAGACCACTGTTTCGCCAACCACTCCTGCATGGGTCGCAGTCGCGAGCGAGGAACCAGCTAAATGCAAGATGCCATCATGCCTAGCAAACACATCGCTTTGCGCACCCTTATCTGGCGGCCGGCCTGATAATGTTGTATTTTCAGTAACATATTTTGCACTCTTTCCTCTGATGGAAAGACCAGCCCCTCTTGTGTGTTTATGACAGCTCCTAGGAACTGTTTGGTTGTGCTGGGCACAAGGCTTGATTTCTTCTAATTGATGGAAAATCCCAACTGAAAGAGTAGGTTGATAGTTCTCTGAATGTTTTGCCTGCAAATTAGGGGGGCTTCCCTGTAATCCGCCAGTCGTCCAGGTAAGGGTACACTGGGATTGCCTCCCTACGCCTGTGCGCTGCCACCACCGCCAGTACCTTATTGAATACCCTTGGAGCAGATGCTATTTCTTTTTTTTATATATATTTATTTTTGATTTTAACAATTACAAATAGATTGTGAATACAAATAAATGAATACGGTAATACAGAGTTTTAACATTTTCCTCAACAATATTACACTTCAACCATATTTACATAGTATTATGTACAAGATTTAACTAGTTCTCTCAACATTTAGACGAAAGGACAAGACAAAGGACAAAAAAAAAACACAACTCATTCATCTTGACCATCATTATGCATATCACTACCATATAAATTAACGAAAGATTTCCATAAAGACCAATAGCTTACCTCTTTGTCTTGTTTTCGAAACATAACCAATTCAAATTCAGATAATACAATCACATTATTGATCCACTCTTCTACTATTGTTTTTTTCCTGGATTTCCAAACCTTCAAGATCTGTTTTATTGCTATCACTAAAACCTTATCTAACCAGACTCCATACAAGCGAGCCTTCAAGCATCGCCCACTTTTCGCCAACAACAAAACTTGAAACGGTTTTCTTGGGAATGAGATTGACAGAGTAATGTCTAATCTATCAAATACCTCTCGCCAAAAGGTCAACACTCTCGGACAATACCACAACATATGGACTAACGTCCCCCTACCACTGCCACACCCCCAACAAATATATTCAGTTACTAAATTCAAAGCTAACATCCGTACCGGTGTCCAGTATAACCTCCCCAAAACCTAATGAGGTATAAACCGCAATTTAAGATCCATCTTGGTGCTGTATCCAACTCTCCATATATATTTCCAGGCTTCGTCATCAATTACACAATCCAAATCTAATTCCCACTTCTCTTTCAATTTTCCCCAAGACTCCATTACTGAATCACCTTCTCTCATCAGTTTTAAATATGTAGACACTTGACGTATCGATAAGCTAAACATGTTCCAACCCGCTGGTTCTTTCTCCAATGGCATAGACAACATATTGAGTATATTGAGTATATATCGAGTATTTGAATCAACAATCTTTCTAGTTCCTTTTATCTATTCACTTCTCTTCCACTTAAATTAAACATTACTTGAAGCTCCTCAAAGGTCCGCAAGCGCCCATCCTGCAGTCATTCATCCAGTGACAATATACCTTTTGAGACCGAGCTCCGCCAGTATAGAAATGTGTTCCCTATTTGCAAAGCCGGATTATACCAAATAGACGACTTAAGATTCATAAAAACATGTTCATTGAAATTAAGTATCCACCATGACATTATGTCTTTAGTCAACTTAATAGTTGGCAATTTAGTAGACCCTTTAGGCAATCTCCCCATTGAAATAACATTCCCTAACCGAAATGGCAACAAAGCTTCCCTTTCAATGGTTAACCAAATCGGTTCTACCTCCAATTCTTCATTTGCATAAAAGGCTGCCTTTTTCAAAATAAAACCTCTACAATACTTTTCCAAATCCGGATATCCAAACCACCCTTCTTTCATGTCCCGTAACAAAATAAACCTCAGAATCTTAGGAGCCTTCCTATCACCCCAAAGAAAATCCTGAAAAACCCGATCAACATCTTTAAGCAATTTCTTAGAAAAATGTAAGGGAATTGATTGCATAACATATAAAATCTTTGGTAAAAGTGTCATTTTAATTGTATTAATTTTTGCCCAAATCCCTAAATCCAATCTGGACCACCTCCTAACATCCCTCTTAAGGGTATCCAACAATTTAGTTACATTAAACTGAACAATTTTCCGCATATCTTTGATCAGAAAAATCCCCAAATATCTCACACAAACTTCAGACCATTTGCAATTCCATCCTACAAAATCCCCTCTCCTGACTGCAGTTCAAAGTGGGAACACTTCGGTTTTATCCCAGTTGATTTTGTAACCTGAATATTTGCCCACTTTATCAAGCACCTCCTTAACAACCACACTACTTTTCTCAGGATTCGAGAGTACCACCACCATATCATCTGCATAAGAAAGAACTTTCACTTCCTTTGTCCCAAAATTCAAACCACTTATTCTCTGTTCGTTTTGTATCAATGCAACCAAGGGTTCCAATGCAATGTTAAACAAAAAAGGTGATAAAGGACACCCCTGTCGCGTACCTCTACTAAGTTTAAAGGGTTCAGACATCATATTATTAACCCAAACACGGCCCAATGCAGAATTCTGAAGACAATGAATCACTCCTCTAAACCTATTTCCGATTCTCATTTTTTCCATAGTAAAATCTAGAAAGTCCCAATCTACTCTGTCAAATGCTTTCTCAGAATCTATAAAAACTAAGGCAGCATCAACATTTGTATTACTATGAAGGCTTATTATGTCAATCAATGTCCATATATTATCATAACCCGATCTACCCTTCATAAACCCTACTTGAGACTCATGAATGATATTCCCAATGCAACCACTCAATCCATTAGTCAATATTTTTGTAAAAAGTTTAACATCTACTTTTAACAAAGAAATTGGCCTTTAGTTCTTACAATTCCTGCTATCTCTACCCTCTTTTGGTATTACAGTAATCATGGGCTCAGTCATTGGCGTGGCCTGGAGTCGATGGCGAGCAGAGGCTGATTCGCCGAGCTCCGGCCGAGACGCCGTTTCCGAATCATTTATCTCCGGCTTCAGCGGGTTAGCAGCCCCCTGAATAGAACGCAGCGGTGTGTGAGGCGATCCCACATAAATCCTCCTCGAGGGGTCGGACTTTCCGGCCCCCCAGACGCCGGCGCTGATCACCGAACGCACTCCCTCCCCCCGCCGCGCCTGGATCCAAGATGGCGGCTCACGGAGTCTAGCGAAGCCTCCGCATAGCACCCCCGCCAGCACATCCAGGCGGGGAACACCGCGGAGGAGCATCACAGCGGAGCGGCCCCCATCCCAACACCTGACCGCGGCTGGCACCCGATCCTCGCCCTACTCCCCTACCACCACTTCGGAAGGCCCCGGTCGACACTACGTGCCGGAGTTGCCCTATTTCCGGAGCTCCACCGAGGCACAAACTGCATTTTGGAGACGGCGGTGGGGAGCTCACCTGCCTCCAACTTTCTCCCCTCTACCGGAGACCCAGCCGAAAACGAACACGCCGCGTGCTCCGGGGTCAGGAGCACGCGGCGACACCATCGGCCTCCCCCTACTGGGCCTACAATCTTCTGCAGGGAGGCCGCTGCCGGGTGGCCGGTCCGGAGGAGCTGCTGGGGCACTGGGCCGCTGTGGCCCGTTGCTTCGCCCGGTGTCCCGGAATCAGGAATGGCCCGGAGGGCCGCGACGAAGCGCCAACCCACGGAGCAATCGTGAGCACAGCCCCGGCTGCACTCCCCAACCACAGCCTGCATCGTCCATGCAGCCGGGCCGCCCAACTGGACTCCTCCACCAGGGGGGGACAACTCCGGCCTTCCCCCTCCTGAGCCTACATTCAACTGCAGGGAGGCCACCGCTCGGTGGCTGAGCCGGAGGAGCTGCTGGGGCGCTGGGCCACTGTGGCCCGTTACTTTGACCAGGCCTGGAAATCGGAAACGACCCGGAAAGCCGTGACGGTGCGCCGAGCCAAGGAGCAACTGTGAGTACGGCCCCAACTACCCTCCCCAACCACAGCCTGCATTGTCCCCGTGGTCGGGCGGCCCAGCAGGACTCCCTCACCAAGAGGGGACAACTTCTACCCTAAGCGCCCCAACACTATCACCCCTAAGCCCAGGGACAGCGACGCAGGTGCTAGGATAGCGGATAGAGCACCTGGAAGTACGGAGGAGCGCCCCACCTCATGCGCCCTGGACAGCCTCCAACTACTGAAACAACAACTTCCCAGGGCACAACCCACCCTAGAACACCGCTCCGGGCTACACAAGAGAGCGGCCCCGAACTTCACCCCTCCAGACTCAAGACTTCGGGGCAACCACTATTACGTCCCCAACATGGCCGCCAAAAATAAAACCAGGGCCGCCACCATGGACTCCTTTGTCTCAGCCAGGGCGAAGACTCCCACCCAAGCCAGGGCCAGCTCCACCGAAACCATTCGCTCACAAGAGACGGACCCCAAAGATAACCACTCCCAGATAATGGATGCTATTGCCTCATTAAAGACCCACATCGACTCCAAGATAGACGAGTTTAAAATAGACATACAACTCATTCGCCAAGATGCCCGCAACTTAACGGAAAGGGTGACGGCCATGGAGAAAACCACAGAGGCGGGGTCCGCGGCCGCGGCGACCCTACAATCTGAAGTTTCGGACCTGAAAAGGAAGGTCACATTCCTAGAAGAAAGGGCGGAGGAGGCCGAGGGCCGGGCCAGACGAGGGAACATCAGAATCTTAGGTATCCCGGAGGGGAATGAAGGCCTAAATACCACGTCCTATGTTGAAACCCTGCTGCTACAGGAAATTGGGGCCGGCAAATTGACTCAGGGATTTTCGGTGGAGAGGGCCCACAGGTCCCTACAGAAACGACCCCCCCCTGGATCACACCCACGGCCAATTATAGCCAAGATACTAAATTTCCAGGACAGGGAAACCATATTAAGATATTCCAGGGAAACAGGCCCTATCACACGGGGCGAAGCTAAGATTTCCATATACCCGGACTACACCCAGAAAGTACAAAGGGAGAGGAACTCGTTTGTTCCGGTCAAAGCGAGGCTTCGCCAACTGAACCTTAAATATAGACTGCTGTACCCGTCCCGCCTGAAAGTTATCCACAAAGGGCGAGCAATCTTTCTCGAAAATCCAGAAGCGGCCAACATGTGGCTAGAAGACAATAACCTTGCCGACGGTGCAGATAACCCAGGTGGGGAAGACTGAACCCTGGGGGAGCAGGGCTGGACCCCAGGGACCCCCCACACCACCCACACATGAAGCATAAACAGCCGGACCCAAGCAGGTAACTCAATTAACAGTATATCATATGGAAACGACCCTCGTTTGGCCTCGCCGCCTCGCAGCAACCCCGCCCCCAGCGAAAGAACCAACCGGGCGAGTTTCTGCCCGACCCAACTCGCGCCCGACTCCCGGATGGGCACAGACGGCGCGAGAGCGCCTGAGCACCGCGACATAGTTGTAGTCGCTGGGCGCACCAGTTTGAGTTATGTTATCAGTTCAGTTAGTACCATAGTCTTCGTTCCACTGATGCTTGAAAATACCGTGATGGCCACAAGATACGCTTCAAAAATTGATGAACCAGAGGCCTATCACTTACAACTTATCAATCACGCTCTGATGCCACACTGGGCCGCCGCGGCTGCCCCCCACGCCAAACTCAGAACACCACACCAATGGCATCACAACTCAATGTTATGACGTGGAACGTAAGGGGAATGGGCTCGTACCTCAGGAGGAACCGCATACAGTCCTACCTCAGGAGGAAGAAAGTCTCGATAGCGATGTTACAGGAGACACATCTCACCGAGGACGCTCTGTCTAAACTGGCAGACCGATGGGAAGGAACTGTGAGAGGATCCCCATATTCCAAATACGCAAGGGGTGTGTTAATATGGATAAACCCTAATGTGCCCTTCCAATTACATGGATGCGAATCTGACAGGGACGGCAGATATGTAATAATGTGGGGAACTATAGAGCAGACCCCGATCTGCTTAGCTAACACATATTTCCCGCAACATGGAATCCCGTCGTACCTCAGCACACTGAGCTCCAAGCTGGCACACCACCGAGGCCAAACCTTCCTGTGGGGAGGAGACTTTAACTGTGTTATGGACACAACTATGGACAGATCGCTTCCTCCCCCCCAATCTAGCAACCCTGCAACCCGTGCCTTGGCAGAAACACTAGACCAACTCAACCTAGTGGACATCTGGAGGATACAGCACCCAGCCGATAGGAGTTATTCCCATTACTCAGCCCCACACAACGTCCACACAAGGATAGATTACTTGTTTATTGATCGTGACGAAGCCCCGCTGGCGATAACCACAGAGTATCTGGGGAGATCTATTTCTGATCACTCCCCGTTAATCATGCAATGGAGGCAGAGAGGACCCAGACCCCCGATTCCCATGTGGAGAATGCCTTCCGCGACACTAGAGGACCCACAGTTCAGAGAGGACCTTGCCGAGAGGCTAGAGGAGTACGTCGATATCAATAAAGGATCCGTCTCCACTTGGAGCACACTGTGGGAAGCCATGAAGGTGGTCACCAGAGGAGAAATCATGTCTAGAGCTGGAGGCATCCGCAGACAACTAAAGACATCACTTGAGGCCCAAGAATCAGAGATCACCCGCCTGGAGTCCACTCTTGACACCTCCCCAGGAGTCGAAACGGAACTGAAAGCGGCCCGAGAAAAATGCCAGCTCTCCTGGGACAGGCTGGAAAAATTTGACTTCGCTACATACACCGCTCGATCCCACAGGGAATCAGACAAACCAGGTAAGCTGTTGGCCTGGTTATGCAGAAGAGAGCACCCTAAACACTTGCCAACAGAAATAATAGATGCAGATGGTGCATCCCACAGGACACAGATGGGGATCAACAAAGCATTTGCCGAGTTCTACTCAAAACTATATGCTCATGAAGCCCGGATCCCCACCACCGAAATAACAGACACCCTGGATGAGATCGATATGCCCCAAATATCCAGCGAACAGAGAACTGAACTAGACATGGACATTACTCCCGACGATGTAAGATGGGCCATCAAGTCGCTCGCCACCTCCAAGACCCCAGGTAGCGACGGACTCACGCCGGAATTCTATAAAGCATACGAACCCATCCTCACCCCCATCCTACACGAAGTCTATCAGGAAGCTTACACAAACGGGATCCTCCCCAACACCATGAGAGAAACTATAATCATCCCCATGCTCAAGCCCCACAAACCACCTACTGACTGCGACTCATACCGACCCCTGGCCATGCTCAATTATGATAGCAAGATCCTCACCTCAATACTGGCCAGCAGACTTGCTAAAGTGCTAGGGTCCATAATCCATGAGGATCAGAACGGATTTGTCCCAGGTCGCAACACCACAGCCAATTTGAGGAGGCTTCAACACATCATGGCCGAAACTCATGACTCGGAGGAAGATCTAGCGATACTGTCACTTGACGCCATTAAGGCCTTTGACTCCATCTACTGGGAGTGGCTGGTGGAGGCCCTGCGGGCTTTTGGCTTCGGAAATGGTTTCATCAGATGGGTCCAGGTTCTCTACAACTCCCCAGTGGCCAGGGTCAAGACAGGCGGAACAATTTCAGAACCTTGGAAAATACAGAGGGGCACGAGACAAGGATGCCCACTCTCGCCCATGCTGTACATACTGGGACTGGAACCGATTGCTTTATACTTTCGTCAGCAACTCTTTGACGCCGGCATCAAGGTGGGCAACGTTCATAACATAATATCATTGTACGCTGATGATGTTCTCCTGTACCTAACAGACCCAGAGCTCAATGCACCGACGGCACTGGAGGTACTCGACAACTACGCGAGATACTCCGGAATCCAATTTAGTAGACGCAAATCCTCAGCATCCCCCTGGCCGGATTGAGAGACGTCTCAGCGGAGGACCTTCCGAACATAGGGATAAAATGGCAACCCGAGAAGTTCAGATACCTGGGGATTAATCTCGGCCACACCCCACAGCTCACACATGAGCACAACACAGAAGCAGCCGTCACCAACCTCCGACGGTCCATAAAATTCTGGTCCAAACTCCCACTGGCGATGGTGGGAAGAGCGGCGATCGTCAAAATGATAATCCTCCCTCGCTTCTTATACTTCTTTGTGAATATTTGCCATTACATACGGCCCCCTTTCTTCAGGAAACTGGAAGCTATTATCAAGGACTTTATATGGGGTCCTCACAGGCATAAGCTGTCACTGGCCACTCTGACCCTCCCACACAGAGAAGGTGGAATAAAACTACCAGATCTTCAGTTCTACTACTTGGCCGCCCAGCTCAGTCACATCACGAGATGGCTGTCAGACGAATCTTCAGCCGAACTGGGGCTACTGAAGCAACACCACACCAACTTAACTCCCAAGGAAATCCTATGGGTTCCCATCTGCCGCTCTCCGGAAACCCCCATGGTTGTCGAGCTTGGCAGACAGATATGGACCAGGACTTGCCACATCAGGAAGGTGCAACACCCATACTCTCCGGACCATCCCATAATGGCAGATGTGTGCAAGAAGGAGGCAGACCTCCCCATAGCAAGGAGGTGGGAAGAAGCCGCGATATACACATGGGGAGATATGTTTGAAGATGGACTGTTCAGGGACTTCGAATCGATCCAAGAAATCGAAGGGCTACCCAAAGGCCAGTTCCTTTGGTACCATAGGCTCAAACGTACCGCCAAGAATCAGTGGCCCACCTGGCCAGAGGAACCAATCTCGGACCCTCTACTACAAGAAATGTACGACCTCTCTGATGGATGGAGACCTGTCTCCAGGTTATACAACAGGCTCATCGACAAACCTAACCCTAAGGGACCGACACTGAGGGCAAAATGGGAAGCAGACCTCGCAGCCCCGCTCACTGATAAAGAATGGGAAAGAGCACTAATATTCCCCAAGAAAGTGTCGAGAAATTCCAGATTTGGCCAGATACAGCTGAACGTCCTATATCGAACTTACATGACCCCCCACAGAGTTGCTTCGTTCAACGCGAAGGTCCCACCGGTGTGCCCATGGTGCGGGAACGACAGGGCAGACATGATCCACATGTTCTGGTCCTGCACCAAAGTGACGACACTCTGGTCGAAAGCCAAGCAATCCTGCAGAGACGCCGGCATGGAGCGATACGAATGGTCACCAGGAGAGTGCCTATTGGGTACATACCCCAGACCGAGCAAATTCAAACACCTCGTGAAACTAATGGACATTTCATGTATACTTGTCAAAAGGACCATAGCGATGGCTTGGAAGACACCAGCGGGCCCCAGACATGAGCGCTGGTTAAACGAAATGGCGAGGTGGACGGCTGCAGAGACCAGAGCCTGGCAGGAAGGAACTACATCCAGCGGAGAAGCTACAAGCGGCTCCCTGGTCGCCTGGAGGGCCCTTCTGACGAACATGCTCTTCAATGCGGACCATAAGCCCCCTTGAACACTTGTTGCGGTTCACAGTAACAGGCTCCCACCATCACAAAGTATATGCCTCCTGCAGCTGTTCCCCTCCACTTCCTGAGAAGCCACACTCTGGACTGAACCACCATCACGAACTTCACTTACCACATCACACGAAGACTATCGTTGTTTAAGATAAGTTTCCTTTTGTTTTCTTTTTCTCCCCATCTCATTCTTTCTTTCCTTCTTCTTCACTTGTTTAATTCACGAGTTTGTATTGTTTCACCTTACCACGAAACTAATAAAATACTTTGAAAAAAAAAATGGGCTCAGTCATTGATCGACATAGATCTTCCACTCTTAAAAATGAATTAAACAAATCGCTGTCATGATGCCTACCTCCAAGGAGCCAGGTCCGACCCAGCAACCTCAGAGGCAGGCATCATTTCCCCCAGGGGAGTGCCAGCGGGCCCAAGCTGGGGCCCTTTGGACGCAGTCCTGGCGCCTTAGGCGCCAGGCTCATGTTGGACCTCTGTCCTGGCGCCTTAGGCGCCAGGCTCATAAAGCTAGACATGTGTTCAAGTGTTTTAATGTGCACTTATCTGATGCAGACCATGCTGCCACATCCAGGTCCTCTTGAGGCCTGAATGGAACTACTTTACCTGTGGGGCTACTTTCCACCCGGGTGTGGTCGGGGAAGGATACATACCTGAGCGGAGGAAGGATAAACACTTGGGACTTCTTCCAAAGCTATTTAAACCACACCCGATCAGCAATTCACGCTTCGCGTTGTTCTGCTCCTCGCAGCTGGACGCTCACCGTGTCAGCTCCTGCATCTGGACTTCAGCCACGCCTGTCAGCATCCTGGGTCACCTGCAAAGGGAGACAAGAGACCTTACCAGCTAAATCTGCACCACGGAGACATCACTGACGATCCTGAAAGGGAAGACATTATTTTAAAAGCATTTCGTTACGATCGCTGCAGCGCTGCATTTCACTCACCTTTCCTGGGTTCCTCCATCTTCAGCAGCGATCATCCGGATACACAGCCACTTCCCAGAGCCTAAAGAAAAAGACAAGAATAAGAGGTGAGAGAAGGAAGGGAATAAGACTTACCTGTTGGGTCATTCCCCATTTCATTTCGGGTCTTGCCGCTTCCAGGCATTTTCCGGACCCCGGCCCCTAAGGGGAAAAAAGACAAAGCATTAGCGCTTGCTGCAAAAAGACAATGAACATTATTATTAAGCTTGGACTTTTGAACTTGCAACAGAACTTTTACAGAGCTTTACCTGACTAGTCAAGCTTACCTGAACTCCCATCAATCCTCAATCCAGTGAAGTAACGGGGTTTCAACGCGCCCCTGCATCAGAAGCAG
Source organism: Ambystoma mexicanum (assembly GCF_040938575.1). Lineage (NCBI taxonomy): Eukaryota > Metazoa > Chordata > Amphibia > Caudata > Ambystomatidae > Ambystoma > Ambystoma mexicanum. Next base: position 404,700,286 of record NC_090926.1, on the reverse strand, counting down.
GATGGAGAGCTCATCCTTCCTGACCCTAAGGTGAGACTTCACGGGGAATCGAGGAAGGGTATCGTGGAGGGTTGGAAGAGAGTGGGAGGCTTGAGCATAACTCAGTCAGTAGGTAATACTCCCTTTTCATGCACAGGGGAATATTCCTGCGAGCCGGAGAAGCCAGAGTAGAGGGCCCTTCCTGTCCATCTTCTGAGTCCTGCGCTTCACCATTGAAGAAGCATCAGCACTCGAAGCCAGACCTGCGCCTCCGTGGGAATCAGGTGAGCGTTAAAGAACGCAAAGCCTACCCACTATTTCCCACCCGGGCGCTATGGAGACTTCCGAGACTGACCAGCTGGCCCAGCTTTTGGGGGAATTACGCGCAGAGGTGCACTCAGCCCGCCAGGAGACTAACGCTCTCAAAAGAGAACTGATCTTATCCAAGGAAAGAACAGATGACCTAGCCAAAAGGGTATTACAGGCCCAGGCAGAGCACACTCCTTTACCTAATTCCGGAGACATTTCCACATCAATGGGTTTGAGTAACCCGGTACAAATTAATCTACCTGGACACATGCCTTTGGCCCCGCCAGAACGTTTTGCGGGGGATCCCAAGAAATATGCCGCATTTATGAACCAATGTCGTTTACACTTTCTATGCAGACCCAGAGCCTTCCCTAACGACCAGACCAAGGTAGCCTTTATACTATCTTATCTCAGTGGCAGTGCTGCCGATTGGTCTATTCCATTGGTAAATCAGGATGATCCCATTCTCCAGAATTTTCAGGGCTTCCAGGCCAGCATGGAAAGATTGTTCGCTCGACACTCTCAAGGAAAGGCCCTTGATAACGAACTGCGATCCTTACGACAAGGTAATCAGGATCTTCTCTCCTACATAGCCACCTTTAACAGACTGGTTGTGGAAACTGGATGGCCGGAAAGCAAAAGGATCACATTGTTTCATCGAGGCCTGCGCGGAAAGCTTAAGGATGTTCTAGCTCAGATAGTAAACCCACCCCAGGTCTACGCAGACTACATTGACTTGGTGGTTCAACTTGATCACAGACTTCAAAATAGAAAAGCAGATCGGTTCAAGTATGAAAACCGAGCACCGATCAAAACCCACGCTAACTCCAAGAGTACCGACGTATCTGAACCTATGCAAATCGGTGGTGTTAAAGGACCATTAACGCAGAAAGAACGAGAGACAAATGCAACTTTGTCTGTATTGCGGGACTTCCGGTCACCTTCTTCGAAATTGTCCAGTTAAACCACTTAAGAAGGTGGTTGGAGCTACTGATAACGAATTATTGACACCTGATTCGGGAAACGACCTAGCCCGGCAAGCGTAGGGGTCCGCTTGCCGAGCTTGAAAACTCTTTGACCTTGCATTTTGTCATGCCAATGGTGCTCGTGGACCCAAAACAGCCTCAGCAGTTGCATGCTATAAAAGCATACATCGACAGTGGAGCTATTGGAAATTACATAGACCGTGAATTGGCTTCCAGGATTAAGCTTCCTCTCCGCCCGAAAGTAACACAAGATGTCATTACTACAGTAGATGGAAGCGAAATAGCCTCAGGGCCTGTAACGCATTCCACTGTTGAAGTGACACTGGTGGGTCAGGATGGACATCGGGAAGCAATCGTGTTTGATGTGATCAAGGCCCCACAATTTCAAGTAATTCTTGGAATTCCTTGGTTAGAAACACATAATCCCAGAATAGACTGGCGACCAAAGAAGATAAGTTTTCCTGATTGTGAACCAACTTGTTATCCAAGAAATCCAGCTATGGGTCTAGCCTCAGCAACTTCCACCCCTGTACAGCTACCGTCAGAATACCAAGAATTCCAAGACGTTTTTCAGAAAGAACAGGCTAACACATTACCACCCCATCGGTCTTATGATTGCCAAATCGATCTGGTACCCAATGCTAAACTACCTTGTAGTAGGATTTATGCTCTTACGGAACCTGAGAACCTGCATTTGCGTCAGTATTTAGATCAGTACCTAGCCAATGGTTTTATTCGCCCGTCCAAGTCTCCTGTCTCTTCAGCTCTGTTCTTTGTGCCGAAAAAAGAAGGCGACCTTAGAACGTGTATAGACTATCGCGCCCTAAATCAAATAACGATTAAGAATCGTTATCCTCTGGCCTTGGTCCCTGAGCTTATCGACCAGGTGAAAGACGCTTGTGTGTACACCAAGTTAGATCTCCGAGGAGCTTATCACCTGGTGCGCATAAAAGAAGGCGACGAATGGAAGACTGCATTCCGCACCAAGTTTGGGCTCTTTGAATATCAGGTGATGCCCTTCGGTTTGTGCAATGCACCTGCCGCCTTTCAGTACTTTATGAATGATGTTCTTCGGGAACTTATCGATGTCTGTGTCATTGTTTACATTGACGACATCCTGGTGTACTCTTCTTCAGAATCTGATCACAGAAAACATGTTAGGGCAGTTCTTGAGAAACTGCGCCAGCACAGACTATTTGCAAAACTCGAAAAATGCGTTTTTCATACCACAGAAGTTGAGTTTCTCGGATTCATCCTGACACCTCAAGGAGTCCGAATGGACTCGCGAAAGGTGGACGCCATCCTCAAATGGCCATCTCCAAGCTCGGTGAAGGGAGTTCAGAGCATGCTCGGCTTTGCCAATTTCTATCGAAGATTCATCCCGGAATTTTCCCGAACAGTCCAACCCATCACCGCTCTCCTAAAGAAAAACAAACGCTTCGAATGGACTCTTGAGGCCGAACAAGCCTTCCAGGACCTGAAAACCAAATTCACCTCTGCACCTGTATTGAAGCACCTGCACCCAGATCTCCCGTACATAGTGGAAACCGATGCATCCAGTTCGGCCATGGGAGCTGTCCTGTCGCAAAGAGACCCAAAAACTAACCAACTACACCCAGTGGCCTTTTGGTCCAGAAAATTTTCTCCTCCTGAAATCAACTACGCAATTACCGATAAAGAGTTACTGGCCATCAAATCTGCTTTTAAGGCTTGGCGTCACTACCTTCTCGGGGCAAGACACACCATCACCGTAATTACTGACCACAGGAACTTACAGTATTTAAAGACGGCCAAAGCTCAATCTTAACGACAACTCCGATGGGCTCTATTCTTTGCGGAATTTGATTTTGTAATTACCTATCGCCCTGGCTGCAAGAATGGAAAAGCGGACGCCTTATCCCGGATTGGCATGGAAGAACCTAATTCGAGCTTAGAACCTGTGCCCATCATACCTGAGCAAAGAATCTTAGGCTTAACTTCATTGCTAACTATTGAGGATATCCAAACGCAAGTAAAACAACTTCTAGACTCCTCAACCTTACTGGAATGGAGTCAAAAGGGTCCTCATTACACCGTTAAGGATGACTTACCCTACTTCCAGGAGCGGTTGTTTCTGCCAAGTAAAGAATTGCAAGAACTTGTTATTGCCCATCATCATGAATCTTTAATGGAAGGACACCCTGGTATCGCTAAAACGGAGGAAAAAATCAAACGCCACTTCTGGTGGCCTTCTTGGAGAAAAGGCAAAAAATCTTTTGTACTGTCTTGTGGAATTTGCGCCCAAAACAAGGCTCAAAAGAAAAGGCCAGCCGGCCTACTTCAACCCTTGGATATTCCACCGGCACCATGGCACACCCTGTCAATGGACTTTATAACAGATCTGCCTCCTTGTGCTGGTTATAACACAATCCTTGTAATTGTGGACCTATTCTCCAAAATGGCCCACTTTATCCCTTTAAAGGGTTTGCCTTCAGCTTCCACCTTGGCCAAGGAATTCCTGGAGAAAATAGTTTGCATACATGGTTTCCCTTCCATATTAGTCTCGGATCGTGGAAGTCAATTTATCTCACATTTTTGGAAGAAGTGTTGCCAACTAGCACAAATAGATGTGCGGTTATCCACCAGCCACCACCCCCAGACCGACGGACAAACCGAGAGAACCAATCAGATTCTCGAGCAATATCTTCGGTGCATGTTACACCAATCCGAGTTAAATTGGAAAGACATCCTTTGGATCGCAGAATATGCATACAACAATTCAGTGCATTCTGGAACCGGACAAAACCCCTTTTATACTTTGTATGGTCACCATCCTCGGACCTCTGACCTAGATCCACCTCTGACCCTGGAAATGCCCGCAGTAAATCATCTGCATTCCACAATAACCCGAGCCTTCAAAGAAGCTGCAACTCATTTACAGCAAGCCAAGAAAAAGTATAAAGAAAACGCTGATTTGCACCGAAGTAAAACTCCTCCTTACCAAGTAGGAGACCAGGTATGGCTAGCAACTAAACATTTACCCCTCAAGGGCCCGCAAACCTTCAATCCCAGATTCATAGGACCTTATCCCATCAAAGCTATAATCAACCCAGTGGCCTTTAAACTGGATCTACCGTCCAACATGCGTATTCATCCAGTTTTTCATGCATCACTTTTGAAGCCAGTACAACCAGGAACCCGATTGTCCAAGCCTCCAGATCCAGTTCAAATTGAAGGGGAATTAGAATTCGAAGTTAGACATTTTAGACTCCAAGGTCGTAAAGTCGAAACCCTTCTATCTTGTTGACTGGAAGGGATATGGACCTCAGGAGAGATCGTGGGAGCCTAGTAACCATGTCCACGCACCTCGATTAGTACAAAGGTTTCACCAGAGATTTCTGAACAAGCCCAAACCCCCGGAGGGAAGAACCTTGGGAGGGGCCTTGAGGGGGGGTACTGTCATGATGCCTACCTCCAAGGAGCCAGGTCCGACCCAGCAACCTCAGAGGCAGGCATCATTTCCCCCAGGGGAGTGCCAGCGGGCCCAAGCTGGGGCCCGTTGGACGCAGTCCTGGCGCCTTAGGCGCCAGGCTCATGTTGGACCTCTGTCCTGGCGCCTTAGGCGCCAGGCTCATAAAGCTAGACATGTGTTCAAGTGTTTTAATGTGCACTTACCTGATGCCGACCATGCTGCCACATCCAGGCCCTCTTGTGGTCGGGGAAGGATACATACCTGATCGGAGGAAGGATACACACTTGGGACTTCTTCCAAAGCTATTTAAACCACACCCGATCAGCAACTCACGCTTCGCGTTGTTCTGCTCCTCGCAGCTGGACGCTCACCGTGTCAGCTCCTGCATCTGGACTTCAGCCACGCCTGTCAGCATCCTGGGTCACCTGCAAAGGGAGACAAGAGACCTTACCAGCTAAATCTGCACCACAGAGACATCACCGACGATCCTGAAAGGGAAGACATTATTTTAAAAGCATTTTGTTACGATCGCTGCAGCGCTGCATTTCACTCACCTTTCCTGGATTCCTCCATCTTCAGCAGCGATCATCCGGATACACAGCCACTTCCCAGAGCCTAGAGAAAAAGACCAGAATAAGAGGTGAGAGAAGGAAGGGAATAAGACTTACCTGTTGGGTCATTCCCATTTCATTTCGGGTCTTGCCGCTTCCAGGCATTTTCCGGACCCCGGCCCCTATGGGGAAAAAAGACTAAGACATTGAATGAGCGTATGCAAAGACAGTTCCCAAGCGCTCATCCAGAACTAACCTGCCATTTACTGGAACTGGAACTGCACGTTTCACTTCGGGTCGGCGCCATATCTCCGGCATTCCGAACCCCGGCCCCTAAGGGGAAAAAAGACAAAGCATTAGCGCTTGCTGCAAAAAGACAATGAACATTATTATTAAGCTTGGACTTTTGAACTTGCAACAGAACTTTTACAGAGCCTTACCTGAATAGTCAAGCTTACCTGAACTCCCATCAATCCTCAATCCAGTGAAGTAACTGGGTTTCAACGCGCCCCTGCATCAGAAGCAGGATAGAGAGCTCATCCTTCCTGTCCCTAAGGTGATATTTCACGGGGAATCGAGGAAGGGTATCGTGGAGGGTTGGAAGAGAGTGGGAGGCTTGAGCATAACTCAGTCAGTAGGTAATACTCCCTTTTCACGCACAGGGGAATATTCCTGCGAGCCGGAGAAGCCAGAGTAGAGGGCCCTTCCTGTCCATCTTCTGAGTCCTGCGCTTCACCATTGAAGAAGCATCAGCACTCGAAGCCAGACCTGCGCCTCCGTGGGAATCAGGTGAGCGTTACAATCGCACAAAATTGGAGCCAAAAAAGTGTCAAATTTTCTATAGAACTCAATGGGCAGCCCATCCAAACCCGGTGATTTCCCCAATTGCAACTGCCCAATGGCCAATAGGACCTCATTGACCTCAATATCTGCTTCTAACATATTGGTATCACCTGATGTCAACACATTAATAGGTATATTTTCAAATAAAGTGTCTAAATCTTGTCTGGCTATTGGTTCTTCTCCTGTATACAATTTTTCATAATAATTCCTAAAACTTGAACAAATGTCAGTATACTTCCACATCAATTGTTCATTCTCATCCCAGATTCCCTGAACAAATGTCCCTCCATGTATACCTCTTAACATATTTGCCAACAATCTACCACTCTTTTCACCAGTTTCCCAATATTTCTGCCGTGTAAAGAAAAGGCCTCTCTCCGCCACCAAATTATTAACATTAGCCAATTTTTCCTGAGTTTGCTCCATTGCAATCCTATCCTTTACCCTCCCACTTTGGGCATATTTCTGTTGTAACCCTGATAACTTTACTTACAACACCTTGACAGATGCCATTCTGAAGGGTAGCAAATTGAATTGGTAGTGCTGGTTCGCTATCTTGAAACACAAGAATCACTGGGAACATTGAAATATGAAAATAGACATCTTTCATATCCAATGTTGCCATGTAATCCCCTTTTTTAGTAGAGGGATTACCTCTTGTAGCGTAGTCAGGCAGAACATTTGTGGCTTGACATATTTGTTTACAGGGTGCAAATCTAAAACTCGGCACATTGTAAGATCTTTCTTTGGCACAAGGAAGCAAGTTGAATAAATACCCTTGTTTACCGGATTGACGCGGACGACTTTGATGGCGTCTTTTAGTAGAAGCGTGATGACTTCCTCGAGGAGGATACGCTGGTGTTCCTTGGAATGGGTCTTTTGTCGTGGGGGGGCTTCTGGGGTTGCTCGAGGAGTTCTATGCAATATCCACCTGTTACAGTGGACAGCACCCATCTGTCTGTGGTGATTGCCTCCCATGCCTGGATGAATGTGGATATGCACCCTCCTACTGGAGAGGCATGGGAGGGTACCTGGAGCGGATGGTCACTTATTTTGAGGTGGCGTGCCACCTCGGGAGGAGTTGCCTCTACCGCGTCCGCTGGATCTGCGCGCTCATCTTGGGTAATTCTGGGAGGACTGACCCCAATTGTTTCCCCAAGTAATACCTTGACTCTGGGTCTAAGTGGAACCCCTCTGTGAATTTTGGCCACGTGAGCAACAAAAAATTCCTGTTTCCCCTCTGGCCAGTAACTCTATTGGTAAGTTGGCCCAATGACTTGAGAGTATCTTATTCTTCTTTGGCTGTCTTTAAGGCATCCTCGACAGCCTTGCCAAAGAGCACGTTGGGCTCAACGGGCATGTTGATAAGGGTAGCTTGCGTCTCTAGTTTAAAACCCGACTGGTGCAACCAAGCGTGACGCCTGATAATAGTCCCCTCTGCTATTATCCGGCCCGCGTTGTCCGCGGCGTCAAGATTGGTTTTTAATAAGCAGCTTGACACTGCTCTGCCTTCTGCGGCTACCTGGGCAAGCTGAGACCTAAATGGTTCCGGGCCCGAAGATAGTAAGGTCGAGACCTCATCCCATTTGTGGCAGTAGTAACCAGCCAACAGGGTGAACTTGTTGGCAATCCTAGTCTGGAATGCCACACAGGATGCCACTTTCTGCCCATAGTGTAAAGTCATTTGCTTTCCATGTCAGGCGGGGCCTCAGAGGAAGCTAGGGGAGGTACAAGCCCTCTTCCTTGTTGTAGTGACAACTAATGAATCAGGCTTCAGTTGCCCTCTGATATATAGGTGGTCAGAAGGGGCAGGTCTAAACAGTTTCTCTATGCAGGGGTTCACTGCCCGCGTATGATTAGGGGTTTCCAGCGATGGCTGTATTTTTCGCTGAATGGACTTGAGGAGAGGGATAAACTGCGTGACAGCCTTCTTATCTCCTAGGATTTCTTCTACAAAATCCTTATCTTGCTGTACTTCCTGAGTCTGCATTTGAAAATGCTCTGCCGCCTTGACGAGCACTTCATTAAGAAGGGGTTGGACAATCCGCAGGGAGCAATGAAGACCTGGCTGTGCTCTCACTGGACGCCATAAAGGCGTTCGACTCAATATTCTGGGAATGGTTGATCGAGACCCTGAGGGAGTTCGGACTAGGCGAGTGCTTTATACGATGGATCAAGGTGCTCTACAACACCCCAGTGGCGAGGGTAAAGACAGGGGGCGTGGTGTCTGGATCCTGGGACATCCAAAGAGGAACAAGGCAGGGATGCCCACTGTCACCAATGCTGTACGTCCTCGGCCTGGAACCAGTAGCGATCTACTTCAGGAAGCAGCTCTTCGACGCAGGGATCAGAACGGGCGAGACTGATAACATCATCTTGCTGTATGCAGACGATGTCCTCCTCTACCTGCGCAACCCCCGAATGAATGCACCCACAGCGCTGGACATCCTCGAAAACTTCGCGACATACTCCGGGATAAGGTTCAGCAGGCAGAAATCATGCTCCTTCCCCCTGGCCGGGCTTCAAGGGAAGGAAACAGAAGAGCTACCAGACATTGGGATTCAATGGCAGACGGCAGCGTTCCGCTATCTCGGACTCACCATCATGCACACGCCTGCTTCCACACACGAAAGCAACACGGAAGCAGCAATGCGAGGGGTACGCAAATCCACCAAATTCTGGTCCCGACTCCCACTCTCTGTGATGGGCAGAGTGGCCATCACGAAGATGATAATACTACCGAGATTCCTGTACTACTTCACCAACATAACGCACTATATACCCCCCCCTTCTTCAGAAAATTGGAATCTCTCATCAGAGACTTCCTGTGGGGCCCGGCCAGACATAGGATCTCGCTGCACACCCTCACTCTCCCGTACAAAGAGGGTGGAATCCAGTTGCCTGAATTCCAAAAATAATACCTTGCAGCGCAACTGACACACGTTGTTAAGTGGTTGTCCGACGAACAACAGCTGAGACAGGCCTCCTTCGCCAGCTGATAGCCCCAATGCACCCTAAAGAAGTAGTATGGAACTCAAAGGTTGGGCCTCTCGACCCGCCTATGCTGGTGAGGCTGGGGAGACAAGTCTGGAACAAGGCACGCACGTCGCTCGACTTGGGACAACCATACATGCCTGAAATCCCCATGCTCGCTGATGTCTGTAAGACACCCATCGATTTACCAGCAATGAGGAAATGGGAAAACGTTGGCTTATACACCTGGGGGGACATGTATGAGGATGGAAGCTTCAGAAAATTTGACTCACTACAGATGAAAGAGGGGCTTGCTGCTGGACAATTCCTATGGTACCAAAGGGTGAAACAGGTCGCTAAGAAGACATGGAGCACATGGCCAGAGGAACCGGAAACCCGCCCCCTCGTGCAAGAGATGCACAACTTAAGCGACGGCTGGAAACCCACGGCGAGACTGTATGCCCAACTGAATGACAGGCGCAACCCGAGGAGTGCACTCCTGAAGGAAAGGTGGGAGGCGGACCTGGAGACCGACATCGCGGAGAGCGAGTGGGACAGGGCCCTGATACACCCGAAGGAAGTGTCCCGCAACGCCAGGTTCAGGCTCATCCAGCTGAATGTCTTATATAGGACCTACATGACCCCACAGAGGGTATCCACATTCAGCAGGAAAACCCCACCAGTGTGCCCATGGTGCACCAGCGAGCATGCAGACCTAATCCACATGTTTTGGACTTGCCCTAAAACCAAGAAACTTTGGTCCGCTGTCGAAAGGACTTGCAGGGGAGCCGGATTGGAAAGGTACGAGTGGACGCCCAAGGAGTGCCTCCTGGGCACATACCCCAGACTGAGCAAAATCAAGCATATGGTGAAACTAATGGACATGTCGTGCATTCTAACGAAGAGAACGATAGCAATGGCCTGGAAAGCCCCAGATACGAACCGTGGAGCAGGGAAATGGAGAGATGGACCAGCGCTGAGACCAAAGCCTGGGAGGAGGGGAATAACCGAGGAGGCGAAGACGTGAGTGCAACACTGGAGTCCTGGAAGACCCTCCTGAAGGACATGATCTACCTGACGGACTTTAAGCCCCCTTGAGCGCACCCTCTGCCACGAACTGTCGCCCTGAAGCAAACGTAACAGCTACATTCACAACAACCCTGACCCTGGGACTTTAAGAGACAACCGGATGGTGTCTGGAGTGAGGCCCGAAGCGGGGCCGGCAGGTACCCACGCAGTGGGGGGAGGCGGGACGGTCAAGTTATGGTTTGTTTTTTGTCTCTGGTTTTTTCCTTTTTTTTTTTTCCTTTTTCCTCCTTTCTTTTTCTTTTCTTTGTTACTGTTCTGCAATGTTTATCGGGCGAACTCGTGACAAACCGGATGTTGTTATGCATCCATGTTTAACTGTTCTTTGTCGATATAAATGCCAATAAAAACATTTAAAAATGAAATTAAGAAGGGGTTGGTTGTTAATGGGTGAGTCCATGACCGGGGGATCCTGATCAACAGGAGAGCCTATGGGATACATATTTGCCTCGGGGTCAACTTCAGGGTCTTCATCATTCCCCTAAAAAGGGGCTGCTGTGTCATCCCCGTAATAAGGTTCTGCTGCCTCTTGAAAAGAGAGGTCTTCATGGTCCGAGTCGGGTTCATAGAGATGGAACAAGTTACTTACCTGTAACTGTTGTTCTCCAGCATGGGTCTGGCATGGATTCACATGCTCATGAATATTCCCTGTCGTCAGGCTGGGAATCCTCGGTAAAGAAAAAATCAGTATCAGTTTCATTTCTGATCTGTCTTTCTTAGTAGTAACCAATCACTGATCTCTGGGTCATACTGCCCCCAGCCAATTACTGCCCTCTCCCTAAGCCCCTCCCCTGGCAGCCATCCTCAGATTTGGTAGCACGTAATGTGGCAGTATGACCAAGTGAAGAGCCGCAGAGGGGAAGGAGGGAGGGTTCGCATGTGAATCCATGCCAGACCCATGCTGGAGAACAACAGTTACAGGTAAGTAACTTGTCCTTCTCCAGCATGGGGTCTGGCATGGATTCACATGCTCATGAATATAAGAATACATAGCAGTATACACATGCACAACCACGGGAGGTGGCAACAGGCTCAACATTAAGCAATACAACAACTCAACATTAAGCATCTCTTACCTCCTCACCAGGCTCACCTTAAGCGAACAGGTTGCGCAGCACTGCTTGGCCGACCCTGGACTCCTCCCTGGAGTCCCGATCGACGCAGTAGAATCTTGTGAAGGTGTGCGTCGACTTGCACGTAGCAGCCCTGCAGATGTCCAGCAGGGCACACCAGACAGGAACGCAGTGGTAGCAGCAATCGCTCTGGTCGAATGGGCTCTCGGACGCACGGGCAACGGTCGGTTTGGCAACCGGTGACAGTGCATGATGCAGCCGGAGAGCCATCTGGAAATGGAAGCCTTCGAGAGAGCCTTCCCTTGATTCACAAGTTCACAAACAGCTGTGATGTCTTCCGAAAACTCTTCGTGCGGTCCACGTAGAACTTCAGCGCTCTAGCTACATCCAGCGAGTGCAGAGTCCTCTCGGCCTGCGACGAAGGCGACGGGAAGAAAACTGGCAACACCAAGGGCTCGTTGAGGTGGAAGTCCGACGGCACCTTGGGCATAAGGTCCTCAGCACCACCCTCGTGTCGTGAAAAGTCAAGTATGGAGGCTTCCAAGATAGGGCCTGGATCTCTCCCACTCGTCATGCAGAGGTGATGGCCACGAGAAATGCCGTCTTCCACGACAGGAACTTCAAAGGCGCCGAATGCATAGACTCGAATGGGGCCCCCATGAGCCTGGTCAGCACCACGTTGAGCTCCCACGCCGGGGCAGGGGCCTTCATCGGCGGGAACGATCGGAATAGTCCCTTCATAAATTCCTTCACCAGGCGATGAGACCACAATGACGCCCGTCCTGTAGTTCTGGTGTATCGGGAGATGGCAGCCAGATGTATCTTGATGGAGGCGTGAGCCAGTCCAGCTTTGCCCAGCGACAGTAGGTACAGCAATACTTGAGGGGCCGTAATCCGCAGAGGGTTAATCTTCTGTGCACGGCACCAGACAGAGAACCTCTTCCACTTATGTCCATAGCACTTGAGAGTTGAGGACGCCCTGGCTTTTGCAAGAACCTCTCTGCAGTCAGCCGGGATATCGTATCCTCCAAACTCTAGTGCTGCAGGAACCAAGCCTGCAAGTTGAGCGACTCCGGGTCGTGATGAAGAATATCACCTCCTTTTCTGGAGAGAAGATCTGCGTCCGTCGCCAGCTTGATAGGTGGGGACGCTGACAAGTCCAGAAGGTCCGGGAACCAGATCTGTCTCGGCCACGCCGGTGCGACGATGATCATCCTGCACCTGGACCTCTTGAGCTGGTTGATGAGACGGAGCAGCAACGGCAACGGGGGGAACACTTACAGGAACAGGCCATCCCAAAGGAACGAGAAAGCATCGCCCATGCTCCTCGGCTGTGTGAACCTGCTGGCGAACCTCTGGCACTTGGAGTTCGTCGCCGTCGCGAACAGGTCAATCTGGGGTTTGCCCCATCGTCGAAAGAGCCGATCCACCTGGTCCTGGCGTACTTCCCACTCGTGGCAGGAGCGCAGCTCCCTGCTGAGTGAGTCGGAGATGGTGTTTTTTATTCCTGCCAGGTGGAAGGGAACCAGAAACATCCCCATGGCGATGGCCCAGTGCCACAGATCCTGTGCCTCCTTGGATAGGGCCGGGGATCTGGTGCCTCCCTGCTTCCGGATGTAGAACATCGTGGTGGTGTTGTCGGTGAAGATCCTCACCACTTTGTCCTTGAGGGACGGAAGGAACGATTTGAATGCCCAGAACATGGCTCGTAGCTCCAGGATGTTGATGTGGAGAGACCTCTCCTCCGGGAGCCAGAGGCCTCTTGCGTGCAGATCTCCGGTGTGGGCCCCCCATCCCTCCAGGGAGGCGTCCGTCGTCACCGTCTCCTGATACGCCAGGGTCTGAAAGTCCGTGCCTGTCGTGAGGTGCGCACGGGTACCCCACCATAGAATCGCCCGACGGAACTCCTCGTCGAGCGGGATCCTGTCTTCGAAGCTGCCCGCCGTTTGAATCCAGCGGGCGTTGAGGAACTCTTGTAGCGGACGCATCCGAAGTCTGCAAAGGAGCACAAGGTAGATGCATGAGGACATCATCGCAAGGAGGGATTTGATGGACCTCACCCTGCCCACATCCGTGGCTAACAGGCGCTGCACCTTGCCCAAAATGGCCTTCGTCCTTTCTTCCGACGGAGATGCCAATCGCTTCACTGTATCGAGCTTCGCACCCAGAAACAGTGCCACCTGCGACGGAACCAGGTGGGATTTGTGGTAGTTGATGGCGAATCCCAGTTCCGTGAGCATGCGGACTGTCCTCGCTGTGTGTTCGACGGCAAGTTCTCTTGACCTTGCACGGATTAGCCAGTCGTCCAGGTAGGGGTAGACGTGGATCCCTTGCAGGCGCAGCCGCGCCGCCACTGGTGCAAGGCACTTGGTGAACACCCTGGGTGCTGACTTTAATCCGAACGGCAGGGCTAACCGACGCAGGTCCAGGATGGGGCACCAACCGCCTGTCTTCTTTCTGACGAGGAAGTACCTTGAGTATACTCCGGAGCCCCGGAGCCTCTTGGGGATGAGCTCAATGGCACCTTTCTTGAGCATCGCCCTTACCTCCAACAGCAGTTGAGGGACATGATTTTCCTTCCTGGCCACGGGAGGAATGCGAGGACACTTCTTTTGAAATTCAAGCGAGTGTCCGCGGGCCAGGGTGTTCAGCACCCAACCGTCGGTGGCTATGGACGCCCACACGCTGACAAACTTTGTCAGCCGGCCTCCCACCAGGGTGCTTCGGTGGGGGCCCGACACTACAGCCGGTTCAGTCCTGCTTGGAAGAGGCCTTGCCGCCTTGGCCTCCTTGACGACAGTGGCGAGACCCTCCTTGCTTGCCGCGACCTCTGTAGGCCTCCTGGGTCGAGGAGCGGGCCGCCTGGCGGTACGTAGAAGAGTCACCGATGGATCCCCTGGAGGCTCCCTGTCTGCCTCCGGAGGTCCGAAAGGGCCGCCGTTGCTGAAGGACTCCTAGGGCTCGGGCTGTCTGTGTGTCGGTCTTGATGGCCTGGAGGGACTCATCCACCGTCTTCCCAAACAGGTTGTTGCCGTCGAACAGCATATCCAACACTCTGGTCTGGATGTCCTGGCGAAAGTCTGTTGCCTTGTGCCATCCTCGTCGTCTAAGGCAAACCCCGTTGCCCAGCTGGTGAAATCCGGTATCGGCAATGTCCGTTGCCACCGTTATGGCGTGATCCGAGACGACCGAGTCCGGCATAGGCTGGGCCCTGAGGTACAAGGGGGCGGCGTCGGGGACCCGGTACTTCTTCTCGTACCTGTCCGTTTTGGAGGGTGTCATGGAAGGGTTCTTCAGGATAGCCAGCCCTTCGTCCCAGATGTCGTCAAGCAACGGTACCGCGAGGACCGTCTTTTTCTTGGCCTCCCGTCGTTGGTAAAGAAAGCCTTCCTTTTTCTGTTCCTCAGGTCAGAGCTGGAAGAGCTCGGATGCCCTGGCTATCATGGCGTGGAAAGAGCCAGTTTAGTCAGGCGGAGAGGCCCGAGGGGGGGGGGGGGGTGGAGAGTGATGAAGGAATGTCTGTTGTATCATCGCCACCGTCGTCGTCCGTCCCCGTCGCTGTATCTGTCGCCGTATCATCCCGAGGGTCCGGCGAGGGGAATGAGGGGTCCACAGGCCTTGTGGGCACGAAGGGTGGTGCGGGGTGGACTCTCCTCCGCTTGTTCGGGGGGCTTCCCGACGGTCCTGGTTCTGGATCCTCCGTCGGGGTCTGTGGTAACCTCGTCCTTATCTCAGTACATAAGGATTGGACTGCCAACAAAATGGCCGCCGAGCTATCCTGGGGCTCGGGCAATGGCTGCGACAGGCGGGATGGCTGCTCCACTGGGCCCTCGTCGTCGCTATCTTCGATCACATCAGCAGGATCCTTCCCCTGGGATCGAACCTTCTCGAACCTCTCGTTGAGGCCTTTCACGGTTTCCACCAGATCCTCCTCGGAGTCTGAATCAGAGTCCGTAATGGCCACCGCCCCCCCCCCTCTTTTTCCACCAGGGTCTTCACGTGGGTCTTAACGATGGGCTGGAAAGAGGATTCCCTCCACGGTGGCAGGGAAACTCTGGGCACCGAGGCCGCCTCCACTGGCGTAGTCTCTGCCGGCTTCGCCAGGGCCGCTGCGACAACCTCGATAGAGGCCTTTGCCGGTTGGATCAAGGCCCTCACCACCTTAGGTGCGTCCTGGGCCTTTGCTTTGGGGGGAGGGTCATTGCCTCGCTCCCCCTCGGCTCCCTTCGAGATCGACCGGGGCCTCTCCAGAAGCTTACCCGGGTTCTCGGACTTCCTCTTCCCCGAACCAGAGCGCTGGCTTGTGGTTGATCGTGCCGGGGAAGTCGCGCCCTGCTTGGCAGCCGAAGAGTCCGACCTTTCGGCGCTCCCGGTGTCTGCAGACTCGCGGTGCTTGGCCTTCTGTTGGGCCCCCATCGCCGGGGAGCCCTCACAGGACTTAGAAGACCGGTCAGACTTTTTCTTCGCCTTCTCACCTGCTGTGCCCTTCTCCAGGCAGGCGGCGAGGCAGGAACGACGATCTTGCTTGGTCCATTCCGACAGGTTCTTGCAGAACGCACAGTCCTTCTCCACGTGCGTCTTGTCCTCATGAAGGCAGTAGACACATCTCGAATGCTTGTCCTCCTTGAAAACATTTTGCAATCCGCATTCCGGGCAGCCCTGAACAGCTTGGATCCAGGAGTCGAGCTTCCCTTGTTCTGGGCCATGTCCGTTGAGGTAGGCCTCAGATCTTTCGGAATCCTCCAAGAAGCGTAACTCGACGAAAACGTCACCCTTGAGGGGCGTAGAAGAATTCCGAAACGGGTCCCCGTTATCGGAAGTAGAAATGGTGGAGGTTGAGGCTCGATTAAACTGAAAAAATGAGAAAATCTCCTGAAAAAGCGCAAAAACGCAGTAAAAGCTCGAGAGCTAAAGCACGAGGACTCCCAACACTTG
Organism: Ambystoma mexicanum; assembly: GCF_040938575.1. Classification (NCBI taxonomy): domain Eukaryota; kingdom Metazoa; phylum Chordata; class Amphibia; order Caudata; family Ambystomatidae; genus Ambystoma; species Ambystoma mexicanum. Next base: position 404,684,100 of record NC_090926.1, on the reverse strand, counting down.
AACTTGCGGTAAAAATCTGAGGATGGCTGGCAGGGGAGGGGCTTAGGGAGAGGGCAGTCATTGGCTGGGGGCAGTATGACCCAGAGATCACTAATTGGTTACTACTAAGAAAGACAGATCAGAAACAAAACTGATACTGATTTTTTCTTTACCGAGGATTCCCAGCCTGACGACAGGGAATATTCATGAGCATGGAATATTCATGAGCATGTGAATCCATGCCAGACCCCATGCTGGAGAACAATGACTGTGCCTTGCACTGGATTCTCGGGGCGAGACCTCTTAGCAGGGAGCTGAGCAGGGATCTGTAAGTAGTGGGGGAGTGGAGTGGAAACTCTGAAAATAGGCAGGGTTCTTTTCATAGAAGTTGGCCATGAAGGACATCCTCCTCATGACCCCGTCTATATCCTCGGCCGACCATTGTGCCGAACTAGGGATGACCAATGGTTGGGAAGGGAGCCCCAAGTCTTCAGCTGTTGGAGGAAGTAATACAGGTTCTTTGGGCCTAGCCTCTTGAGATGTCTCCTTATAAGGGGTAAACCTAGGCTCTGGAGATTTCTCACTGTGAGGGGTCTTCTTCCTATGCGGGGTCTTCTATGGCTTCTTCTTGGACTCTTTCTCCCTACCCTGTCCCCCTGAAGGATGTTTGCCGACTGTTTGGGGCCTAGTGCCTGATATGATGCTGAATGTTGAATTTTGGGTGTGGGCTGAACCGGAGCCTCGTCTGCAGACTATCGGGCCTCGTGGGAGTTTTTCACACGACGGCCGGGACCTGTCATGTGGCGATCTCGAATGAGAGTGCCCAGAGGACAGAGATTCCAAGGACCTTTCCCTGGACATCGTGCGTTGTCATCCGCTCAACACGTGTCGAGTCTTGGCCTTGGGTTGTGTGCTTAGAGGTGGATGAAGTGATAGCGCTTCCGCCGTCGGGTGTTGTCCCCATAACATGGCCGCCGGCCTGTCTTCTGGGGTCGGAGGCCTGCGCTTGGTTAACCGAAGTCACCCCGTCGCCGTCAGAAACCGTAGCGTTGCTGCCGTCGCTGAAAGCGCCTTCTACTTCCATGGCCTCGAACTGCCTGCCCTAGTGGGCCCAGCATTTGGTAGATCGGTCCTTCAAAGTCTTGGGCTTGAAGAGCCTACACGCTCGACAAGAACCCTCGACGTGGTCTCTCGGGAGACACAGGTTACAGACTAGGTGTTTATCGACCCACGGAAATTTACGATTGCACTTTGGGCAGAATTTAAAGGGGGTCTTGTCCATAACGAAGGGATACGGCAGCTAGGCGAATGTAGTGTAAGAAAAGGGGCATATACATTCTAAAATGACCTCCCCCCTCTCTCCCTACTGTGTGGGCCGAATTCCGGGACGGCCTTCCAAGGCCGAAACAAATCTGTCACAGGAGTCTTCCGACGGTCGTTATTCTTGTCTTCACCGGCGTGATGTTTCGATAGTCGTGATATAAAGGATAGAAAGAATAAAATATCAGTAATTGTAAATTAGTAAATGGCTATAAGCCGAAAGAGGAACTCCGCTATAAATGTCTATCTAGAATGGCGGAAAAAAACCCAATCTGAGGGACCTCGATGCGCGAGGGATCATGGGTACAGTGGACGTAACACTAGGGATAGTATTACTGGCACGCCCTGTCGACGTCCCTTTTTTCGAATTTCGAAAACAACAACTGTAATACTCTGCAGCTTCCACTAGATGTCGGCCTATGCACAGCATGTGATCATAAGCAGATTCCACAAGCCTCAGAAAAAAAAAAAAAAAAAAAAATATATATATATATATATATATATATGTGTCAACATAGTTGCGCTGATGTTCAAGGTACAAGGTATTTGGGGAAGGGAATGCAAGATAGGTCCCATTCGCGATTACTTGGGAAATGAGTGAATCAAGGCTAATGCTTTCAGTTAAGCGATCGGTACATCAATATGGGAGGGTTAAGATGGATTTTCAGGCTCAACCCTGGAGGTGGGTTCTGAGCGGCAAGCCTATAATGAACAGGAAAGGCACAGATGTCTAGGCAAACCCTGTCAAGCAGAGCAGTAAGGCTTAGACTCAGGAAGGTGGGAGAGTGGTCTAGGACTACAAGAGACCCACAGAGCACTCCAATCATTCAAATTAGACAGATGATGCAAACACATGCAATTGATTATTAGGCCTTTGAATACACTGCAAACAATTAAAGCCTCAGGTAAGTAATATCACACAACTTCTATCATATACACATTTAGGGATTTTACAAGCAAGAAACCAACACTTTACCTTTATAAACAGTTATGCAATAGTTAGCAAAGTGTAGGCCAACACTGTAAAAAACTGTTTGGCAAATTAAGTGAGGAAACAGGGCAAGAATCAGAGTAGACAGATAAGTAAATTAGGTAGAACATCCACTGATAAACCCAAGAAAAGATCCATGGGCCTTAAGTCCAACCCTCATTGGAATTCGGGCCTAATGCCCAAAAGTCACAATTTCACAATATGTACTTTGCAGGTGCGTTTACTATGTGATTCACGCACAAGAATTGTGAGCAAACGTTCCAACAGTTGAATAAAAAAGTAAATAAAGTTCTTGCAAGGTTCTCTCTCAATCCCACAACTCTAGGAAAATCCCAGGGGGAATCCTTGACCAAAGGACAGATATTAGCCAAGGGAGAGAGAAGGTTAGGACATTATTCCAAGACATCCCTACGACAGGATGGAGGATGGTATATATATAGAAACTTAAACCCCCCCTTACCTGACCTCTGGGTTTTCCTGAATCCACTGGGTCCACTTCTATGCTGTGCCTGGTTGAGGAAGGTCCGGGGCTGCAGGTAGAAAGGTGCCTTTGGGCTTTCTGGATTGGGTCCAGCTAGACTGTGGGTCTAGGCTTCGGTGATACGGTTCTGAAGACTGGACAGCTGGACACCCTCGGCACAACATGATGAACACCTCCACGGAATAGGGATTGTTGCGAGACCTCCAGGACACAATGACGATTGGGTTGCAGCGGGAATCACAACAGTCCAACGGCAGCAGGCGATCTTCATGGTGCAAACAGCTTCTCTTCGGTCAGGAAGGCAGAAATTGCACAAGCAGGCCTCTAGTTACACAAGTTGAAGATCCTCGAAGTTCAATGGCTGAACTCTGAACAGCAACGGCTGCAGTCAGGTAGTGCAGGGGAGAGCCGGTCAGTCCATTGGGTTGTCCAAGGACACCTCAGAAGGCTAGGCAGGCTCAAAACCTTGAGCAGGGTTTGAAACAGATTGTTCCCGTCAGTGAAAGGGTTGAAGCCTCGACAAGGGGCTTCTGGAGATCAGGAGAGAGGAGCAGGGCTTCACCGCAACTTGGCTGGAGGTAATGCTGGCCAGTTGCAACAGTCGTCCTCAGGTCTTCAGCAGGATGCACTTCTTCATAGGAATCTTGGCTCCGATGATGATCTGTCAAATGATTGCAGGAGTCCTCCTATTATTATTATCCAGGATTTCGACTAGAGGAGTCTGCAAGGCCACCAATGGTAAGGATCTGTAGCATTCAAATTGTAGGGTCTGTCCAATCAGACAGCCTCTGGCCAATACATTTGCCCACTAACAGACATACTGTGGTTCGGATGTGGACTGGGTCCAGAGACACCCATCCCCAACATCTGGCCACAAACACAGACCTTCACTTTGCCAGGAAAGCAGGAGCGCTGCCCAGGAAAGGGATTTCCATATATGGCAATACTGGACCCCAGAGGGGAAGAAGGTGGCCAAGACACAAAACAGCCAAAGGACTTGCAAAAATCTTGTGGAACTGACAATTTAGAGTATATGTACTCTATATGTCATTTTGCCATCAAATTCAAATATGCACGAGTACAAAGTCAAAAACACTGTAATGACTTAAATTGTGTGCCCCTATGGAATATGGCATCTCAGTTTTCAGTTTTCCCGAGTGTGCCCTCTACCTGCAGCCAGGGATGTTGCTAGGTCTGGAAAAGATCTGGGGCTACACTAATGTCGGGACTCGGGGCTAGGTAGCCTTTTGGTCATTTGCCAGTCTTAGACAATGGATCAGATTTTTGCCTTGGCTTTCTCTCCTGAGACTTCCTGAGACCCTACTGCCCCAATAGCACAGTGCATTTAGCAATACTGATACTGTAAGCCACAGAAGTGGCCACTTTCCTGCCAATAGTGTTTTTTGTTATTTCATTTTCTGATGGCACCCCTGATGTGTAAATGGTGTATGCAAATATTTTACATGCTGTGCTCACACGGATAGGAGTCTGAAGCAGGATGACCCATCCCAATAAATGAATGAATCCTGTCAGACAACCTTGTATTTTGTCTGGATTCCAGGGTTTGCAGATCGTCTCATAGGTGGGGCAAAAGAAATGAGTGCTAAGGAGCTTGTTAACCAGCTTCACAAGGGGAAGTGACAAATTAAGTGTGTGGGGTATTTAGTGTTTCCACTTAAGAATATGCACCATCTTCCAAATCCTCCTATAGTTAGATGTTGACCCTATCTGGTGACCTTTAAAAAAAAAATATTTAAGTGTCACATGGTTAATTATAACCTTTAACACTATAGAGAACAATAAACATACATTTGATGAGTGCATGTAAGCGGAGATTCCATAAATACAGATAATAAAAAGCAAGTGACATTTCATAGATACATTGAATATAGCAACAAGAAAAAAGTTAAAATAAGTAATATTTCCATAAGAACTCATAAAAAACAATATATTCCCCTAAATATGCAGCTGGTAGATGCATAGGAACCAGTCAATCTTTTAAGATAAGCATATTTTTATAAAAACGGAATCTTCACTTCATGTGCAACATTTTCATTAGCCTAATAGTTTCAGGATTTCCTCTCATATATAATAAACAGTAAAATTTACCAGTGTTTCTACCTTCATAAAATCAGACCAGAATTGATTCATGTGTATACAATTCATGTTGTGAACCAGCATTGAATCAGATATGGTACTTCAGCCAGAGCATTCGGGCCAACAGATGTTGAGCAGTCTCCAGTTCCACACACATTCTGCATGCTCGTTCTTGCATTGGAGTTTTACCACACATGTCCCGATTAGCCAACACTGGGAGCTAGTTGAGCCTTCATAGAAGGACGAACCTCCCTTAACCTTCGTATTTTGCAGGTTAACGATGCAAGTACATGCAGAGACAGGTTGAAACGCTTGTATAGAGTATAACTTGTAACTAGATTTCCCAGCTAGGTAAGTAGTTTACATGTCCCAATCCCAGATCATAGCCTTTTTTATTTATTTCAATAAACTTAGTGGCCGGATCATCATCTGGCAAAAGTGTGCAACCTATTTCCTCCAGAAAGTGATTCATCTCACTTTACCATATCTTGAAGGCCGGGAAGGTGCACAATCTGCCATATTGATCAAAACAATATGAGTATACAGAATCCTGCGCTCAACCTAATTTTGAAATTTTTAAATAAAAGTTGCATACTGCAATTATTTTTCGGGTAGCCAGGGAGATCAGGCACAGCTCAAAGCACATGCGGCGAAAAGACTGAAACTGTGATAGCCGCAGTCTCTATGATGAACTTAATAATACCAAAACTTGAATTAGATACTTGATCAGAGAGAGATGTCTTGGTAACCAAGGGAATCTGTCTGGCCGGGCATTTTACCTTGTTTCTCCTCTCCTCTCCTTTTGTCTTCTTCTCTCTTGTATGAATCCTCCTGGATCTAACACAACAAATCAGGACTGGCACGAAAGAATGTTCTAAATTCTTTTTTGAAAAAATTGATAAAATTCAATTAACTGAAATAAAAACATTAAAAAAAGCATATCACCTCCACTGGCACACACCTGGCACACATTGAGGGAGACCAAAGGCACTCATCCCTTCTAATTGCCAATCAGTCCCTTTCGAATAGAATACTTCCAGACGATAAAGTGTGCTCAGAATTATACAGGTGTTGGTTTCAGGAGGCCCTCTACAGAGTACCCATCAGATTTAGAGATGAAGGATTTGGTTGCCTTAAACTTTGTAGTGGTCTTACAGACAATGTTTTTAGAAAGTGTCTCCTTATTTAGATTATTTGTAATAAGCATGCCAAGGTATAAATAACTTGCCACTTCTTCCCAAGTAGTATTATTAATAGTCCATCTAAAAATCTTTGTTTTAATCGTCATGATTTTAGATTTGTACAAGTTGATAAATAAACCTTGCTGCTCAGAGTATTGGACCAAATTATTCAAGCTATGTTCTAAACATAACGCAGTCTGATCAAAGATTACAATATCTGCATAGGAGAGACAGCCAATGGGATAGTTATCGTGCCTTGAAACACTTGTGTATAGGCATGTTATAAATGCCATATCATATCATTGCAATCATTAAAGGCTCTTTCAAGATCTGAGATATGTACGTTAAGAAATATCAGGGATCTGTTCACTCATCCCCGCCCTCTTGATTTACTCAGAGCTGTACCGTGTTGTCAATGCAGATGGATTTAACAAAATATAGGATTTGAGATTGCAATCCGCCTTTCCCTTTCTTTTTCCAGAGCATCTGACTATCAACCATATGGAATGCTTTACTATAATCAATATAACAGATATATAATGTTTTGGTTTTTGATAGTTGGGTACTGTGAATAAGGTCAGTTAACACCCAGATATTAGACAGGGTACTGTAGCCCTTGCGGAAGACAGATTGTTGATTACCAACGATCTTATTTTCAGCTATCCACACATTTATGAAATGTAATAGCAATTTGCTAAAGATTTTGGCACTAGAGTCCATCATGGCCAGAATGCTATAATTAGACAGACAATCTCTAGGGCCTGTTTTGTAGACAGGAATTAGGACTGAACATCTCCAGGATTTAGGTATTTGTCCCGTGTATATAATATCACTGAAGATGATATGGAGAATTGAGGCCCATACATTTGCGTTTTCCTTGTATAACAAATTAGGAAGGCCGTCAGGGCCAGGTGCCCTAGATGGCTTCATATCTCCGATTATTTTTTCAATTTCAGCCTTCGAAAACTTGAAGTATTTATCTCCTATAATCCGATATTTGGTATTAAATTCAGAAATGTGTTCTCGATAATACAGGGATAACATAAATTCTCCACACATTAGATATGGGATTAATCTCTCGAATACCAAGCATATCCGAGTTATGTTTTTTGTAAACGTGCCAAAATCTTTGCATATCATTATCTTTTAAAGTCAAAAACATTAGGCTTCATTGTGCTGAGGCCATAGAGCCCCTATGCACCCTATACTGATTTATATGTTGCATTTTCTGTTTTTCTCTCTCATTGAACTTGTCTCAGGATCTTGAATGCTTCTTTTTATCCATCAGACCTTGCTATTTAATTCTTTTTTCTTAGTTGCTACAGTGTGATTATAGGCATTTCTATGGAGACAGCTACGGGAGGTGATTTTTTTGCTGGTAATTCAAAACTTCCCGTAGTGAGTTCTGTACAGTAAAGTAAAAAGCCTCCATATTACCGAATGTAGGAAGGGTGTCATCAGTCAGCGCAGCTAAAAGCATTTAATTAGTTTTACAGAGTTTACTTCTATTTCCATTTTATGCGGTTACCCTCGTTGTTAATACAGTAATCACCCTTCAGTTTCCCTTGGTCAATCTTAGGGGCAATTCCCGGAGAATTTGGATAGTACAAAATCAATCCAGGAGAATTGTCGACCATTTGACCAAGTAGAGAACATGTCTTCATGCCCAACATTAACCAACTGCTATAAGTGACATCCAGAGACTTCCACTAATAGATCTATCATCTTTTTCTGGGCCGATGGCCCACACCGCAAACTCATTACTGATGTAGTTGTAACATTCCAAAAACCTGACCACTTTACCCGGATAGTGGGGACACTGGAAATTCCGATCTCCTAAGACATAGTATTGCCCTTTAGAATGTTCAATTTCCCAGGACTCTACCAATAGTTCTATCTGATTTGTTATAATCATTTCTGTGTAACCGTTTCCTGGTGGGTTATATACATTTATCAATATAATTTCATCATTTCGCCCCATCCGTGGGATGTCTATAGTAATGGCTAAAACATGCTTGGATTTACTACCCAATAATCAGATAATTTGATACTGCTGTAATAAGGCCAGCAAAAAGCCTGCCTAACTTGTTATTTCGAACAGGGATTTGATAAGTTGTATATACATCTATAAAGAGAATTTCTCTCAACCAGTTCTCTTGCAATAGAATAATGTCAGCCGCAAGTAATAATTGAATACCTTCAGAGTTAGACATAAAGGAGCGATATGCCCTAGTATTCCAGTGCCTGATCTTTATGTGATTTGTACTAGGGGCTGCAAATCAGTCCATTTCTACCCAGTTCTTAGATTTCGGCAAGTGATTGTTTTGTCTCACTAGTGAATTACCTTTAGATTGGAGCTCAAGGCACGCCCTGGTGACTATGTCTTTTATCACGTCTGCTGGATGGGAACGTGTCCCCTCCAAAGGATATGGATTATCTAAAGGCACCTTAGGTATTGGCACCCTTGCCAATTCATAGCCAAGGTCATGGAAAAAGGAAGCTTGAGGCATAATTAGCTCAACAATGATAGGGGATACCCAACGTAAAACAGCCCAATTAAGCCCCCAAAGTGACCGAGGGATATCAAATCTCTTCAGCTCATGAGAAGAAATCTTACTTAGTTGATGTATCTTAGCAGGGAGTTGATGTATCAGTTCTAGAATATTAGAGCAGTTTAAAAATGGACTGGCAGTAGTAGCATAGAGATCAGTTACCAATATGTTATCAGAGCTCATGTTCTTCAGAATGTCATCAAGGTCCACCATAGTGTTTTTCAAATATGTAGGTTTCCCCAAGGTATGCCTCACATTTTCATCCCCCATCTGCAAGGAGTCATCTCTCTTCTCGAAATGTGCTCTAGTGTACACCCATTTCCCCGTGTACAATTCCTCTAGAACAACACTTGTCATCATTTTGCAATCTAGTATTTGTACTGACTGAAATAAATTATCTCGTAATTGGGCTTTTCCACACACTAAGTCACAGCTAGATGATTTGTCAGAAACTAGCTTTAGGCCAGGGATGAATCCCTGAGCTCTTTTTGGTTTCCCACTATTTCGAACACATTAGAGGCTTATATACAAGACATACTCTTGGGGAAAACAGAAGACAGTGCTTGTGATGTGATGCTGTCTTAGTCTTAATGTTACTGCCAATACCAGAATTGGTGATTAGTGCACAATGCTTAGTCTTCTTAGTATGTGTCCTGCAAGGGACAGAGGCACTTTTACCATCTCTGATAGTTGCAACATTCCCCACCAGAGTTAGTTTTTAGCCCACTATCTGCCTCTATCCTGGGCTGATTGAATATATCAATGGCGTGAGTAGGGGACCTTGTTAGGTCCTGTGTGTCCTGTATGGTTATCATTGGACCAACTATCTTCTCACCATCCGGTATTTGTTTCCCATATGCTTGTATACCCACGGATGAATTTACTACTTTAACAAGTTCAAGTTTTAAAAACAAGTGTTATATATATGTTTTTACACAAATCAAGCAAAGAATTCAGCACAATTACAAAATGCTGTCTCCATGCTAAAAGTTCCTGTAACAGGAGAGTCTGGTGTTGCATATGCGTTCAAGGCAATCAATGTTAAATTAGAACAAGTCAGTCCCGCAGTTGTGTGGTTAGAGGCCGTAGCTTGGTAGAGTTGGGAGACATAGCAAAATCCTTGTTTGATTCAGCTTCTAAGCTCATAGCTATGGCCATCACCAAATTGTCTTGAAGGGAAGTATTGGCTTGGTTTATAGTAGGTTCTAGGACAAAAGCTGTCTTGGCGGGAGATTTGGACTTACTGATAGGATTACAACTTGGTTTTAAAAAAGGTGTAATTTTCCCTCGTTGACATTCATCAATGCCATTCAGGTCACAAATAGAATCAGTGATGCCCGCCATGGTAGACTTTGCCTGCTTTAAAAGTCTCTTGGTTCCT